>NW_026652276.1:83811100-84388100 GCF_009828535.3 Hylobates moloch
CTTGTTGCCCAAGCTGGAGTGCAACGGTGTGATCTCGGCTCACTGCGACCTCCACCTCCTGGGTTCAAGTGATTCTCCTGCCTCAGCCTCCCGAGTAGCTGGGATTACAGGCATGCGCCACCATGCCTGGCTAATTTTTTGTATTTTTAGTAGAAACGGGGTTTCACCATGTTGGCCAGGCTGGTCTCGAACTCCTGACCTCAGGTGATCCACTCGCCTCAGCCTTCCAAAGTGCTGGGATTACAGGCGTGAGCCACTGTGCCCGGCCATTTTTTTTTTTTAACTTTTTATTGAAATATGATATACATACAGAAACATGCACATACTATAACCATATAGATTGAATAAAATTGAAATCACTAGTCAAACCAGCTGCCCCTAAGGATAACTGCTATCCTGATTTATAGCCCCAAAGACTAGTTTTGACTGTTTTTGTGCTTCATAAAATGAACCATCTGCAGCTCGTACTCTTTTGCATCTGGCTTCTTTCTCTCAGGCCAAGTTATTTTGTAGGAGAGTTTCAATCAGGGCCAAATCTACAGTACAATGTCTTGAAGAAACTCTGCACTTGGCATATATTTTTTTCTGGATGGTTTGTGTTGGTTTGTAGAACCTATTAGGAAGTGGACATGGATTGATGATGTTTGGAAAATTCTGGTCTAGAGCATATTTTTAAAAAGCTATTCTCTAAGATGACATAAAAAGGAGTGTTCATCCATGAAAACAAGGCTTTCCTATCCTGTGCACATGCCCTGCTAGGAGATGTAAATAGCAGAGGGGGATATATGTGGAGCTAATGATACTTAAGCCTAGCGTCTCCTGCCACAAGGGCTCCTCCCAAGGCCCCGGGAGGGGCCCTACCCATTTCATATTCGTCATTTTTGGTAATTTTTCTTTTAAAATGGCCCTGAAAGTCCATAAGATTCAAGCTCCACATAACCTGTTTCTGTCCCTGGTACTTAGGGCAAGAGCTATCTTTTGCTGTTTAAGTTCTGTAAAAGTCCAATTCCTGTCATTTAACGACTATTAGAAAACAATTGAGTTTTTAAAGAAGATTCCAATCACCATCTTATTACTCTCTAGCCAACTCCCCTGCCTGCATTGTTCAGTGGATGTTAGAATTAATAGTAAGTCCCATTTTTCGGAGATGCAGAGAAATGAATGACCTGTCCTTTGGCTGTCCACTAGTCATTTCCAAGATAAGACGCTTTAGTTCCTGAGCCCCTGGCTCAGGCAGGTTAACTAACGTCACAATAAACAGGGCGCATGCTTGAGTCAGGTTTTAGATACAGAATGAATAGGTCTCAAAGTTAATCAGCTTGCAATTCATTCGCAGTCTGACATCATTTACAGAATGCATTCACTATTCTAGGAACTGTCCTAGATGCTGGGTCGGAAGATAAATAACATGTGACCTCCACTCTTGAGGACGTACAGCTTCCCTTTTGTCATGTGATGGTTAGTTTCTGATATCAGAAATAACAAATGACTTGCTGCTAATGGGGCGAATCAGTATTTCATTCTAAAGTGGAGGGAGGCAAATCCTCAAAAAATGTCTTCCCAGAAATTAGGAAGCAACCTTCAAAAGTGATTTAAAAATAATTTTATAGAAAAGAGTCAAAGAAGTGCCACAGTCTATTTCCATTCTCTTTCTGAGATGGTTTAACTCTTACGGAGGTGCCTGGAGCATCCTCTACTCAGATCCTTTTGAATTACTCATCAACTGAGCTGTGGAAACCATTTCAAAATAATAGTCTCTGAAGCACTCCTCAGAAAGAACCAGTTCTGCGTGTTTCTTGTTTTTTGAAATGCTCTGGTTTTCCTTACCCAAGGCCTAGAGTGGTTGGGCCATTTGCGTACCTGATCCAGCCCACAGCTCTCTGCTGAGTTCTGAGAATAGCGCAGGCGTCAAGGTTATGGTGGAAGGAGCAGGGGGGAGGCTGCTCGGTACCTACGTGCCTTCCGGCTATGCCAAATACAGTGGCCATTACTTTCTAAATAATTCAGTGATGGATTTAAAACAAAAAAGACATTTATTTTTAATTCAGGACATTTACTTCAGCAGAAAGCATATTATGAAAACAGAGCCAGCCTAGGAATAATATTTTAAATGCTGATCTGAAAATAGGATAAAAGGATGAGCGTCAGGTTTGGATGCATTTAGGACCGTGCCTATTAAGTGCAAGGCCGCTGGGCTGGATGCAGACAGGAGGAGAATGGGTGGGGGTCATGATGGGAGCCCTCTCAGAGGGAGCCCTCCAGAGGGTAGCCACCTACCTTTCCCCACCCCTCACCTTAAGTCACCACGGATCACACCCTCCCCCTCCCGCCCCCTTCTCTGGCTGCCTCCAAAGGCATAGGGAGCCTTAGTTTGTCCTAAAATAACTCCTGGAGGCAGAGTCATTCAAAACTCATCAAGGTGATGCAGAAAAATTAACAGTCCCTACCTTGTTTTCTCGAATCCTGTTTTTTTGGTATGTCTCTCCAAGACGCCAATTTCTTGTTTTTTGGAAATTCTCATTCCTCCAGCTTTTACTACAAACAGATAAAAATCAGCATGGAAGTTAGAACAGTGAGAGAAGGCTTGCCTTGTTATTAAAGGTATGACTTTAGATTTGAAAATAATTTTTGAACTTATTTTTTAAAGATCTAAACTTTTGTATAAAACAACACAATTAAAAAAATATATTTTATTGGCAAACCAGGTGTGGGTGGAGGAAGGGCTGAGAGCTACTTGTTTATGCTCAGAGAAGTGGAACCAAGGCTGAAAAAGCAGAAGGTTACACCTTAGATTTAGGGAGGAGAATAACAACAACAACTCCCTTAGGCATTTCACTGAAAAACATTTTTTCTTATTATCAAACCAATTACATTCCCCACAATAGCAACCGACAATTACAATGTGACCCTCTGTTTTCCCACCAGATTAAAGTTGTGCGTGGCTTGCATTTTTTTTTCCAACCAAAGCTTTCAAAAGCCAGATTCTGAGAGATGAGCCAAAAGTCAGGGCACACAGTGATAAAAGGCATTTAATTCAACAGAGATAGTTCTGATTCTACCAGATACCCACCTTCCATCCAGACCCCAAAATTCCGGTGTTGGCCAAGCTCAGATGTTCTAATGAGTAATTAAACTGCATTAATAATCCTGCCATTCAAGTGATCAATTAGTGTTAATTAGGCTACAGACGACCTAACAGCAAGCAGTTCGAGTGTTTAACAATGTCAGATGAAATCAACTTTGGAAAAGGAACAACCCATTTCAGATAGCAAGTCAAAGCAAATGCTTTTTTTCTGTTCCCAGGAAATTTGCACTTCTAAAATCTGACAAGCTCAAATGAGAAAAAGCTAAACGGACATTGATTTGTTTGAGCCTGTTAATTCTTTTTATGAAAATGCCAGATTGGTGATTTTCTAAAACTGTGGTCCAATAAAGTGAAAAATAAAGAAAACGTATTCTATTTCTCTGTGCCCTTGTGAACTGACTTCATCATTGTTCTTTACAATTATTACTTAATTTATTGTCTTGGTTCTGTTATCTGCATAAGGCCCAAAATTCAAAAGCCATAAAAAGGTCTGCAGTCTCCCTCCTACCATTATTTTCCAACTTCCTAGATTATCTCCCAAGATACTGCTAACGTTATAAGCTTCTTGTGTCTTCGTCCACAGTTATTCTACACATACACTCAGGTTTTATGTTTTATAAAATGGTAGCCTAAGGTACACATTGCTCTACATCTTGTTTATTTTCTTCACTTAATCACATATTTTAGAGGAAGTTCCAAATCTATATTTACATCTACATCTATATCTCTATATATCGTTTGTGTGTTTTTCTTTTTAACATCTGCTTTAACATTTTATTGTATGAACATCCTGTGTTTACTTAACCAGTTCCCTTATGTTGGACATTTCATGTGTTTCTAATTTACTGCTATCACAAACAACGCTGCAATGAATATCCTTTTCTTACCAGAAAGAGGTGTCTTGATCCAGACTCCAAAAAAGGGTTCTTGGAGCTTGCACAGGAAGAAATTCAAGGCGAGTCACAGAGCTCAGTGAAACAAGCAAGTTTATTAGAAACGACTCCATTACAGAGTAGGGTGTCCTCAGAAAGTGAGTGCACAAACACACTGTTTTTCAGTTTTTCTTATATAGGGATCTTGTCTGTGTAAAGACTAAACTGTGACTACATGCAGGTGAGCAGACAACATGACAAGATTTATTATTCTACTGATGTAAAGAAAACCATCCTTGATGTTTTGGTGTGTGAGTGCATCAACGCATAACTGTTACTGTCTTGAAAGCATTATCGTTATGGGTATTGGCACATCTGGCTTTTCTGTGGTTGTAAGAGTTTGTTCTTGCAGGCATTACCAAGCTGCTTCCTCACTGTAAACATCTTAGCACCATGGGGTTGTGACTAGCAAGGAATGTGCCTCGCTCATTCTAAGATGGAGGTGGTTTCAAATGATGTCACTCTGGCTCTTTTAGGCTCTTGCTCTCCTAACAGTTTTAGATACATAATTTTGCACAAATACAAGCATACCTGTGGGGGAAATTCCTAAAAGTGATCTTGTTAGTTCTCAAGAGTATGCGTGTTTGGAATTTTGTTCAATCTTGCCAAATTGCCCTTAGCGGAGGTTGCACCAGTTTAGAATCTCACCAGCCACGATGACAGTGGTCGTTCCTCCATACCCCTGTTAACAATGCGAGCTACAAAGTGTTTGGTTTTGTCAGCCAGTAAGTTACAAAATAGATAAAGGTATCTCACTGTTTTAATTTTCATTTCTCATGTTTTATTAAAGGTTGAGCTTGGTTCTGTTTTAGAAGCCATTTGCATTTCCCTTTCTGTAAGCTGTTCAAATCTTTTGTCCTTTTCAATTGGATTGCTAGTCTTTTTCCTATCTTTTTCTTTTTGATTTATAGGAGCTCTTTTTTCATGAGATACATTGCAAATATAAAATATTATATTGTACCAGTTACTGCTTTTTGACTTTATTGATAATGTTTTTGCCAGTCAGAAATTTGCTGTTTTCATGTGACCCTGTCAATCTCTTATGCGTTTTGTATCACCAAGACCTGATGTTTTACTATTCAACCATTCCTGCATTCATGGAATAAACTCCATTTGGTCATTTGAATTACCAAGTTTAAAAAATATTGATTTTTATATATAAGCCTCAGAAAATGCTATCTTTATACATTATCTGCTTTAAATTATATATATATATATACACATCCTTTACATATATAAATTCTTTATACACACATATAGCATACAAAGTAATCAGCAACAAACATGAAATCATATGGAAACATTTCTGAATAGCCATGGAATACAGGTGAAATAAATCAAAGGATGGGCTTTTTCCCAAAGAATGTTTGAGGCGTGTGTGCCTCTGTATGGGAGATGGTGTCTGCTCATAGCACTGTTATTTAATGCTAAGAAGAATCAAATAAGAGCTCCGGGGCCTTTGATACACCTCCCAACAGTATTTTTCATTCTCCTTATGACAAGTGCCTTTCATATATGGTGTGCTGTGATTATTTTCTTGTTAGTGTTCCTTTTGCTTTCCCTGATGCTATTATTCCTACACATTTTCTTCTACCTGGATTGGTTATTATCACCAACTATAGAAGCAAAATTGTTTTAGTTAAAGATGAGAAGACCTGGCTGGGCGTGATGGCTCACACCTGTAATCCCAGCACTTTGGGAGGCCAAGGCAGGTGGATCACCTGAGGTCAGGAGTTTGAGACCAGCCTGACCAATAGGGCAAAATCCCATCTCTACTAAAAATACAAAAATTAGCCAGGTGTGGTGGCGATTGCCTGTAGTCCCAGCCACTATTTGGGAGGCTGAGACAGAAGAATTGCTTGAACCTGGGAGGCAGAGGTTGCAGTGAGCTGAGATCGCACCACTGCACTCCGGCCTGGGTGACAGAGTGAGATTCTGTCTAAAAAAAAAAAAAAGAAAAGAAAAGAAAAGAAAAGAAGACCTTCGGAATGTTGAGTTCTGTACCACTCATTTGGAAGGACGTTGACAGTCTGGGAATCTTCAGAGGAGAGTGACCAGAGTGAGGGCAGGCATGCTACATGAGGAACTAGGGAATCTAGTAAGATAACTCCTGAAGAAGCAAAGACTCAAGAGAGCTTAGGGAGCCATCCTCAAAGATCTGAAGGGCTGTCATAGGGCAGAGGAGCAGTTTACTGGCGAGGAAATGTTATATAGGGTTGGACAACTCTATTCCTCCTAAGCTCTGTGACTGTGAGTAGGACACTTAAAATTGCTCTCAGACTGTCTCCACATCCTTCAATCGGGAATAATACTGACTATTGCTGTCAGAAAATAGAGATGACATAAGAACCTGGTGCATGGTAGGCACTTACTAATTACTAATTATTATATTTATTTTATGTGGTTCCAGAGGTGAGAACGAAGACCAAAGACTAAGAGTTCCAGAAAGGTACAATCTGGCTACTTGTAACAGCTTGTGTTATTCAACATGAAATAGATTGCCTAATACGATAATGAGTTTTTTGTACCTCAGTGTATTAAAGTGAAGGAAAGAAGTTCTTTTGTCATGAATACCTTAGGAGAACTTTGGGGAATTCAGTGGAAGTTGAACTAGATTGTGTTTATTATAAAGTCCTTATTATAATTTCAACTCTTTTCATCTACCTCTAAAAAAAAAAATCCATCACTTCTTTCCCTTTGGAAAGAACATAAGGCACTTAACAAAGAAATAAATGCCAAAATAAAATTTTTTTTTTTTTGAGACAGAGTCTCACTCTGTCACCAGGCTGGGGTGCCGTGGAGCGATCTCGGCTCACTGCAACCTCTGCCTCCCGAGTTCAAGTGATTCTCCTGCCTCAGCCTCCCGAGTAGCTGGGACTACAGGCGCCCACCACCACACCCAGCTAAACCATAAACGTGGGAGTTCCTCATCCTTAGGAACAATAAGATAGACATTTTGGGGGGAAGAAGAAAAAATCCTCCCCATAAGATTCCTACTTCCATCCAGCAATCTTTAAATCCTCTCTGTCACAGGGCTGTGGGCTCTAAGTCAGCAATTTAGGAAGCATAAGGGAAACACACATTGGATTTCCAGAACACAGTTCTTGTACCAAACTTGCTCTGGTAGCTGATCTTACTCGGTCATCTATGTACAGTAGAAAGAAGCGGAAGATAATATCCCTAGATTACAGATGGATGCACTGTTATAGATTCGGGCTCTCACTACATTGGGGTGACTGAACCAGGTAGAGTGAGTTTGTGGAAGGGTCATCTTAAAATCTCTGCTGGGAACACTGATCACAATGATCTCCTGGGGTCTAGACAAGCCATTATTTACAATGCAACACAATCAGGTTCTTGCTCATTTTGCTTATACTAGATACCTCTGACTCAAGAGACCTTTTCAAAGTTTCACTGAATCCAAATCAATCCATTTAAGTTTGTAATCCTTTATGTAACTCCACGTTTGGGACTATCCTGCCTTTTGAACCTTTGCATAAAGATCAATTGGAATTGGGCAAAGTAAAATATGAACTGATTTAACATTTTAACAGAATTTTGAGTACAAATACGTAAATTAAGACTTTCAGTCCTTTCAATAATGAAGATGAACTAGAGATAGACAATGTAAAAAAGGGAGATGCTCTTTTAGATAATTTCACTAGAAAACCTAAATTTAAGTGGGGAAAATGAAGCTTTGCTTTCCCATCTCTGCATGAGAATTACCCTCTTGTGACTGCTTTTGTGGTTTATAAATTTTAAAAATACATAATTTAGTTTAGAATTCTAAATAATAATTTTCCAGCTAAGATTTTCCAATCTTTTTCACAGTTTTTGGTAGAGAGAAGTGAAGATAAACATAAGCCTGCAAAAAAAATTAGGCTTTTTCCTTCACAAATCCATGGACAATGTATGTGAAAAAGCTGAAAGGCACAAAGGTTTGTGCAAACCCTGCCTTGTGAATGAGAACACCTATTTGAAGGTTTAATGAAAAGTTTAGATGTTTGCAAAATGCTTACTTTGCATTCACGGTTAATTTATCAGGAAATTTTAGGCTGCCAATCAAGACCCCCAAAACCCTCATCAAGAGAAGGTTGTGGAGCAAACAGAAAAGGCTTTAGAATAAGAGGGCTTTGGCATGAAGTCAGCCTCATTTTCCAATTCCAGCTCCACTTCCCACTAGCTGTGTGGCTTTCGGCAAGTCCCTCAATCTCACTGAGTCTTCGTTTGCTCTTCCGTGAAACGTCACCCATCTGCAGGGCTGTTGCCACGTCTAGACGTCTCTTTGCTGTGCTAGGTGCAGTCAGCATGGAGCGAATGGCAGCTGTTCTTGCAGTCCTAAAATCCCTGTCCCCTGGGGCAGGAGGAGGCGAATCTCACAGCCTCTCTCTTCTAACTTCATGGTTCTGTCCTGTTCCAATGCCCCCAAGTTGACTTGAGCAGATGTAATTGAGAGACTCAAGCCTTCGGAGTGTGTGAGGGTTTTCAAATGACTGTGGTCCATATGCAGTTTATGGCTGTCCCCCATTTTCTGCATTAGTTTTACAATTGGGCATACCCTCCCTCCAAGTTCCTTCTCTCTTTAATGAGTCAGAAAACATATTCTCTTTAGGGATTCAGTGGCAACACTTCTAATAGCTCTGATTCATTTGGCTTAGACCCAATTAAAAAGTGCAGGAAATATAGAAAAAAATCATGAATCACTGCTCTTCTTTCTATTCATCATATATCTGGCTTCCTGGGATCACCTTCTACTCACACATTTCTGGTGCTGCTGTTCATATAATGGGGTTCTTCTGAAAGTGAGAGTGAGACAAATCAAGAAAGCAGAAAATTCCAAGCTCTGCTTACTGGAGCCCAGGCCACCTTGTGTTTTATGTAGTCTCATTTCACAGCATAAATGTATAACCAGGGCTATCAGAGGTGCAATATATTATATTAATATACATTAAAGTGAAACCACTGACCACTCCATAGACAGGTAGGAAAGAGATGCAGCTGGCTGACTTCTTTTTTTTTTTTTGAGACAGAGTCTCGCTCTGTCACCCAGGCTGGAGTTCAGTGGCGCAATCTCGGCTCACTGCAAGCTCCGCCTCCCGGGTTCACGCCATTCTCCTGCCTCAGCCTCTCCGAGTAGCTGGGACTACAGGCGCCCGCCACGACGCCCGGCTAATTTTTTATATTTTTTAGTAGAGACGGGGTTTCACCGTGGTCTCGATCTCCTGACCTCGTGATTCGCCGCAGCTGGCTGACTTCTAAGTGATTTTGTTTTTTTTTTTTTTTAGACAGAGTCTCGCTCTTGTTGCCCAGGCTGGAGTGCACTGGCGTGATCTCGGCTCACTGCAACCTCCACCTCCCGGATTCAAGCGATTCTCCTGCCTCAGCCTCCCAAGTAGCTGGGATTACAGGCATGTGCCACCACGCCTGGCTAATTTTTGTATTTTCAGTAGAGATGGGGTTTCACCATGTTGGCTAGGCTGGTCTTGAACTCCTGACTTCAGGTTATCCACCCTCCTCGGCCTCCCAAAGTGCTGGGATTACAGGTGTGAGCTACTGTGCCTAGCTGAGTGATTTCATTTTTAACTGTGATGGGACAGGCACATATTTTTTCCATTGCAGTTTCTTTCTGTTCCGACTACTGCAGTAGTGTCTAATGCTGCTCCAGCATCAAGATGTCTTGAAATTGGGGAGGATAATTTCTTTTGATAGTGTTCTACCGTGCCTGCATTTTAAGGGGGCTAACATTCAGGTGCCAGGTACTTTACAGAGGTGATCTCTTTTAATCATTACAACAAACTTACTAGATAGATGTTATTTATTGCATCCTGTTTCAGAGATGAGGAAACTCAGGCTTGAAGATGTGAAATGAAGTCGAGGTTCAAACCCAGGTCTGTCTGATTCCAAAGGCTATGTATGTCCCACCCTCCCCACCGAATCATATCTTCTTCCCACTTTTAGGGATCTGTATTTTGTTTATAAAAATCAAGTGAAAAATTAATAGAATTTTGGCACTTGTTTTTGTTCCATAAATAAAATTTTGCACCACCACAAACAGATTCAGACTTAAAATTAGTGGCAAGACATGCTGAAGGATGACAATTCTTTGTTCCCTTGTGCTCAGTGGGGAGGCAAAAGTCTGCCTTCATCTCCATTCTAATTATCCAAAACCTCTTATCTGTAGTGTCACAGTTCATAATAATTAATTGTCATGCCAGAGGCATTGTGACATGCTTGATGGAGTCATGGTGTGCTATGTACACAGAGTAATTAGCAATCATTAGTGGTGGGGACAGAAAGTTCCCGGTGGTTTCATTCGAACTTTCATTTGGTTAAGTTTATGTCTATGTTCTTTGTGCATAAATGTAGTTTAGCAAAACAGGTTTCAGCTTAGCCATTTTATGAAGGGTTGGAGTGGAAATGACATAGTGAGAATGGAGTTCTTTTTTCTTTTGTCTTTGTCTATGTAAGGAGCCTCTCTTCCAATGATTTGCGTATATACTTCCTGACTATTAGCTAGCATCATTAACTTTAAATATAGGTAATGTTAAATATTGCTAAATTTGATTACAAATATAAAATATCAGTAATCTACCAGAGGAGATCAGAGCAAGATGTCTAGAGCTGGAAACTCAGAATGAGTAGTAAAATCTGGACTCTTTTTGGCTAGGCTACCCACCGGAAAGCCACCAAAACAATGTTACATTTTGACTCTCTGTGAAGACGATACCTGCCATCACCCTCTGCAGCAGATTGTTGAAATAACCTTGGCCTAGAGGTGCCAGAGAATTAGACAGTAAATATGTTTTGTAAATGGAGAAAGGCAAGAACAAAGTAGTCAAGGTTTTGAGGTCTTTCTTCAGTAAAAAAGAAGGAAGGCAGTTGGAAGAATATAAAACTGACTAAAAATAGGCCTGTACACCTCAGCCAATCTATATGAACATATGGTTAAGTACAATAAAACTAATTTCCATATTCCAGAGAGTCAATATAGATAGCATAAATTTTAAAAAAAGACAACTATGGATGCTTTGCAAACACCTTGATAGCTACTTTTCCCAGTCAGCCTCCTCAAGTCCTGTGTCTTTATTTAAAAGTACTTCTCAGCTCGTTGACAGGTAAACTACATCCCCAAAGCCTGAGGAGGGAGAAAGAAATGTGATTGTTGTCCTCTGTGCAGAAGCTGCTTTGCCTGGGTAGGAAGTCACATGATGCACAAGCATCTTGGGGAGACTGAGTCTTACAGCTGGAACCTCTAAAGAGAAAGGTTTCCATGGTAGCAAATCATCTTCCTGGTGTAGATGTGTCACTGCTAATCTACAGCCAGGGCCCCATGAAAGGAACGCTGCCTCAAGGGAGGAAATGTGCAACCTTTCTACCTTTGCCTTTCCACAAGCCCCAAATCCATACACTCCCATAGGTAATTAGGTTTTAACTCACCGGGGGTCTGACAAATCCCCAGGTGGCTTTACATACAAGCTAAGAAGGATCAAAGACATAGGAGGAAGTCAGGCTGCATGGAGTTAAAGTCATACTGGGTAGGCAGAGAAGCTTCGGTCTGTTGGGGTGCTCCGTGGAAGGCATTGGTGGAAGAGGGGAGCAGCAACAGCCTGCAGGACTGAGGGCAGGTGGCAGCCTACCTGCAGGAGGATGTCCCCCTTTCCGAGGGGAGAGCAGGTCTTGCACTTCATTTGCCATAGTGCGTGCCAATGCCAGTGCCAGTGCTGGTGCTCTGGAGGCCGAATGCCAGCTGTGGCTGCCCCACCACCGCACCGGCTTTATAAAGGCAGGGGGCAGGGCCCCTTAAGGGCATTGCTGAGCAGCAACAGGGCTTGTCATCCAGCTCTCTGGGAAACCTGCATCTCCTTGGCAAGTTTTCTCTTAGAAGAAGACTTTCTTCTTCCCTTCATCTGGGAAGGCAAGGTAGATGTCTACAGGAGACAGGATATTCTTATTTTTTTTCTCAGGAGGAAAGGGAGAGAATGGAGTTCAGTGGAATTCTTTTTCTCTCCAACTGTTGCTCCCTCAAGTGTGTATAGTGCACCTGCAATGTAACAGGCTTTTGTCATATTCTGGCATGACAAGGGGGGCAAGACAAGCTCTTAGCTTCAGGACATCTGTAGTCTTTCTAAAGAGACAGGTATAGAGCAAAGTCCCATGCCTCTGTCCCAGTTTTTGCGATTATAAGCATTTATACTAAGAAAATAATTGGAAATGTATACAGAGATTTCTGTGCAAGGATGGCAATCATATGCTTCTTTTCTTTTTAAAATATTGATGGGAGTCAATGTAAACATCTCCAAATACAGAGGGATAGTTAAGATGAATCAAGATCTCGCTGTGAGAGCATACTTTACAATCATGTTTTCAAATAATATTTAATGATGTAGAAATATTAACGACAAGATGGTGAAAAAGTAGACAAGAAACCAATCAATGCCAATTTTGTTAAAAAAGGAAAAATACAAGTTTAAGCTTAGATATTATTGTAATTCCAGTGCCAATAAAAGTTTAGCATGTGGGCCGGGCGTGGTGGCTCATGCCTGTAATCCCAGCTCTCAGGGAGGCAAGAGGCAGGAGGATAGCTTGAGCCCAGGAGTTCAAGACCTGTCTGGGCAATATAGCGAGACCCCGTTCTCCAGAAAAAGGAAAAAAAAAAAAAAGACACACACACACACAAAAAGCGTAACTCCCCTCAAAAGTTTAGCATGTGGCAGATACTTATAAATATTTCTTTGTTCTTCAGTACAGTTAAAAAACAACTTGAAGAGCAGTTGTCTGCTCTTCAAAAAACCCTGTTAAGAAAATAAAAACAAGCTACAAACTGGGAGAAAATATCTGTAAAATATATTTCTGATGAAGCACCAACATTTAGAATATATAAATAATTCTTACAACTCAATAATAAGAAAGCAGACAGCCCAATTAAAAATGGGCAAAAGATTCAAACAAAACATTACAAAGTAAAGATATTGATAGCACATAATCACATAAAAAGATGCTCGACATCATTAGTCATTAGGGAAATGCGAATTAAAGCCACAATAAAATACCACTACATATGTATTAGGATGGCCCAAGATAAAAAAAAAAAGGAAAATACAAAATGCTGGTGAAGACGCAGAGCAACTGAAACTCTCATACATTGCTGGGGGAAACGCAAAAGAGCAAAGGTGTTTTGGAAGTCAGTTTGACAGTTTCTTATAAAATTCAACATAGTTACTATATATGACTTACAATCCAATTGCTAGGAATTTTCCCAAGAGTGATGCAAACATATGTACACACAAAACCCTATGTGCAAATGTTTATAACAGCTCTATCAGGATTGCCAAAAGTTAGAAACAACTCCAAAGTTCAACTGTAGAATGGGTAAACAGATTGTGATGTATCCATATCATAGAATATAACTCAGCAATAAAAAGGGAAACATGGATGAACCTCAAAAGCATCATGCTAAATGAAAGAAACCAGACTAAAAAAAGCTACTTCCTATATAATTCCATGTACATGACATTCTTGAACAGTTGAAATCCTAGGAACAGAAATTGGATCAGTGATTGCTGGAGATGAGTTGGGGAGAGTGGATTAATTACAAAGGTGAGGAGGTGACTTTTTGAGGGTGATGGAAATAATTTGTATTTTGATTGTAGTGGTTGTTACATTCATCATACGTCATACACACATCACCTTAAAATGATGAATTTTGCCGTATGCAAAATATGCCTCAGCAAAAGACAAAAAATCTGTTTGTAAATAAATGGATGTAAATACTCCAAAATGTTAAGAGTGGCATTCTGTAGGTGGTAGTATTACTTGTGGATTTTTAAATCTTCTTTCAGTATTCTGTATTACTTTTAAATAAACAAAAACTAATAAAAGTGGTTTTTTTTGAGGGAAAAGTATGCTAAAGTGTTGTCACAAAGGTTGGTACATCTTTGGGAGCAAAGATGAAACATTCATATCATCTAACAGATATTTTGTGAGTGGCCTTTCCTGCAGGGCCCTGTACTAGGAGCTGGGGTTCAGAGATGAGAAAACCTCATTCTTGCTTTTAGCGATTTCGTATTCTCATGGGAATATGGACATGATGAGAAGGCTAACAGAATTCCTTCTATGATTGACAAGGTTTATTGTGGCATTATTCCTCAGAAATTTCTGAGAAGATGGAAATGTTTGTATCTGCTCTGCCCAGTGTGGTAGCCACAAGCCACACATTCATCTGAGCACTTGAAATGTGGCTGGTGCAACTGAAAAACTGAATTTTTAATTTATTTAAAATTAAATAGTTTTAATTAATAGAAATAGGAATAGCTACATTTGGCATGTGACTCTGGTATTGGACAGCATAGGTATGTAGCATAAAGCCTAGATGTGTGACTATTTGGTACCAGATTTTATTGGTTATCTTCTATATCTGTAAGCTGCGAAAGTGCAAAAGGCAAGAAGGAAATCAAAGGGCAACCACCCCTTAGGAGAGCCTGCACCTAGGACAGCCTACGTGATGTGGAGGAATGAGTGGTTGAACCAGAATATAATGCATGCCCAAGCAGAGAAGGCTTCTTTGGGACAAATACTCGATTTATCCATGAAGTAATGTTAAACAGGATTTCTTTTCACATCATTCGCATGTAAAGCCTTCAGTTCAAAGATGTACGTTGTGACCCTCCCCAGGGGGATTTAGTAGACAGCATCCACAGTGCATTTTTTCATCATGAAAACCTTCATTCTCATGGCCCTAAAAAAAACCCTTAGAGGGCCAGGATTTGTGGTGCACGCCTATAATCCCAGCACTTTGGGCAGCTGAGGCCAGTCTATTGCTTGAGCCCAGAAGTTAAGAGACCAGCCTCCTGGGCAACATGGAGAAACTCCATCTCTACAAAAAATATAATACAAAAATTAGCCAGGAGTGGTGGCACACGCTTCTGGTTCCAGCTACTTGGGAGGCTAGGATGGGAAGATTGCTTGAGCCCAGGAGGTCAAGGCTGCAGTGAGCCAAGATCATGCCTCTGCATTCCAGCCTGAGCGATAGACTGAGACCCTGCCTCAAAAACAAAAACCAACAAACAAAAACCCCCTAGAATTTGTGTTCTTGGCTTGGTGGGGTGTTGTGCACCTGGAGTCCCAGCTACTTGGGAAGCTGAGGTGGGAGGATTGCTTGAGCCCAGGAATTCAACGGCAACATAGCAAGGCCTATCTCAAAATAAATAAATAAATAAGAGAGAGAGAAAGGAAGGAAGGAAGAGAGAGAGAGAAAGAAAGAAAGAAGAAAGAAGGAAAGAAAGGAAGGAAGGAAGGAAAGAAAGAAAGAAAGAAAGAAAGAAAGAAAGAAAAGAAAGAAAGGAAAGAATTTGTGCTCTTGAAATCCAAGTTGGAAAATTCTGATCTAAGGTAATGGGAGTGGTGGTATCCACGGGGTGATGGTAAAAGGTAAGGGGCAAAAGCGAAAATGAGGCCAGTGTGGCCTCCTCTGGCCTCCGCCCAGCACAGCCTTCCTGCCCTGCCACTCTTTCTGCTTCCACTGGAGGAGGCCCAGGGTCCCAACTCTGTCTCCCTCTGTGCGTGCTTAGGAGCACAGGGCAGCCCCAAAGTGGGGTGGGGTCTTCCCTTGCTTTGTCTTTATGTTAGTCATGAAAAGCCCAGGCCTGTTTTTTACACTGTGAGGTAAGTGGAGCCCAAGTGATTTACTCTGGGGCCATACTGGAGCTTCCATCAGGGTGAAAGTCTCATGGCAGGAAGACAACATGTTATTACTCTTTAAATGGACTTATAAAGCTCACTTTAAAAATGGCATTAGTCTAGTTAACTGCAACAAGAGAGCAGTTCATGCTAGGACCAAAGGGTTTGAAATTGTGCTTTGTAATGCAAAAAGCCCTAGTAAAATGGATTCTCACTACGTTGCGGTTGCCAGAGAGCTTTCTGTCTTAACATGAAAGGATGCTATAACATTAATCATATTTTAAAATCATACAACACTTTCATCGTAGTATTGCACTTTCTTCTTTTAATTTGTATGTGGGAGACATTACCTTCCTTATGCACCTGTATATTTGCAGGGTGTATCTAATTTTTATATTTTCTTTTTTCTCTTAACATTAGTTACATGCTGTACCTAATGCTAAGTTCTGAAAGTATGAGAAATCTATGTTAGAAATCAGGGCCAAGAAAGCTAACTGGGAGGGTGGTAACTCTTATGTGGTGGGGTGGTGTCTTAATTTGTTTTCTGTTGCTTATAACAGAATACCTGAAACTTGGTAATTTATAAAAATAAGCAGCTGGGCACGGTGGCTCATGCCTGTAATCCCAGTACTTTGGGAGGTCAAGGCTGGAGGATTGCTTGAGTCTGGTAGTTTGAGACCAGCCTGTGCAATGTGACAAAACCCTATCTCTACAAAACATGCAAAAATTTAGCCAGGTGTGGTGGCGCATGCCTGTAGCCCCAGGTACTCAGGAGGCTGGGGCAGGAGGATCACTAGGCAGAGGTTGCAGAGAACCAAGATCTCGCCACTGCCTGAGGGATAGAGCGAGACCCTGTATCAAAACAAGAACAAACAAACAAAAAACAGTATTCAGTTATGGAGGCTAAGAAGTCCAAGGGGGAGGGCATGCATCTGCTGAGAGCCTTATTGCTGGTGGGGTCCCACTCTCTGCTGAGTCCCAAGGTGGCACAGAGCTAACCTGCTCACTCGGGGTTTCTCCTCCACTTCTTTTTAGAGTCTCACTCTATCACCCAGGCTGCAGTGCATTGGCATGATCTCAGCTCACTGCAACCTCTGCCTCCTAGGTTCAAGCAGTTTCTCCTGGCTCAGCCTCCCAAGTAGCTGGGATTACAGGCATGTGCCACCATGCCTGGCTAACTTTCGTATTTTTAGTAGAGATGGGGTTTCACCATGTTGGCCAGGCTGGTGTTGAACTCCTCAAACTCCTGACCTCAGGTGATCTGCCCACCTTGGCCCTCCCAAAGTGCTGGGATTACAGGTGTGAGCCACCATGCCTAGCCTCTCCTCCACTTCTTATAAAGCTACCAGCTCCCCTCCCAGGATAACAATTAACCTTTTTTTTTTGAGACAGGGTCTCGCTCTATTCCCCAGGCTGGAGTGCAGTGGCTCTATTATGGCTCATTGTAGCCTCAAACTCCTGGGCTAAAGTGATCTTCCTACCTCAGCCTTCCGAGTAGCTGGGATTACAGGTGTTCACCACCACACTTGGCTAATTTTCACCATTTTTGTAGAGACGGGGTTTCACTCTGTTGGTCAGGTTGGTCTCGAACTCCTGGGCTCAAGCCATCCACCTGCCTTAGTCTCTCAAGTAGTGGGGGCTACATATGTGTGCCACCATGCCCAGATAATCTTTAAAAAATTTTTAGTAGAGATGAGGTCTCTCTATGTTGGTCAGGCTGGTCTTGAACTCCTGAGTTCAAGTGATCATCCCTTCTCATCCTCCCAAAGTGTTAAGATTACAGGCTGCACCTGGCCCCATTAACCTATCAATCCATGAATGGATCAATCTGTTCATGAGAGCAGAGCCCTATGGTCACCTCTTAAAGTCTTCACCTCTCCATACTGGCATATTGACGATTCAGTTTCAACATAACTTTTGGAGGAGACATTCAAACCGTAGCAGGTGGTTTAGAGAAAGCCGTCTCCAAAGCATCTTGCCCCCTGTTTTCTAAGATGCCTCTGAGCTTCCAGTGCCTGTCTAGACATTTTCACTCCAGTTTCTCCCTGTAGTCTATAACCATGTGTTTAGGTGCTTTGCTTTCTCTTTAGATTTCATTCAGTATTTTCTCTGTTGTTTCTCCATTATATGTTTTCTAGGTGGGGTGTGTTAGGGTGGGGGTATTATGGGAGTTACATTATGGAGAAAACTGTGCTTACCAGCTTTTTTGGTCTGTTTTTAAGATATAGTGTGTCTTTCTCTTCCCTCTCTCCAAAACACTGGGATTTTCCTTTCATCCGAGGACATTTTTAATTCCTAGTATTCTTTAGCAGAAAGCGCTCATTGTCTTCTCTCTCCATTTGCTGGACCTGAAACAAAGAATCCATTAATAATTTGGAGACGTGTGTAAGGATCTTTCCTCTGAGTTATCATACAGATAGACAATTTTACATATAGGGATTCCCCCAGCAACAAAACAATCACAATTCTGTGTGCAGGAATATAGAAACACAGTTTAGAAGTTAGCCAATCTTGATAACAAGATAAACAATGAAGAGTACATTTTTTCTTGCCTGGGGTCTTGAAGTTTTAGTGGTGAGTGTTGGAGCCAAGAGGCAAATTCTTAATTAGAAGATAATAATAGTTCGCTTTGCTTTTAGAAATACACTCGAGATTAGTTAAAACAAATTTCTGCAATTCCCTGCCTTCCACATCTTCTATAAAGCCAAAATTTACTTGCCCCATTTTACAGGTGGGAAAAGGCCATACAAGGAAACAGAGGTAAATTAGTCGTAAAATATAACAAGATGGCAGTGGAAAGATCAGAAGCTGCTACTGATCCATTGTTGGCCCAATCTTGATTATTGTCCAGCAGCTTGAAACCCACATTAGGCATCTGAAAAGTCATGCCAGGAATCTGTATAATGCACCACTAATAAAACAGCCGAAGGACAGCACACTCTATGAGCAGCGGATGCTAGTAAGCTATCTGTTACAGGGTTGTGTACCCCTTCCATGGGTCAAGATGTTTCAGGGACCAAAGATTCTGAAATGAGTTCCAACCATAGCCAGACTAGGCCACGGGAAAGACATACCTGGAAAGATGGCCAGCCTTTTGTGGGCCAAGATGTGACTTTTTTGGACCAGTGTTTACTTCACTGACTGCTTCCCTCTTCTCTCTGCCAAGGACCCTCCCTGCTGCCTTTCCTGTTAAAGGAAAAACTAGAGCTGGAAATTTATATAAAATGCAGTCTTTATAGACATTTTCACTCTAGTTTTTTCCTTTAGTTTATATCCATTTGTTTAAGTGCTTTGCTTTCTCTTTAGATTTCATTCAGTATTTTCTCTGTTGTTTCTCCATTATATGTGTTCTAGGTGGGGTGTGTGTGGTGGGATCATGGGAGTGATTATGGAGAAAACATTCCCTTGGTCCTCGGGCTTAAAAGACCAAGATATTCTTGCTGGCGGGCACCATCTCTTGGTGCCACTCAGGGTTTAGTGGTGAATTTTGGAGCCTGGAGATCCCTTTTCATGAATCTGGGCCCTTGTAGTCATGATATGATGACCCTACCTTCCTCTGTAAGTCCCATCCTACTGTTGGGAAAACGCTCCAATTCATTCATTTAATCAAAAACTTATTGTTTATCTCTTTATTGGCAAAGCCCTGTGTTAAGTCTCCTACAAATTATTCATCTAATTTAATCTCTCCAAAGATTTTTACATTTTTATTTATTGAATGGGTAATGATGGAGACAGGAGGCAGAGAAATTTCAGGCAGAAAAGGGCATGTCCCTAGGGAAAACCACATCCTCAAGATGAAAAGCCTGATACGGTGGCCCAAAGTGAGAACGTATATCCCTGGTTTCCCGCTAGAATGTTACCTTTTCCTAAACCACTCATGGCCCCACCCCACCCCATCCTGTGCCTATAAAGACCCCAGATTCAGCCAGCAGAGAGGAGAAGCAGCTGGACATCGGGGACTATGGCTGGACATCGTCGACTTCAGAGGGACAGCTCGACAGTGTAACTTCAGAGAAGAATCTGGCCGGAGACAGCAGGACTTCAGGGGACTATTACCTACCCCATCCCGTCCCCTTTTCAGCTCCCCTTCCCACTGAGAACCACTTTCTTTGGCAATAAAATCCCCCACGTTTATCATCCTTCTATTTGTTCGTGTGACCTCATTTTTCCTGGATGCTGGACAAGAGCTTGGGAACCATGAGTGTGGACACAAAAGGCTGTCACACTGGCTCTTTTCCTGCTCTGGTGAAGGGCAGCCGCCTCATGTGAAAAGGCAAAGAGCCCACTGAACTGTTGACACTTAAGCAGTCTGCGGATGGCAGTGCTGAAAGAGCAATGTAACATGCCCTCTGGGGCTTCAGGGGTCGCAGACACCCACCTGGATGCTGCCGTGGGGCCTACACAGAGTTTGCTCCTGCCAGTGCTAAAGCGGTAGGCTGGTTCCAGTGCTCATGCACTCCAGTTCCCATCTTGTTCGCTCACATGCTCCCTCCTGTGAGGAGTTGAGAGTGGCAGGCTGAGTAAACCAGGTACCCCTGTCATGAGTCCCTTGAAGGGGTCAGGGAAATATCCTGTTTCAGTAATACATTCATATGATTCAAAACTTAAAATATACAAAAAGGAAAATAGTGAAAATTGACTTTTTCCCTCTCCAACCTCCAGGTCCACTCTTTGGGGACAACCAAAGTTGTAAGTTTTCCTAAGATATTTCATGCATTTAGGAGAAATTCATACGTATATTTTTTAATTTTTATAACACATATGGTAATATATACATATATTATTGTGTACGTAACTTTTTTCACTTATAGAATATCTTGAAGATACTTCCTTCATTAGACAAAAAATCTCTGCAATTAGTGACTGTACCCTTCCATGTTATGGATGGATCAGAATTTATTTCATCAGTGCCTTTCTGATGCAGATTTAAGTTGTTTCTAATCATTTACTCCCATAAATAATGTTGCAGTGAATAATCTTTTACAAATGCAACTTTGCCTGTGTATGCCATTGTATTTATAAGATAAATTCCTAAAACTAGATTGCTGTGTCAAAAGGCATGTGCATTTGTAATACTGATACTGCCAAATTGCTCTCTATTGATGGTGGAGGGCAATTCCTGCCAGAAATAAGTGAGTGCCTTTTTCCCCCAAGTGTTACCAATTTGCCAAGTCTTACCAACTTGCTCTTTGTCAAGTTGATAGGTGAAAAATAGTATTCAATTTTGTTTTTGTCTACATTTCTCTGAGTATGAGTGAGGTTGAACATCTTTTTAGAGGTGGTTCTCACTCTGTCACTTAGGCTAGAGCAGTGGGGTGATCATAGCTCACAGTAATCTTGAACTCCTGGGTTCAAGGAATACTCCCACCTCAGCCTCCCCTGTAGCTAGTGCTACAGGTGAATGCCACCACACCCAGGTAATTTTTAAATTTATTTATTTATTTATTTATTTTGTAGAGATGAGGTCTTGCTATGTTGCCCAGGTTGGTCTTGAACTTCTGGCCTCAGGCAGTCCTCCAGCCTCGGTTTCCCAAAGTGCAGGGATTAGAGACATGAACCAGTGTGCTCTGCCAGTTGAATATCTTTTGTTTGTTTGTTTGTTTGTTTGTTTGAGACAGGGTCTCACTCTGCCACCCAGGCTGGAGTGCAGAGGCATGGTCATGGCTCCCTGCAGCCTCAACCTCCAGGGCTCGATTGTTCCTTTCATGGCAGCCTCTTGAGTAACTGGGACTATCAGCACACACCACCATGCCTGGCTAGCTTATTTTTTTTTTAATTTTATTTTTTTGAGACAGTGAATATCTTTTAATGCTTCAGACTTATTTGAATTTTCTTTGCTGTGAATTATTATTCACGATGTTGATTCTTGTAGGGGTTTGATGGTATTTTGGTCATTTTTGTTATTACTTTTTAGAAGCTCTTTATATACTGTAATCAGTGCAACAAGCAACCCTTTTATAATTTGCTTCTGTAAATCAAAAGAAATATAAATTATTGATGTATATGTTAAAAGTCTCTAGAGGAAATTTGGTTATTTTTAATGCTTTTACATATTCATTAGACAAAAACTTTTTTTTGTTTGTTTTTTTTTTGAGACAGGGTCTTTCTCTGTCAGGCTGGAGTACAGTGACATGATCATGACTCACTGCAGCCTCAACCCCCTGGGCCCATGTGGACATCAAAGCTTAGCCTCCTGAGTAGCTGGGACTACAGGTGCACACCACCACACCAGCTAATTTAAAAAAAAAATTTCTTTAAGAGATGGGACCTCACTATGTTTCTCTGGCTGGCCTCAGACTCCTTGGCTGAAGCGAACCTCCAGCTTCAGCCTCCCAAAGTGCTGGGATTATGGGTGTGAGCCATCATGCCTGGGCTAATTTTTAAATTATTTTTTATAGTCTGGGTATCACTGTGTTGCCCAGGCTGGTCTCAAACTCCTTGGCTCAGGCAATCCTCCTCTCTTGGTCTTAAAACTTTTTATTATTGACACTTTTAAACATGTACAGAAGTAGAGAGAATGACATAACAAACCGCCATGTACTCATTACTCAGCTTCAGCAATTATCAACACATGGCCATCTTATTGTCCATAACCTTCTCCCTGACCCACCCCACTTCTGCCACAAATTTTCCCTTGCCCCTTGGACTATTAAGATGTAAAAATCCTGGGTGTTACATAATTTCACGGCAATGATTGCTATTACATTGAAGTATTACTATTATGTATCCTTAGCGAAATTAACAGACGTTCTTTAGTATCACTAAATACTTAGTAAGTATTCAAAGTTGTCTGATTGTCTCATATCTTTTTTTTTACAGATGGTTTGTTCACACCAGAATCCAAACTGGCCCCTTCCTTAATTAATTAATTTATTTTTGCAATTATTTGTTGAAGACGCTGGGTCTTCAGTCCTGTAGAATTTGCTACATTCTGGATTTGGCTGGATTTGTTGTATTGCATGAACATGTCCTGTTCTTTGTATTTCCTGCAAACTGGTGGTTAGACCTAGAGGCATGATCAGACTCATGCTTGATTGATTTATTCTGGGCAAGTATACCTAAGGGTGTTATTGTGTACTTCCTGTCGAGGCACATCTACAGGCTCATAAAGTCTGGTTGTCTTTGTGTAATGTTGAGGCTGATCTGTCATTTTAGCTGACATTCTGTTCTTAAAGAATGCTATTAGATACAGAAAACAAAATTTGCCTCTCTATAGAAAATGAAGTGCCAAAGGAGAAACCCACAACTTCATTTTTGAGAGGAGAGAATACACAATGTGAGTAGCTTGCTTTTATATTTAACACAGTGAAAGACTCACAGAAAAAACTTGCCCTTCTGGTTCAAGTTCTCTTTAGTCCCCAGTTCAGCATCAGATACTTGTGTGATTTGGCCGGGCGCGGTGGCTCACGCCTGTAATCCCAGCACTTTTGGAGTCCAAGACGGGCGGATCACTTGAGGTCAGGAGTTCCAGACCAACCTGGCCAACATGGTGAAACCCCATCTCTACTAAAAATGCAAAAATTAGCCGGCCATGGTGGCAGGTGCCTGTAATCTCAGCTACTCGGGAGGCTGAGTCAGCAGAATCGCTTGAACCGGGAGGTGGAGGTTGCAGTGAGAAGAGATGGTGCCACTGCCCTCCAGCCTGTGCAACAGAGCGAGACTCCACCTCAAAAAAAAAAAAAAAAAAAAAAGATATTTGTGTGATTTATTTGCGGGCTTACTGTGTCAGAATGTATTTAGATTTCAGGCATTTTTCTACCATCTTTTTAATTTGACTCAGAATAAGAATATTTTCATCTTGCTTATTATGTTTCACTTTTAAAACAGCTGCCTCAGGCCGGGCGCGGTGGCTCACGCCTGTAATCCCAGCACTTTTGGAGGCTGAGGCGGGCGGATCATGAGGTCAGGAGATCGCGACCATCCTGGCTAACATGGTGAAACCCCGTCTCCACTAAAAATACAAAAAATTAGCCGGGCGTGGTGGCGGACGCCTGTAGTCCCAGCTACTCAGGAGGCTGAGACAGGAGAATGGCGTGAACCCGGGAGGCGGAGCCTGCAGTGAGTCGAGATCGCGCCGCTGCACTCCAGCCTGGGTGACAGACGGAGACGCCGTCTCAAAAAACAAACAAACAAACAAACAAACAGCTGCCTCAAAAACGTGAGTGATAATTTAGGGGGCTTGGAAGATGTCTTTCCAGGAGGCCTCCGGGCTGGGGTCTCGGCTGTAGTCATATTGGACTTTCGGTGTCTAAATGACTGTCGCCCACTCTCCTTTCCCTGCCTCTGAGCTTTCATTTTCCTCAGTCTGCTATAATCCCCTACTCTTGGTCAACTCCCACGCCTTCCATGACCCCATCAGTCTGTGAGTCGCTCCTGCAATCATTCCACTCTTCTCATTCATAATACTTTGTGGGATTGATGAATTAAATCTCATAGTATCCTGAATTTAAACCAACCTGTAGATCTTCAATGAGTACTTTTTAAAAGGGAATCAAATTTCCTTGGTTTGTGTTACTTTAAAAACTGCATTTCTTTAAAGACAAGTAGCCTGAGTGGTGTCTCAATGGAAAGTTACTTTCCCAAAGCCATTCCACAGTATCTGCAATTGCCTTAAAATTCTGCCAATCCGATTAATCTTATTTTAACCACAAAAATGACTTTCCTAAATACATCTTATGATGATCCTGAGTGATACCTAAAGTGATAAACGGATGAAACGACAAGTGAAGTGGCCTGTTTGAAAGGTTTCCGCGGATGGCCCTCTTTTCCGTCGCCCTTCCCTGTGGGTATAAAAGAAACTGCAGTCGTGAAAGATTTGTGTTTGCGTGGATTGGGAGCACGCAGGCTTGGAAAAGAGGTGCGCGTGCCCTGTTCTCTCTTGGGTATTTTGCTGTGGATGTATGTGATTCTGGTCTCACAAACGGCTGATGTGCTTTAGAAATTGAAAAATAAATGAGAATCCAAAGACACTGACAGATCATGTAGAATTTAATTTCAACTGTTACTTGAAGAGAAGTTGTGAGAAAACACCCACTTTCTGAAAGTAATCTTCTCTTTAATAGCACTGGTTGGAGATTTTCAAAATGGTTATACACACACATTTATACACATTTATACACACATATTTAAATTTTTATAGTAATAGATGTAATGGATTGTCTTACCCAAGAATTTAATTTCTGAATTAAAAAACCTTTCCAAGGTAGATACTTACAATACAATTCTTCCTTTCCTATATGACCACAACTTAATGTAGAATTTTTACAAAACAGTCCCTTCATTTCACTCCCTTTGCTTTGGAATGCTGAGTTAGTGTGCTGTTTGAAATCCCAAGGCTGGGTGTGGGTGGAAATAGTAAGTCATGGGTTTTGAGATGCAGAACAATCAGGAAAGGAACTTTGACTTGACTGTGTTTCTTCAGCCCCTTCGTGGATTTTAGCACAGGATGACTTGCAACATCAGCATTTCACTCTATGCATGCACTTCTCCTACCTTTGGGCAGGATTAGGAGCTCTTTGAGAGCAGGCTCTGTTTGTTATTCAGATCACATGGCATGCGGTTGGCAGAAAATAGATGCATGTTATTGATGATGCTGAGAATACCAGGATGGACAGCTGTGGGAGGTGTTTCACTCTTAATTGTGTGGCATGAAGAGCAGTCAGCAGGAGAGTTGGCAGCTCTGACTTCTAGAATTCCACTTAAGAAACGGAGTGCCACTGATTCAGATCACCAGAGAATCTTATGAGTACACCTCGAAGGCAATATGACAAAGAGTGTGATCAATAGTCATTTTAGAGGTTCTCCTCTGCTACCAGTGTGTATTCCATGAAAACAGGCATGCCAAAAAAAGGAATCTTAAGCCTGTGAACCATGGAAAGGGTCAGAAAACAGCTATGGTAGCAGGCAAAAACTAGAAATGTCAAAAATTGGGCAGAAGAGAGAAAGGAGAAGGTAAAAGAGCAGATGCAAAGAATATGTTGTATAACAGAAAACCAAACACCAAATGTTCTCATTTATAAGTGGGAGCTAAATGATCAGAACACATGGACACATAGAGAGGAACGGCATACACTGGGGCCTATTGGAGGGTGAAGGGTGGGAGGAGGGAGAGAATCAGGAAAAATAACTAATGAATACTAGGCTTAGTATTCTGGGTGATGAAACAATAATCTATACAACAAACTCTCATGACACACTTTTACCCATGTAACATAACAAACCTGCACATCCTGCGCATGCATCCCTGGAGTTAAAATAAAAGTTAAAAAAATACCTTGTATAAAATAGAAATTGGGTGGGGGAATACAGCGTTGGGAGGGGTAGAGGAGCTGATTTCAAGAGCAAACTCACATAGATAACTGGGCCTTTTAAAATGCCAGCATTCTGTGTTTTCGAGCCAGCAGGAAATGCTTTAGAAGAGTAGCAATATCCTTTGCTGAAGCCCATTTAGTTTCAAAGTGGAAATGTCAATAAGACTTGTGTGCCTGTGCCTCCCAAGCCAGAGGGATCTCCGTGCTTTGTGTTGGGCAGTGAAAAACAGAGCTCTTAGGCCTGCAAACAGTATTTCTTCTGAAAATAAGCCTACTGAAAATCAACTTTTATTACATTTCCTTGCACAATCCACATGCATTCTGGTTTTCTTCCTAGCATGCCAGATCCTGATTCATTAGGAGAGAAAAACAACTCCATTGTAAGCACTCTTTTCATTGTTTTCTATCCCGTGGACTCCATGTTTTGAAAGATTTTGTCAGCCAAACTGCATTTGATGAGCAATTTATATTTCCACTTGTCTTAAATCAAATGTATAGACCAAAGCTTTGTTTGGATGGGTATTTTCTTACTGCTGATACAATTCCAGCAAACAACTTCGTGTCTGAGATAGTCTGGGAAGCAGGAGTTTCAATTTGACCCTCTGACTGCCAACATAGCTGACTCTATTCGGGCAGTTTTGCCAAAATTGAATTTGAACATCTTGAGGTGGGACAAATGCTGTCTAGTTTTCCTTTGGTGTTACTTTGGCTTCATGCACTGTGATGGAAGGTCTGGCTCCTGAGGGCTCCAGGAGAAGGTACAACTTCCACAAACCTTCTGAATGAATGGAAAATAGCTCTGGATCCTGATTTCTAACATTTACAGTCCCTGAGCATCCTGGAGACCCCAGAATAGAGACCATAACTGGACATTCCAGGTAACCTATGTGGTTTTTGTCTGGTGTGATCATGTTCCAAGGCCATCTTTTTTTATGATTAAAATTTGTATTTTGAGGTAACTGTAGATTGACATGCAGTTGTAAGAAATAACACAGACAGATCCCATGTACTTTTTATCCAGTTTCACCCAATGGTAACGTCTTGCAAAACTATAATACGATATCACTATAGGATATTGACACTGATACAGTCAAGATACAGAACATTCCTTCACCACTACAATCTCTTACCCTTTTGGCTTCACACACTTCCCTCTTGCCAACCTCTTTCCTAATCCCCGGCAATAACTAATCTGTTCTCCATTGTCTAATTTTTGTCATTTCAAGAACGTTCTATAAAGGGAAGCATACAGTCTGTAACTTTTGGGGATTGATTTTTTCACTCAGCATGTGTTTTTTGGAAATTCATACAGGTTGTTGCATGTATTAATAGTTCTTTTCTTTTTATTACTCTGATGTAGATATATAAACAAAATATATAAATAAATAGTTCATTTCTGTAAACAAACTATTTTAGGAACTATTTCTAGTTTTTGGCTACTACAAATAAAGCTATACTATATACTTTATAGTATATACTATAAACATTTGTATATAGGTTTTGATGTGAACATAAGTCTTCATTTCCCTGGGATAAGTACCCAGGAATGTGATTGCTGGACTGTATGGTAGTTACATGTTTACTTTTTAAAGAAACTGCCAAACTGTTTTCCACCCCAGGGCATCTTAATCACCAACTATCTCTTCAAAGGATAAGCTGTTTCTATTAACTTTTTCATACTTTGCTTATAACTTTTGTGCAAACTTTTAGAGCAATAGAGATAATAACCAGCTCTACCCAGAAAGGAAATCAAAATAATCTTTTAAAAACATACTGTAATATCCGCTCCTGTTCTCACCTTGGGTTAAGCAAAAAAGGAAAAGGAAATTTGATCTGAATATTACAGGAAAAAATAGACTTTAAACTCTGCCTAAAAAAGTCACACCAATTTGATGATGTGGTCAACATTGTGCAAAAGAATGAAAATTTATAAAAAGTGAGTCCCTATGCAATAATCTTAATTGCTTTTCTTTTTATAGTGAAACACGTTTTTAAAATTACTCTAGTATTAAATATACACTGCACCTTTGTTGAAAGGTGCAGTGCTTTGAAAGTACACTGCTCATTGCTGAAATCCTGCCAGAATTAAAAAATGAGGCAGAAGAATAGCGTTTTGGGTCAGGCATTGATCACAGCAAGAGGAAGGAACATAGCGAGTAGTAATAATAGTAACAATATGGAAGCAGAGTGATGGACCCCCAGGGCAAGGAGACCCAAGTAGATGTCAATTAGCCCGTCTGACTCCTTTAACTGTATTTTGGATGACAGTATTATTCTGCAATACAGTACCTCCACATTTCTTTTCCATAAGTGCATACAAGATGGACACAATTCAATAGTCCCCCTTATCCTGGGGGAATATGCTCCAAGATCCCGAGTAGATGCCTGAAACCTTGGATAGTATTGAACCCTATATACACTATGTTTTAAAAAAACATACATACCTATGATAAAGTTTAATTTATAAATTAGGTACAGTAAGAGATGAACAACAATAACCAATAATAAAATAGAACAATTATAATATTGTACCAGCATCCCCACTTTTGTGTTTTGGGCCATTACTAAGTAAGATAAGGGTTCCTTGAACACAAGCACTGTGATAACATGACAACCAAGAGGGCTACTAAGTGACTAATAGACAACTGGCCACTTGAATACAGCATGGAGATGCTGGACAAAGGGAGGTTACACGTCCCAAGTGGGATGAAGTGGGACGGCGAGAGATTTCATCACGCTACTCAGAATGGGGCACAACTTAAAATTTATGAATTTATTTCTGGAATTTTCCATTTAATATTTTCAGACTGCAGTTGACTGAGAGTAACTGAAACCATGGAAAGTGAAACCATGGATAAGGAAGGGACTTCTGTACCATCTGTTCCAAAAATATAACCAAAAGCTCAAAGCTTCAATTAAAAGAAAAGCCCACTCTCGTTGGGGCTTAACTCTGTAAATCTGAGCATAGTAATTTAAGAGACAGGATTGCACACAGGGTTTGATGTCTGAGGGAGCTGCATTTGAATACTGTCTTCACCTCTTCCTAGCTAGCAGTAAGTGTTGGGAGATGATTCTCCATGGGTTTCTCACATTTCTGCACTTCTTGTGTCAGCTTTTGTATCAGAGAATCTATTCAAGGATGTTTGTATAGTGAATAGTCTTCGAAGATACAATGTCTCCTTTCAGGTCAGTGAGCAGATGTGTTTGCTATTCTAGATCATAAAATTAATGGCATTTTTTGGGAAAAAATTTGAGTGAGTTTACTAGCAGCCCACTTACAAGACTGGAAGTTTCCTAAGCTTGGGGTTCCTTAGCTCTCAGGCCCACTGCGTGTGTGTCATCCACCTGGACTGATCCCCATTGACTTCGTGGGACTTGGAAGGTAAGGGGCACTTGAGTGACCAACTGTCCCAGTTTGCGCAGGACTCTAAATGTTAAGTTGAAACAGTCCTGGGCAAAATGATCACTTTAACTGGGAAACTGATGAGTATCTGATGCTTACACAGCTGTCTGCCATGTCACGAAAATGAAGTCCTTTGTCTCTGACTCAGGAATCATATGTCTTTTGTGAGCACACATGAAGCTGGCAGCCTAACTCATTAGCTTGCAAGTAGGGTAAAGTCTCAGACACCTCACAGTTCTTAATAGTGAGATGTTTGGCAAGTCCTTCTCTAAGCCTCCATTTTCTTTACTGTAAAATGCAGATGTCAACATCTGCCTCAGAGAGTTGTAAGAAATGTACCAGTTTTTCAGAGTCCTCAGCCTGACCACTCTGCCCAGGACATAAGTCTTCAACAGATATTGACAGTTTGTAACTATAATTCTTATTAGATACAATTGTTCTAATTCAATCATCTAACTGGTTGGGTTGGGCGTGGTTTGTATATTTGTATATTTGTATCTTCTTCTCCGTGTCTTTACACAATGGAATGTGTCAGATTTTAAATGCCCAATTAAGTATTTTTAATCATTTTTATTACCAAGATCAGATTGATTCACAGTTGAGTCTAGTTGCTGATTAAAGTGTCCTTCAACTGGATAATTCAGTAATCTTATAGTTGTTGCACTTTTTGCAAAGCTCTTTGTAATCTGGTAAAAACAATGTCTAATGGTGTTTAATGAATGACCTTTGACCTCCTTCCGTAAAGATCTCCAGGAAATCAAGTTTCAGGTAACACTCTTGAGAGATTATCTACATGGAGTAACATGGAAGCATTTCGCTTTGATCGTATAAAATAAATGTCATATACATACTCTTTCATCTCTGCTGCCATGGCAAACAAAGTTGGAAAATAGCATTCCCATTTCTTTTTTGTATTTCCAAAGATTTTATATATTTTTGTTGTTGTTGATATGTGTTATATTTATGGCTCTTATTTTCTAACAGTCAGAGACAATTTTCTTTTTTCTTTTTACATACAGAGTCTTTCTCTGTTGCCTAGGCTAGAGTGTAGTGGCACGATCACGACTCACTGTAACCTCGAATTCCTGGGCTCAAGAGATCCTCCCACCTCAGCCTCCTGAGTAGCTGGGACTGCAGGTGCGTGTTACCATGGCTGGCTTATTCTTGTTTTTCTTGTGGAGATGGGGTCTCAATATGTTGCCAAGGCTGGCTTCCAACTCCTGGCCTCAAGTGATCCTCCCACCTCAGCTTCCCAAAGTGCTGGGATTATAGGCTTGAGCTACTGCACCCAGATGACAATTTTCTTCAGAAGAAAAAGAATCCCAGTTTTTCTTGATTTGGAGGATTCAGAATAACAAACATCTGGGCAGTCTTTTGCTCATTTGGAGACATGGATAATGCTCATATTTTGTGTGACAAAGGAACATAACATTCCTTTCATGGTTACAAAAAAAGCTGAACGTGGTTATGGGATGATTTGAAACTGTCTAGGAAAGTGGATCCCATTTGGGACACTATGATTATACCTCAGCCAGTTCATTTCATGTGCAAAACAAGAGTGACAAACACAAATGAAAACCCAGGGCCTCTGCCTCTACTCAGATGTCATAAAGAGTGGGTAGAGTTCACACATTATTCTATTTCTGTTCTTAACTACTGATTTCCATTTCACTCGCAGGCTCAGTTCAGTTCTGGTTGTTTTGCAAATGTAACATGAGACTCAGTAAATTCACTCCGAGGCCATCTGACTTTATCTTTTCTGCACTGGCAACTGCCTTGGTAGTTTCCTTGGATCAAACATGAGGATTTATGGCTTGATGTTTATTTGTAGGAAATAGAAAACAATCAGAAACGTTGCCTAAAGGGAGCCAATTCTTGGTGTGATGTAACCATATGAACATGGGCATCCCTCACTGACCAAAGTTGGAAATCCTCCAGCAGCCTCAAATGTTCTATTAGTTTCTGTAAGGAAACTAGACCCATCAATAATGACCACTAATGTACATTTTGATTTTTTTATCTTTTTTTATGATGGAGGTAAAATTGACATACTATAAACACATTTTTATATTTGAAGAACTGTTTGTTTCCGTTTTCCTTTCGAATCCAGTGGCTCTGCCCACAGCCAGGAACTCCTTTCTTTTTTTTTTTTTTTTTTTTTTTTTTTTTTTTTTTTTTTTTTTTTTTTGAGACGGAGTCTCGCTCTGTCGCCCAGGCTGGAGTGCAGTGGTGCGATCTCGGCTCACTGCAAGCTCCGCCTCCCGGGTTCAGGCCATTCTCCTGCCTCAGCCTCTCCGAGTAGTTGGGACTACAGGCGCCCGCCACCACGCCCGGCTAATTTTTTGTATTTTTAGTAGAGACGGGGTTTCACCGTGGTCTCGATCTCTTGACCTCGTAATCCGCCCGCCTCGGCCTCCCAAAGTGCTGGGATTACAAGCGTGAGCCACCGCGCCCGGCCTGGGAACTCCTTTCTCCATCTCCTAATGGCTCAAGCTCTGAACATGCCTTTCTTCACCTCAAGGTCTCATCTTTAGACAGTGTCCCCTTTTTTCTATAGGCCCAAGGCTCTATGGCTTTGTCTTACTCCTGTGCCATTAAGGAGATGTATATTGGCAGCTCTCTTGGCAGTCCTAGAGCCTACTGCCCCATGACTCCATCAGGCTTTCATTTACCCTCAGCCTTCCTCCAGGATCGGCCTCCATCTCTCCCCCACAGGGTTGCAGTACTGCAATTCTGCCCTAGGTTTGTTTGTTTGTTTTATTTTTATTTATTTTTTGCCTCAGTTGAGTGCTTTCCACAGCCTTAGGAGACAGCTTTGGATGAGTGGTGACCTCTGCTGAACCCTGGCCTTCCGGTCCAGGTTGTGCTCTGTGGTTTTGCCTTCTGCTGCAACCCTACTATTGGTCCCTGTATTCATTTTCTCAGGCTGCTGTAATAAAGTACCACAAACTGGGTGGTTTAAATGACAGAAATTTGGCCGGGCATGGTGGCTTACACCTAACAGCACTTTGGGAGGCTGAGGTGGGTGGATGACTTGAGGCCAGCAGTTCAAGACCAGCCTGGCCAACATGGCAAAAACCCATCTCTACTAAAAATACAAAAATTAGCCAGGTGTGGTGGCGCATGCCTGCAGTCCCAGCTACTCAGAAGGCCGAGGCATAAGAATCGCTTGAACCTGGGAGGTAGAGGTTGCGGTGAGCCAAGATCATACCACTGCGCTACAGCCTGGGCAACAGAGCAAGACATTGTCTCAGAAAAAAAAAAAAAAAAGAAGACAGGAATAATCATCAGTCAACAAACTCTATTTCCAAATAAAGTCATGTTCATAGGTACTAGAGGTTAGGACTTCAATATCTTTTGGGGGAACATAATCCAACCCATAACAGTCCCATTGCTTTCACTCTGCTTTTAGTGAAGGACCAGAAAAAAAGCCCATAAAGAAACTGATCTGAGACTCAGGCCATGGTATGAGCCCAGGCAGCTGGCTCAGGGGCAGTGAAGGCTAAACTCCAACTAGGCCCCTCTCCAAGCCATGCCCCCTGAGCCTTCTACCACAATGGATGACAAATCCCATGAGGCTTCAACCACCCAAAAGGTTTTTGTTTGTTTTTTTGTTTTTGTTTTTTCCTAATTTGCACCAAGGTGCTCTACAAGCTGGCTGAAGTCTCATAAGGTGAACGTCTGGTTTATTCATGGCTATCTGCTATGCTGAACACAGATTTTTTTTTCCAATTCCGTCATTTTAGGCTTGTGATCTTGTATAAGATCTGTAGTTTGTCTTGCTTTAAAAATGAGTTTAGCCTTTCTTTTAGCAGAAACAGCATTACGATTATAATTTTTATGATCAGTTCAAAATTGGTTTTCCTGTAAAAACTGTCAAAGTTCAGAAGAAGGCAGCATAACAAGCCTATGTGTGTCAGATGAATTAGAATCCAGGCAGGTGAGGCAGCCTGGCTTCCTGTCCCCTCCGTTCAGCCTTCACATGTGCCTCACAGGCTCAGCATATGAAAAGCTGGAAGAAACAATGGTCGCTATTTTCTCACAGCAGCCAACTGTGGAATGAAAATGGAGATCTGGACTTGCTTATTATTTGCAAAATTCCAGATATATTTCGCTAGTAGTTTGTAATTAAAACAGAAAATACCATCCACCACAGTGCGAACCTCCTCTCCCAGCAGCATGATTGAGCACTGAAACATCTGAATCACTTTCAAATCTAGTTATTGTCCATTCAATTCGTTGGACCACAGTAGCCCAGGCTCAGCTTTCTAATTCTGGAGTTTGGCAAACATGGACAGGATCTCGGTTGTTCACTGCGGATGGGAGTGCCAGCTTTGGAGACCAGCCTGAACAGCATCTGTCTCTCCATTTAGTGCTGACGCTGTGCTCAGCCTTCCCATGAATTTATTTGCCTGGGCATCTTTGCCAAACGAGTTGGGTACATCTGAATGAGAACCATATTTCCTTGCCTACAACCTCTCTGGAGAGCTCGCAGGTACAGGACTCTCAGATAATGACCTAATTGCTCAATATAAGCCATAAAAAAAGCTATGGTATATCTGAATCTACTGTGGGGATAGATTTAGGGGTAGATTAATAATTTTTGTCAGCATATACTGCTTTTCTAAGTAAAGTCTGAGCATGTCCCCCTAATATTTTTAGATGAAATAGAGGATTTTTACATTCTTTTTTCTTTTTATCTATAGTGATGGTTTACTGCTGTGCAGAAGAGCCGGAGTTTTGCTCATTAACTCATATGTTCATACAAACATTATAATAAAATATTCCCAGGTGGATAAATCAGAGACCCAGGAGCTCCAATGTGAATGGTAGATAGGGCTTCTTAGAAGCAAAATGAGAGTGAATATCCAAGAGACCTGTGAAAATGACCTTGGGAAGGGATATCGCTGGAGGTCCACTTTGTAGCTGTCCTGTAACAAAAAGAAGCAGGGGCTGTGAAAAGCCTCTCAGGTGCTGGCTGCAGCAGAGTCAGGGCCTCAGGGCAGTAGAGGTACCCCAGGCAGAGACCAGGTTTAGGGCCTGCAGTGTTGGCCATTGGGATGGGGGTGGGAAGGTGAGGGAATGGGGAGGCATTTGTGGCAGGTGGGGAGATAGAGGTGGGAGCAGTATGGGGGGGCAGGGGAAAGGGATGGGTAAGACGCTGTAGTTCTCAAGGGCACAGCAGCAGTCCCCACCACCATATCACTTCTGCCCTGTGGTTTCTGGGTGTCGTCCCAAATGCCCAGCCTCCAAGCATGGTTCTCCAGCTCTCCTGGCAATTTTGGATGAGCCTCTCTCAATCCTCTTAATAAATTCCTTTTCTGCCTAAATTAACCAAAGTCAGTTGTCTGTCACTTGCAGCTAAGACCCTGATTTGGGTATTCCGCTAGGGAAGCCAGAACTTGAAACTAGGCAGCTGGACTACAGAGCCCACACTCCTAAGCCCTGCAGGAGCCACTTCTACCATCAGCCAGTCACTGTGCCAGGTACCAGGCCCGGTGCCTTGCTGAGGGGGACCATACAGATGTTTGTCCAAAATGGAACACTTTTGTGAATGAAAAAGGATTCTCTTTATAATTATGCCAGGACTGTTCTAAGCTTCCTACCTACATGCCCTACTGAGGAATTATGCCTTTTTCCTTATGCTGTAGAGGTTAATGGGATCTGCTGAAAATTATATATATAGTTTAGGGCCCAGAGCTAAGGGTCAGACTCGATTCTATTTCAATTCTCCAACTGCAGTGGTTAATTTTATGTGTCAACTTGGCTGGGTTAAGGGATGTCCAGATAGCTGGTAAAACATTATTTCCGAGTGTGTCTGTGAGGGTGCCCTGGGAGGGATGAGTATTTGAATTGGTGAACTGAGAAAAGAAGACCGGCCCTTATCAATGTGTATTGGCATCACTCATCTGTTGAGGGGCTGACTAGAATGAAGAGGTGGAGGAAGAATGAAGTTGCTTTTTTCTGCAGCTGGGATGTTTCTTTTCTCCTGCCTCAGTCATTGGAGATTCTGGTTTATGGGCCTTTGGGGCCTTATATGTTTCTCCCTCCTTGCTTGCCAGTTCTCAGGCCTTTATATTTGGACTGAATTACATCACTGGCTTTCCTGTTCCTCAGCTCCAGATGGCAGATCTTGGGATTTGTCTGCTTCCATAATTGCATAAGCCAATTTCCATAATAAATCGCTTATCTATCTATCTATCTATCTATCTATCTATCTCCTATTGGTTCCATTTCTCTGGAGAACTCTGACTAATACACCAAGATAAAGTCAGTAATGTCTATTCTGCTAAATGTCCATTTAATTTCTTTACCAGCAAATATGAAAATCCTATTTAAAGAGTAGACTTTTCTAGAAGGATAATACCTAACTGCCTTCAAGTGCATATGCAAAAGTATTCTAGATAATGCTCACCAGGGGCAGTAAGTTTAAGAAAACAATGAAGCAAAAAGGAAAGAATTGCATTATTTTTAAGGAGTCCATGAAATTAACAAACCATGAAATGAATTGGTAATTAAGGATACACCTGAGATAAGGTTAGTGGTTCCATGGAAATCCATAGGGCAGAAGCATACAGAGATGTTTTATTCTTTTAGCTTTTCCTTTGAGCAGAGTCTTCCATTTGTTTGAAAGAAATACATATGAGAAGCTGCAGAAAAGAGTGAGGCCTCAAAGGGCAGTCAGGCCACAAGAGAGAATTGGTAAGCTGCCTTCCAAAGAGGGTTTCTGTCAATGGACAGGCCCTTAGTTAAGCATCGTAAAGAGCTTGGATCTGCAGGCATGGGCTATGCAAAAATGGGCTTGAAGCTGGAGCAGAGCTTAAAGGCTCTGCACAGATCAGGGAGTAGGAAGTACAGAAGGAGAATAAGGGAGGGAGAAGCCAGAGGGACTGGGAACCATATGGAGAAGTCTTGGAGAAAAAAGCTTTCCTATATCAATTCTGTTGGGGGCAAGAGTAGAGGGGGCCTTTAAGAGAAGAGAAGTATCTAATGTGCTGCCTGATTTGACCTCTCTTTGTTATCCACAGAGCTTCAGTAAAGACCAGAAAAATGAAATCCAAATGCTAGGAATAATGAGCTTCTTGTGAGAGTCAGTGTTCTGCCTTCAAGTTGGCATGGGACCAGGATGTAGTTAATGCAGTGGGGTGAAGGGGGGTGGCTGACCAGTGGGCATCTTCCTTGATGAAAATGTGCTTATATTTTTACAGGATACAAAATTACGGCTAGATAGGAGGAATAATAATTTCCAGTGTTTCATACCACTGTATAATTACTATAGTTAATGATAATACATAGTTGCAAGTAGCTAGAAGGAGGATATTGAATGTTGCCAACATTGAAACAATGTTGGATACATGTTTGCGATGGTGGATATGCTAAGTACCCTGATGAGATCACTGTACGTTACACATACTGAAACATCACGATGTACCCCATGAATATGTACAATTATTGTTGATTAAAAATAAATACACATATAAATAAAATAAAAATGTTAAAAAGTTATAAATGTGCTTATTTTGAAACTTGGCAAGGAGTCAGGAGAGGGAGGGAGGAAAGAAACATCAGTGGACTAAGGAGACCATAACTCTGGGATAGCTGACATTGATGACATGAGGAACAATACAGAGAAAGATAAAAAGGGTTAGAATTCCAGAGGCAATTTGAGAAGGGAGCTCTGTCAAGATTTTAGCTCAAGTACAGACATGGAGTGACAGCACGGTGAGAAGAGGGACAGGTGATGCAGACATCCCTGTATCACTGAGGCTTAAGTAGCTTGCACCACAAGTCATAGAGAAACATGGTTAAGAGGCTCGGCTAGGCAAAAAACTTGGAATGCCTGGGGACAAGTTTAAGCAATGTTGTTAAAGATTACCCTACTGAGCTTTGGTGAAGCCATGGGCTTTGTTCACCTATCTGCCTTTATTTTTTCTTTCTCCAAATATTGCTTATTATTTCTCCAATTATGCCTAGTAGATTAAGCAGGTGGCTGTACATGGTGGAAAAGGGCACACTTGTGACTTTTCTCCTAGTCCTACTTCTTCCTCTATTCACTTCTAATTTCTATCCATCCTCCAGAGCAGAGAGTGCAAACATTTTTTTTTTATCATAAAGATTGTTGAATATCAAAAATATCCAGGCCAAGCATGGTGGCTCATGCCTGTAATCCCAGGACTTTGGGAGGCTGAGGTGGGTGGATCACTTGAGGTCAGGAGTTCGAGACCATCCTAGCCAACATGGAAAACCCCATCTCTACTAAAAATACAAAAATTAGCTGGGTGTGCTGGTGAACACCTATAGTCCCAACTACTTGACTTGGGAGGCTGAGGCATGAGAATTGCTTAAACCTGGGAAGTGGAGGTTGCAGTGAGCTGAGATTGCACCATTGCACTCCAGCCTAGGTGACAGAGCGTGATCTTGTCTAAAAAAAAAAAAAAAATCCAGGAAAATTATAAGAGCATTTGTTTCTACTGATTAAAAAATACATATAGTCAAAAATATTGCGAATGCAAAAACATTTCAATGGAATATTTATCTTATTAATTTTAACAGCATCTATAAACAATTGAAAATACACATGTATTTGTTAGGATTAGACTAACTGTAACAGAGATCTGAAAAACAGTGACTTAAATAATGTACAATTTATTTCTCTATCACATGAAATGTGGTGTAAGTCTCCACAGCCACTGGCAACCCAGGCTACTTCCAGCTTTTGACTGCATAGTCACCAGAGTGTGGTGGCTTTTGTCATCACTATCCAAGATAGAAATCTATCTAACATTTCCACATCTCGAGAAGTAGGGTGAAGGAAAGAGGAAGAGAAGGAGCCAAGGGAATACATCTCAATTGTCTCTTAAGGAAATTTCTGAAAATTTCCATGTTATCTGTTACATCCCATTGGCCAGAGCTTAGTCATACCTTACATCTAGCTGCAAGGGAGGCTGGGAAATTGAGTCTTTATTCCTGGCTGTCATGTGCTCAGATAAACTGTGGACACTCAAGAAGAGAAAATTTAGAATGTGCTTATTTTGATAGTTAGCATGGATTATTATTAGAGGTAATTAGCATTTTCTGCCCCGACAGATATGTGTCATTTGCCCACAGCCACATGGCAATTCAGTCCAGGGTTGGGACTAGATAGAAGCTAGTTCTCCTAGATCTCCGGCTGCCTTCTGTCTCATATCATTTTTATTCTCGCTCCTTATCTTGTCCACTGAATAGCATACATATCTGTATCATGGGTAAATGCCTCTCTAGCATTCTTAAATTGCCATTTTCCCTTGTGGGTGTGTGACATTCTGGTAATATTTAATATATGTGATGCTGTGTATGAGTCTTTTTGCCACACTTAATCCCACATAGCGTAATACTCTCAAGTCACCATAGATGAGATATTTGGGGTTTAGGGTGGTCCCTGAGGCACCTAAGAAAGTGCAGAGAAAGCAAGGAGCAAGCAAGAATTGGTTGCAGCTCGTGGAGTAATTCTCGAGATAATCAGGGGAAGCTGCCCTTGGCAGAGACTGAGACTTACATACCCTTGAGGGTATGTAAGAGGGTGAAATATGTGAAAAATAAAGGAAGTCTTAGTGCTTGGGTGGTCTCTTGTGTAATATACTTTCAGAAGGTAAAAAAATATTTATGATTTTTGACTATGTTGTTGCTGTACACAGCTCAACATTAACGATGGGAGCTTTATCATTTGAACAGGGCATAATAACTATGGGTTTCAATTTCTTTTTCTTTTTCCTTTGTGCACTATTTTGAAGTAGCAAGTAAAATTGGGGTATCAACATTTGCAGAAAATTGACACATCCTACTCAACACTGTATCTTAACTTCCAAATCTTGCACAAATTCTTCTTTTGGGCAACTCTATCTCACCTTTTAAATTAAAAAAATATATATATATAAAACTAATAACTTTTTAGCCCTTTTACAAGGCCAGACCTGCATTTTTGATCACAGCAAAAGAATGAATGCATAGATGTAATTGGATAGATGTAGATATAGTTGTATTTTAGCTTTGTATGCCTTTCTTCAGGAATAGGAACTGTGGAGCCAACTCTTGACTCTGGTGTGAAATCTCTTTGACTGGTTGACTGCTCCCAGCATGATGAGGCAAAGGAATCAGTTTGGGTGTAATCAAGAAGTGAAATTACTAGGAGTATTATAGAGGAAAGGATTCATTACACAATTGTGGGAGAAGCTGGGGAAGTAAGGCCTGAAAGGAGGAATTGGAAGATCAGAGAAAAGTTGCTAATCTGCCCCCAAGATGGGCAATTTGGAACTTGTCGGGGAATCTGGGAAGCCAGATATAGTCAGTTGCCAGAGTTGGACCATGAGGGAAAGCTGGTTGAAAGGTGTGATCTCTGCATAGCAATTGCTTCTGAGGGTCTGTAGCCAGGCATCTGGCAGTGGGCTGTTGGATGCGGTTGGTCAGCAGTGTTAGCAGTTAGCAAAAGCTGAACACAGAGCAGGAGAGAGCAAGGAGAAGCTGCAAGCTGCCGCCTCCTCTCCATCTGTCTGTCAACTTCAGAGAATAATGGCTACTGCTTTATTCCTGCCTTACAAATCTTGCACAAATTCTTCTTTTGGCCAGCTCTCTCTCAGAACCATATGGGGGTTCTGGGAAATGTAGTTCTAGATTAACCCAGTTGACACAGTACACATTCCCATAGTGAAATAGCCAAATAAAGGAAAATCATTGTTTGTACATTTTAAGGAAAATTCCAGTATTAATGAGCCCCCAGTCCACCTGGTTCATATATTCACATGTACGAAAATGAAAAAGTCATAGAAAATTTGCCAGTTGCAAAATATCGCACAATGTTTACATTTTATAAATATGAAATTGCTGTAAAGTCTTGCATTAAAGTTCTCATTATAGATACGGTTTTGATTTCTAGTAGGTAGAGGGGAAAACTGTCCAAGAGAATTAGTTGAAATATTGAATGCTTTCCAGAGTTTGACAGAGTATTAAGAACAGAGGGCTACACTCTGTGGACCATGAAGTATCCCACGCCATTTACAAAGGCGATTTATCCCAGTAACAATTTTTACTAATAGTTTCACACTTGGTGCTTATTAATGCTCATTACAGATTATTTCCCTTAGCTCCATTACACTTTAATCTCAGCTGTTTTCTGGCACATTAACAGTATGGCAGACCCCCAAAGGAAGGCTGGTCACAGACTTAATGTTATGCAAAAAATAATTTGGCCAGTGAATTGGATGGATTAGAAAACTCAAGTAGGATCTTATTCTCCTCAGAAGACTCCAGGAGGCTGTGGAAGCTCAAGTGTGGATAGCCGTGTCCTCTTTATAGAGTAGAGGCCTCAGAGAAGCGTTAGGTGGACAGCTGCCAGAGAAGAGGCCTCTTTAGTCTTGTTGTTTTGGAAACTAACATAATATTCGAAAGTATGTGCCACTGTTTCAACCTTGAAACATTATTCATTCCCTCCCAGGCTCTGACTAGGTTGGGAGGCATCAAGAGGTTGTGTCTCTTCCTCCAAAGGCTTCCATGAGCCATCTGCAGGGCTGGCCCGTGGTCAACCCGTGGTCAACCCGTAGAGGAGGATGACAATGACTTCTCTACTGCCTTTCCTTCCACTCTCTTTGGCCCTTTAGACACTCCCTCCCCTGGTGCTAGGTGTCCTCACCAAGACTTTGGTTTTTTTTTTTTTTTTTTTGGTTTTGTTTTTGTTTTGAGACAGAGGAGTCTCACTCTATTGCCCAGGCTGGAGTTCAGTGGCATGATCTCAGCTCACTGCAAGCCCTGCCTCCTGGGTTCAAGCAATTCTTCTGCCTCAGCCTCCCAAGTAGCTGGGAGTATAAGTGCGCACCACCGCACCTGGCTAATTTTTGCATTTTTAGTAGAGATGGGGCTTCACCATGTTGGCCAGGCTGGTCTTGAACTCCTGAGCTCAGGTGATCCACCCACCTCGGCCTCCCAAAGTGCTGGGATTATAGGCATGAGCCACATCGCCCGGCCCTCATGAAGACTTTGATTGTTCAAGGTCACTCAGTGTTGTTCACTCCTTAGGCCAGCTTTCATTGGCCAGTGCCTTACTTCAGACTTTCCATTTTCTCTGCTCCTGTAAAAATGTTCCTTTGCAGTGTCCCTCTGAGACCTTCCCTCAGCTACTATCACAATACTGCTAATGGCTCCAACAATGCTCAGTCAATAAAAGCCTCCTTAATGGTCACAATTGGGTGTGTCTGGCTTCCCAGGTTTCCCTGCCAGTTCCACATTAAACAATCTGATAGGACGATAATTTGGGCAAGCCTTTGGAAGTTTCCACTGGCCACCTACTCCACCTACATGTAGGGTAAATTACACACATAAATGTCTGTTTGGTTTGTTGTTAATGCAATTGATGGCTAGTGATTATTCAAACTCAAACTTCATACATGTTTTGCATCTGTTAGGTACTTAATAAATGCCTGTTGGCTGAAGTAGTTTTGAATAGTCTTTGTTCAAGGATTTTACTCTCTAAATTACAGAGAAAATGGGACATCAATATTCCAGGAAAGAGTTAGCAGGAGTTTCAGGGGAAGAGTGGTAATTATGGATGGCAGGGTTGGGTGTGTGGCCAGGTGAGCAGAATCCCTAGCAAGGATATCTGAGGCTCTAGGCCAGGGAAGTCAACATATTTCAGCTTGTGGCAAGATTTGGAAAAGGAGATGAGTCATTGTTGGGGTCTATCATGGAAAAGGCCCAAATGCAAGTGTCCAAACAAAAGAACTAACTGAGACCAGCTCAGCCAGTGCCTACAGGGATTCAGACCACTCCTACAAGCACGTCCTTTTTCAGCAGGTCTTGGGTGTCTGGATTCCTTTCGTGGGTCCTGTCAGGGTCTCAGTCCTACCGGGTTTAGATCCTGCTGCGCAGGGCTAGGAGGTTTAGACCCTTCTACTGTGTTTCTATGGATTTGATCACTCTAGACAGCATGTGGCCAGGTACCTCACATAAGTGGAGTCTTAAAATATTTATCTCTTTGTGACTGGCTTCTTTCACTTAGCATGTCTTCAGATTCACCCACGTTGCGGCATGTGTCAAAATTTCCTTTCTTTTCAAGGCTGAATAATATTCCATTGCATGAATAGATCACATTTTTTTTTTTTTATCTTTTCTCCCGTTGATGGACACTTGGGTTGTTTCCACCTTTTGGCTATTGTGAACAATGCTGCTATATTGTGAGTATGCAAATATCTCTTTGAGTCCTGCTTTTACTTCTTTTGGGTATATATCCACAGGTGGAGTTGCTGGATTATATGGCAGTTCTATGTTTAAATTTTTGAGGAGTTCCACACCATTTTCCACATGTGGCTGCATCATTATACATTACCGCCAGCAATGCACAGTGGTTCTGATTTATTCACATTCTCAGTTGCAGTATTGATGTATCTTTAGTATGACACAGGTTAGTTTAGCTTACATGCTTACCCATTTTTGTTGTTTTTCTTTTTATTTTTTTGACACAGGGTTTTATTCTGTCACCCAGGCTGGAGTGTAGTGGCGTCATCACAGTTCACTGCAGCCTCAACCTCCCAGGCTCAAGCAATCCTCCTGTCTCAGCCTCCCAAGTAGCTGGGACTACAGGCATGCACCACCATGCCCAGCTAATTTTTTAATTTGTTTATTTTTAGTAGAGATGAGGTCTCACTATGTTGCCCAGGCTGGTCTCAAACTCCTGAGCTCAAGGAATCTTCCTGCCTCAGCCTTCCAAAGTGCTGGGATTACAAGTGTGAACCACCACACACGGCCCTACCTGGCATTTTTGACAGCACATGTACCTCACAAAGATTTTGTAAGCTTGCCTTTGAGTGTGGGGGATTTGAATTGTGATAGCTGTACTGTAACATGAATGGACCGGTTGAACTTGTTTTTGGTAGTCTATACTCTGTTTCCTTGGTGATACCTGTGAATAGTGTCCTGGTAGCCAAATATAACTCAGCTTTGCTCCTGGAAAATGAAAACATGTTTAAAAAAACTTGCTGGATTAGAAATTTCTAATCTCTCTTTAGAAAGATGTTATTGCCCACTTTACTCTAGACTGTTTGCAGCATACCTTGGGTCTAGGCAACAACATAAACTACTCATAAAAGCCTTCTGTTACCACAACCTGGCCAGAAACTCACTGATTTTAGGCAAATATGTATACAAAAATAAAATCTTATTTAAAAAAGTGGGAAGACAAGGACAATATAGAGTGGCAGTGGTGCGAATAGTAGACTTGCCTTTTGATGGGGGTGGTGGCAGGGGGTGGTGATGAAGGGTGGGCAGAGAGAGGAAGCTTCCCCAACTTCTTCCCTACAAGTCTCCCCTGCCCAGGGCAGGCAGGGCTCTTGCGGCAGAGCTGTTGGAGAAGTCACAGGTTGTGGCTGCATGTCACTGATGTCCACATTTTCAATTTGCTGTTATTTAAAGAGCAGCAAAAATCCAACATGGAGTGTGTTGTTTTTCAAACTGATTTTTATGTTTCTTTGTTTTGCTTAACTTTTGCTTAAATTTTCTAAATCGGAATCCTTTACCCCTGCCTTTAGGAAATGTTTTCTGAGCCAGTTATTCCTGAATCTTCCTGGCTTCTTCTGTTTTTTTTTCTGAGGAGGCTCTCAGGATTTACGCTCCTGATGGCCTTTCCCAGCTTGGCAGAGAGGGCACCTCAACCAGTCAGGAACCCACCTCTCACCCAAGGAAAGAAGCCAGCTCAACACAGGGATCCACCTGCCTTCAACCCTGGGATAAGCCAGCTTGAGAGATGATCATTGACCTAGTTACGATTCCACGCTAGCTTAGTGTGGGTGTGATAAACCTGGGTTAGTCTGGGCAAAGACTGTTGCATCCCCATGAACGTGAAGGTAGCAATCCCAGGGCCTGGCCTTGTTTCACAAGCGTCTTTGTAGCCAGTGACTCTCCTATTCACCATTGTGGAGCCTCCTTTCTCCTACACACTTTCTCCAGACAGGTTCTTACCTGACCTGGGATGGCTGGAAGGGAGGGAAGGGGGAGGGAGGGACTCTGCCTTCAGGAGGCCGTGCTCTTGCTCAGTCAGTCATTAGGAACTTGTGCTGACTTGGTTAGGAGGCGTCTACTTGAAAACCACGCTGTTAAGCAATGCATGTTCACACACAGACCTTAGAAATCTATTAAGTATTGAGCTGCCCTTCTATGATTGATTAAAATGTCTGGTGCATTTTGAAAACATTTTTACTTGAAAATTAACAAGTTTTTGAAAATTAACAAATTTTCCTTGAAAATTAACAAGTTTCTTGTAAAAAAAAAAAAAAAAAGCAAACACAAACGATAGAGAAAGGTGAAATGTGGAAGCTCCCCATTCCCCCTCTTCATCCCAGCTCCCTAGTGCTGGATGTGTATCCTTTTAGGTAAGTTCTACGTATGCACAGGCGCACACACACACATCTTCACATACCCTTAGGAAAAAATCCAAATAGATCATATTATGCATACAGCTATACCATGTGCCTTTATCAATTATCATATCAGTTAGATCTATGTTAATTCAGTTTTGTTTCATTTTTAAAGAAAATGTATAACAAGAAAAGTCATCGGCTTTCTGATAGATACATATTCAGACGAGGTTCTGTGGCTCCACTAAGCCAAGTTTAGCTGAGAATCACTGGTACAACTGACCCCAGGCTGCCAGCTCCCTGGCCACTGCTGCCTCCTCTCACCTGACCCCCCAGCCCCCATGCATATGCCCACGACAAGGACTGTGGCATCTTATCAGGTACCCATGGAGGTGCAGGCATGAACTCCTGGCAAGGGAGAGTCAGCACGTGGCCAGTTTGGCAGGGAAATGAAAAGACTGGAAGGCCTCCTGGCTCAGTAGTTACCCTGGGTTTGGCAGAAGTACTTCAAAGCCTGCTGGTTTAGTGGAGGCTGATGCCATTTCTCCTTATGAATGGTCCAGCATTGGTTGCCAGGCAGAGTCTCCAACAGCTTATGATTTGTTGGTGGCCCAGACATGCTAAGGGGGTCAAATAGCTGGAGTCTTGTTTTTTTTTGTTTTTTTTTTTTATCCCTACCTGTGGTGTGGAGGCATTTTGCCAATTCTATTTTAGGGGTGTAGGGAATGCGGGTGTAGTTGGGGGAGCTTTGATCTTGTATGTAACAATTATAAAGGAACTTGAGTCTGACATATTCCTTTGGAAAGTCATAATTTGAACAATTTCTAGCATTTCGGGGGCTAATTCTCTTGACTAACACCCTCTCTTGTAAACTGCATCTCTGTGATGGTGACTTCTAGACCTTCCTATCTTTTGCCCAAGCTGTTCTTAAATTCCTGACCTGTCAGACCTACTTCGTTCCCTGGATTCCCAGGCCTCTCAAATCTAATATGTTCAAAAGCACTATTATTTTCACCTAGTTCTTGTGTCCATCCATTTTATCACTTAAGAGAGAAACTGCTAAAACATTCTTAATTCTTGCCTTTCCTTCCTAATTTTTGGATAAGTCCTGTTGCTTCTAGCTCAAAAATGTCTTTCAAAATTGCTCCGTTTTTTCTATCCCCTCTGCTACTGCCTCTGTTGAGACTGTCGTCATTTCCCAATAAATGTCTATCAACACTACTGCATACCAAAGACACTCCTACCATCCAAGGGTTCATCATTTAATGATCCCATTTAACCTCCAGAGGGATTGTATTAAATTACAAATCTGCTTTTAACTCTTCTCTGCTCAGAAACCTACATTAGCTCCTTGCTGCCTAGGATTCAATCCAACTCCTCGGCTGGACTCGATCTTTTCACGTCATTCACTCCGTCCTGCAATCTTGCTCCCCACCATTCCCCTTAATCTCACCCTCTGGTGGGGTTCCACTGCACCCACCAGGCCACAAGCCCTGTTTCACAAATCCTTGTTTTTGCACAGGCTGATTCCTCATATGGAACTTTTTAAGATTCTGCTCAAATACTAACTCCTTTCATCAGTCTTTACCTGCCCTCTATATTTTCACAACACTTTACTCAGTGCTTCAGCATGTACTTATCACTCTGTATTGCATGGTTTGCTAATATCTTGGACTCTGCGGTAGTCCCAGTTTCCAGACTGTTAGTAACCAGAAGGAAGGGACTGCATCTTCTTCATGTCGGTATCCCTCACGTTCAGCTTGATGCCTGGCACATAAAGCTAAAATAGGTGGATACCAGACCGGTCAACTTCTGGGTCACACATCCACTCCTGTGGATAGGTAGGTGTGCAACACTGATGCAGCATTGTGAATGACTATCCCTGCGGGAATGACATAGGATGGGTGCAGTTCTTCAGCAGGAAGAGGAGTGCTGGGCAGACAAAGCACCAGATGTCCACTCTAGTTGCATGTTTGTGTTAGTATAGTAGTTCCTTTTACTTGTCATTAAAAAAATAATCAATTTGTCTGTTAGCTTTTATGAGTGTGTAGCTGAGGTTCGTGAGTGGCCCATTTTATTGTATTGGAAGCAGAATAGAGGTTAAAGACAGTAGGTATTTGTCTTAGTTCACTTTCTGTAGCTATAACTGAATACCACAGACTGGGTGATTTATTTAGCTCATGGTTCTAGAGGCTAGGAATCTAAGAACATGGTGCTGGCATCTTGTGAGGACCTTCTTGCTGCATCCTAACAGGGCAGAGGGCATCACATTGTGAGATAGAGCAAGTGTGCTCGCTCAGGCCAGTATCTCTTCTTTTAAAGCCACCAGGTCCATCATAGGAGCCCCACCCTGATGACCTTATCTAATTTTCATTACCTTCCAAAGGCTCCAACTCCAATCAACATATGAATTTGGGATTTATGCTTCCAACACAGGCTGGGTGAGGGGGCTTAGGCCTGCAATGCCAGCAATTGGGAGGCCAGGGTGGGAGGATCACTTGAGCCCAGCACTTTGAGACTAGCCTGGAAACATGGTGAAACCCCATCTGTATCCAAAAGTTAGTCGGGCATGGTGGCATACACCTATAGACCCCACTACTTGGAAGGCTGAAGTGGGAGGATCACCTGAGCGCAAGAGGTCAAAGTTGCACTGAGCCATGGTTGCACCACTGCACTCCAGCCTGGGTGACAGAGTGAAATAAATAAAATAATAAAGTTTCAAAATAAATAAATAAAATAAAGTTTCTAACACATGAAATTTGGGGGACACATTTAACCATAGCAGTATTCTCGGACAATGCTTCTCAAGCTGCTATGTGCACATAAATCCACCTGTTAAAATGCAGGTTCTCATTAGGTTGGGTGGGACCTAAGATTTTGCATTTCTTACAAGCTTGTATTAATCTGCTTGGGCTGCCATAACAAAATGCCACAGACTGGATGGCTTAAACAACAGAAACTTATTTTCTCACATTTCTAGAAGCTGGAAGTCTAAGATCAAGGTTGTTTTCTGGCCTCTCTTCCCGACTTGCAGTTGGCCACTATGTCCTCACATGTCCTTTCTTCTGTACATTCAAGGAAAAAGGAGAGCTCTCTGATGTCTCTTCCCTTTCTTATAAGGACACCAGTCCTTTCGGATTGTGGCCCCACCCTTGTGACCTCATTTAACCTTAAGTATCACCTTAAAGGCTCTACTTCCAAATACAGTCACACTGGAGAAACACAATGTAGTCCATAACCAAGCTTAAAGTTGAATCTGTGTACTGCTACATCAGCACTACCTACCTGGCCAGCAGTGCTAAAGTGAGCCAGAGGCAGGTCTAGAGCTTTGAGGCAGCAGGACCAGCCGGAGCTGAGGGCCCCACGCTCTGAGGATCTGGAGGGAGTGTGGTTGACTCTCTTAAGAGTCTCTGGGTACTGTTCTCTGAGTAGGTCTTCTTTGAATATTAAGACAAAAAGTGTCTTTAATTCGGTGATTAGTAGTGTTTTGTTTTGTTTTGTTTTGAGATGGAGTCTCACTCTGTTACCCTGGCTGGAGTGCAGTGGTATGATCTTGGCTCACTGCAACCTCCACTTTTCAGGTTCAAGCAATTCTCCTGTCTCAGTCTCCCAAGTAGCTGGGATTACAGGCACCCACCACCACAGCCAGCTAATTTTTGTATTTTTAGTAGAGATGGGGTTTCGCCATTTTGGCCAGGCTTCTCTCGAACTCACGACCTCAGGTAATCTGCCCACCTCGGCCTCCCAAAGTGCTGGGATTCCAGGTATGAGCCACCATGCCCAGCCATTTGTTCAGTTATTTTTCAAGTTAGTTTGAAAGTTTTATTTTATAATAGCCTTTCTTTCATTTTGAGAATGTGTAATAATAGTAAAGGTTGAGAACCTGTGCCCGGAGTGTACCTTAAAGGGCTGAGAAGGTTCCCCAGCACAGATGACTGCACCCTGCCCTGTGGAGAAGGCCAGGGCTTTGATTCTTCATTTTGCAAGGAGTGATGGTCCTGGAGTGGAGAGTGTCAGAGAAAAAATCTTGGTCCTGGCCTCAGGTGGCACCTGGTCTGCTCTGTGGGGTTCTAGGGTAGCCCCCTGGCTGGCAACTCCTCTCCCCGCTTGGCCGGTTATCCAAGCATTTGAAATTGACTTTCATAGGACACACAGACATAATGAAAATAAATCTGTGAACTATGTGCCGTCTAATTCTCTACCCCTCGGTAGAGCCCTCTCTGACCCCAAGTCAGTCATGTGCCCCCGCATCCAGCCCATGGGATTACTTGCGGCAGCCCGAGTTGCCCAAGTCAGGCTGCGTTCCTCTTACTCATGATGCTGTCTCTGACTCAAATGCCCCTCCCAGGCCATCTGTCAAGATCCTGCTGTCCTGCTTCCACGTACCTCTTGAGTGAAGCTCTACTTAAAAAAACAAGTTACTGAGGTGAAATTCACATAACAAAATTAACCACTCTAGACTGAACAATGCCATGGCATTTAGTACATTCTCAGTGTTATGCAACCGCCATCTCTGTTTAGTTCCAAAACACTCCCATCATCCCAAAACCAAACCCCACACTCATTAAGCAGTCACCTCCCACCAACACTTTCCCCAGCCCCTGGCAACCACCAATCCACATTCTGTCTCTATGGATTTGCATAACCTGGATAATTCATATACATGGGGTTATACAATGTGACCTTTTGAGTCTAGCTTCTCTCACTTAGCATAACAGCTACAGGTTCATGCAAGTTATAGAGTGTATCAGTACTTCAGTTCTTTTTATGGCTGCATAATACTCCATTGTATGTGTGTAGCCACAATTTGTTTACCTCTTCATTCGTTGACGGACATTTCGGCTGTTTCTACCTTTTGACTCTTGTGAATAATGTCGCTATGAATATTTGTGTACAAGGATTTGTCTGAGCACCTGTTTTCAATTATTTTGGGTATGCATGCTGGGTCATGTGGTAATTCTGTGTTTAACTTTTTGAGGAACCGTCAAACTGCTTTCCATAGCATCTGAGTCATTTTTCACTCACACTGGCAATGTATGAGGGTTACTACTCCTCCACAGCCTTGTTACTGAAGCTTTACTTTTTTGGAGGGGGTGCATTTTTTCTACTTATTTTGTAATTATTAAGCAAAAAAGTAGTTTGGTCCTTTCAGCCAAACTTGTCAATCAAGCTTAGAAAACATATAGGATACATTTTGGTGAGCAGAAAGTCTGATTTAATTAATTTAACTAATTAAAAAGGGGTTAACACTGTTTTTCCAATTATTTCATTTACTACAATTTGTACTGAAGCTTTACTTTTTAAACCCTTCAGTAACTTCCTCTTGTCCCCAACTCTGACTCTCTCCACACCCAAACCTAACCCATCCCTGCAGCCTACCTCTTATCATGCTATACTGTGATTCTTTGTTCACCTGTCTCTTTGTGTTAGACTTGGCAGTTGCAGACTGGCATTGCTTGTGGGCAGAGAGCCTCTGGTGCCTGCAGAATGTGGACTGGCCATCTCGTAGGTGGGCAATGGGTGTCCAGGAATGTGTTACTAGGAGGGCACAGGGACGCCCCCTCGTGGTGAGCAGGAATAAGCCTACGCACTCTCTCACCTTCCCTGGCCCTGACACTAGCATAACACACTTTGTTGACTTTACAGCGATGAAATGAAGACAAATGAGACACCAGATGGGCAAGTGTGCCGAGCTCTTTGGAGAAAAGAGGCTGTGTAAATCTTAAGTCTTTCTTTTGTTGAAGAAACAAGGCAAATGACTCCAAATTGTCTTTATTGTGACTGCAAAAAAGAAAAGTCAGTCCAGATTATGGAAATGGCATTCGGTGGCATCTGAATGGAATCCTCATGCAATAAATGCAAGACTTACAGGCAAGCTGTGAGTCTGGGGTGCTGCACTGTCATCTAGTGATGAGGTGAGAGTGTGCCCCTGCATGACTAAGCCCTTCCTTTTCATTTGTTGTCTGTCGCTGTAAAATTGGAGGAGCATATGAATCCTTCCTGCTGCTCGCATGAGAACATTTATCACTTCCCATTTATCAAAAGACACCACAAAGGTGCTAAGCTCCAGCAAGGCAAAGATAAATACAATCTCATCCTACTCTCAATGTGTCCACGTGTCAGATGCCACATGCTTTGAAGCCACATACCTGGACTATTTTGGAAGAAAGAAGTCTCAGTGGGAAGGAATATAAAATTTGCTCTCAGGCACACATGAAAGATATGGGGCAGAGCAGTTATAGGTTCTTTATTTGGGTTTTATTTGGTCAGTTGGGTCCCATCCTTAGACAAAAAGCTAAATATTTTTCAGATGTGTTGGCAGTTTTAGGGCTGTTATAACATTGACTTTTCTAGTACCAATAGATGGGCAGTATGTTAAGTCAGAGAGAAGCATTTGACTATGAGCTTTTCTCAACTGAAGTTACAATAGTTTCCCTTTATCTGTGGGTGATACATTCCAAGACCCCCAGTGGATGCCTGAACCGTATATATGTCTTTTGCTATATATATGTACCTATGATAAAGTTTGATGTATAAACTAGGCACAGTAAGAGATGAACAACAATAATAATAAAATAGAACAGGCCAGGCACAGTGGCTCACACCTGTAATCCCAGCACTTTGGGAGGCCGAGGTGGGTGGATCGCCTCTCTACTAGAAATACAAAAATTAGTCGGGCCTGGTGGCAGGCGCCTGTAATCCCAGCTACTCGGGAGGCTGAGGCAGGAGAATCGCTTGAACCTGAGAAGTGGAGGTTGCAGTGAACCAAGATTGCACCACTGCACTCCAGCCTGGGCGACAGAGCGAGACTCCGTTTCAAAAACAAAAAACAAAACAAAACAACCAAACAAAAACAAACCCTAGACCATTCTGTCCACACAGGCCTCAGCTTCTTACCAAATATTTTCCCATCAGAAATAACTCTCCCTTCCCAAGAGGAATTCTGGCCAGTGGATTTTCTCCAGCTCAGCATCCTTGCTTTGCAAACCCAATCAAGCCTCAGGGGCTCTGTGCTGGGAAGCTAATCCTGGGAAGCTTCAGTAAGACCTGCGAGGATTTGTGCACCGCTCAGATGTCCATTTCAATATTCACGTCCTGTATTTGGCATTTTCAATAAAATTCAAAAGCAAATGGCTTTCCACCATTACAGCTTATTATGTAGGTGTTAGGAGGCATTCTCTTCTTGTCTCCCATACTCTGTACCGGTTCCTCCTGCTGTTTTCTGTGGAAATGACCATGTGGTTGGGACTTCCTAGAGATGACCACTAGAGGGCACATGATTCCCAGCTCACAAGCCCTTTACACCGCCAATTCCTGGGGCTTTGCTGCAGAAAAAGACAGTTTTTGTTTGTTTGTTTGTTTGTTTTCCCTCAGAAACAGGAGGAAAGCACTTGAAATTCCCTGGATGCAGCTAAGATATTTTCTTCAGCATTCATCTGTGAAATGCTGACTGCAAGCAGACATTCTGGCGGGTAGAAGAAGGACTGTATTCTCTATTCCCGTCACTCATTCCTACCAAGGGGAGGAGAAAAGGGCTGCAGAAAGCTGCTCAGATGAGTTTTGTTCTTTCTCAGATGGCTAAAGAGAATATACCTGTAGGCCACATGAGTCTATTCAGGCCTCATTGTGTCGTGAAAAGAATGTGTTTTGGAAGTAGACAAACCTGGGATTTATTTCCCACACCCAGGCTTCCCGTCAAGAGGGTGCACTGGCCCGGTCTGCCGGCTCCTCTCCCAAGTCAGCCCTGGAGAAGCTCCAACATTAACTTGAAGGGAGGTAGGGGAGCGGTTAGGGAGACCAAATCACACGGGAGTGTCCCTTGGGCTCAGATACTCTGGAGGGAAAGAGAGAGAGCGATGGCACTGATAAATTAACGTGAGAAAATAAACATGAGTATGGTCAAACATTAGGAGTGATCAGGATAACATCAAAATTAGAATGCTTAACTTTAAACTGGTAGGTGAAAATCCATGGGAAGTGGAAATGGAAAAAAAAGAAATTTTAAAATCTTGTATTAAGAATGAAAAGTCTGAATTAAAATGCTGAACTAAGTCTTCATAAAATAGTAACTAAATATTGCTCAGCTGCAGCACTTATTAACTCCGTGATCTTGGATAGGTTGATAAACTTTCCTGAGCTTCAGTTTCTTCGTCTCTAAAGTGGGTAAACTTTGTGTGGTCACAAGCTTTCTGGGAAGGTCGAATTCTATGATGTGCATGAAACAGGCCTCCTGTGCCTGGCTCCTGGGAGATGGCTGGCCTTCTGGATCTCATCTCTCTTTTCCGTCTCTAGCACGTTTAACATCTAAACACCTATGCAGTCAACAATATTTCCTGAGTGTCTGTCAGGTTATGTTCAGCTGCAAGTGACAGAACATGTTACTTAAATAAACAACAAGGAAAACAGTATTATCTCTATAGTGAGATAGAATCACTATATTATTATATAGGTAATAAAGTGAAAAGGTGTTATCTCATCACAAGAAGTCAAGCAGCAGGGCAGTTCCAGGGCTGGTTGATGCAACGTCTTAGCAAAATCATCAAGGACTTGGGTTCATTCCGTACTTTGTCTCTGCCATCCTCAGCAGGTGAATATTCGTCCTTGTGCCTTTCATCATGGCTGTACAACAGCCGCCTCCCACTCACCTAAAAACAGGGATGGGTTGTTTCCTCTCCTGAAACTCTTTAAAATGTTCCTGAAACTGTTTCTCAGAAATCATCCCAGCATATCTCCCCTCATGTCTCACTGACCAGAGTGGGTCACATTGCCCATCCCTAAGTCAGCCTCTGGGAGGGTGAATAGGTTTCCATGATTGGAACAGACCAATCATGAATCAACCTTAGATCTCTCTTGGTCTTCTGGAGTTGTTAGTACTAGAAAAGAAATCAATTAGGTAAAGAAAAAGGGAAAAAATGGCTGTTGGGTAGGCAACCAAGACTGTTTTCCAGGCACTGTATTTGGTGTTGGGCATATAGTAGTAATAAGTCAGATGCCATCCTGGAGAGCTTACAGTACGGAAGGTTACAGACAAGCAAACTGGTATTTATATTCTAGCGTCTAAGAACTACACAGAGAGAACTAAAGGGCAGTAGCTCATAACTGGTGGTGAAGAAAAACTTTCTGGAGGTGGTGCTGTTTGCCTGAGACCTGAAGGATAAACTAGGCATTTTCCAGATGATTGCATATAGAAGTGGAATGAGAGACTGAATGAAACCCTGGGAACAAAAGTGATTTATGACATATTCAGGTAACTGAAAATAAGTTACGTGTGGGAGGGGAGACTGGGATAGAGGAGGCTAAGTGGTCAGCAGAGGCCAGTCATGAAGGCCTCAGAAACCACGTTGGAATCATATTATGTGAGCAATGTTCTTCAAAATGTGGGGTGTGAAACTAACATAGTGGTTCATAGCCAGCATATAAAAATAAAATAATGGCAAATTCCTAAATGGAACTTACTACATTCAATGCACTGCTTTGAGAGTTTTATGTATTTATTAGCTCATTGATCCTCAGAGGTCGGTACTATTGTTATCCCCATTCTGTGGATGAAGGAACTAAAGCACTCACCCAGGGTCATTGTCACCCAGGGTCACAATTCAGGGTTGAATTGTGTCCCCCTCAAAGAGATATGTTGAAACCCTAACCCTCAGTTCCTCAGAATGTAGTCTTATTTGGAAATAGGAATTTTTGGATTTAGCAGATGGGATTTAAGATGAGGTCACAATGGAATGGGGGGCCCTAATCCAATGCAACTGGTCCTTTTTTTTTTTTTTTTTTTTTTTTTTTGACAGGCTGTCACTCTTGCCCAGGCTGGAGTGCAGTGGCACAGTCACAGCTCACTGCAGCCTCAACTTCCTGGGCTCAGATGATCTTCCCACATCAGTCTCCCAAGTAGTTGGGACTACAGGCATACACCACCATGCCTGGCTGATTTTTTAAGTATTTTGTAGAGTTGGGGTCTCACTATATTGCCCAGGCTGGTATCGAAATCCTGGGCTCAAGCAATCCTCCTGCCTTGGCCTCCCAAAGTGCTGGGATCATAGGCTTAAGCCACTGTGCCTGGCCGTGACCAGTGCTCTTATAAGAAGATGGCCATGTAAAGAGAGAGAGACAGGGAGAATGGTGTGTGAAGCTGCAGGCAGAGATTGGAGTAGTGCATCTCTAATATAAGCCAAGGAGCACCCCAGATCACCTAGAATAAACACTGAGCAGGTGCTTAATGAATATTTGTTGAATGAACATAGAAGGAGATATAGTGAGGAATGTGAATGAAATTTAGTCAGACAGTTGTCATTTTTTATGTCCTTGCTCCCCCATCCCCCTGCTACCGACTGCAGAATCAAACACCTCCCCACAGAGCCCTGGCTACACACCTCCTGCTGTGTCCCTTCCACCTCTGTGACTCTGCAATTACATGTATGCTTCTCCTATTCATTATACACCAGAGGAAAGGGATGCTGGTGGCAAGTTGTGTGGGCTCTGCTGAATCATATCCCCTCCAACAATGAGCTGAACACTATTAACTGCTCCGAGTCAGCTGCAGAGGTGCGTGTGACATTTGTGGATGCCCTGAGCCCTGTTCCACAGCAAGGGATTATAGCAGTGTGCACAAATCCTTGTCTCTAAGACCTCTGTACTGTCTCAGAGTGACTGACAGAATTAAACATGGTCTAGACTGATGGGAAGTCCAAGGAGGATTTATGGCCCAATATAAAGAAATGTAAATTTTATTCTCATTCAAACCATTCCTATGCTACCATTGATTTTTTTTCTAAGTGTCAAGATAAATCCAGCTTTCTGTATTAGGAAGTTGACTCAATCCCAGGGAGGGCTCTGAGCCACCAGACCTCTTTGTTTCTTGGTGTGCACACTGATGGGGATTTGTGGCTCACAGATGCATCATAATGACCCAGCTGTCACCTGAGTTTTGTTTTAGGGGAGATTGTCCCTGCATCTGAGACATGCAGAGAGGAGCCCATCTAGGATGATCAACTGTTACAGTTTACCTGGGACTTGCCCAGTTTTCACAGTGAAAGTCCCATGTCCCAGGAAACCCCAAAGTCCTGGGCACACTGAGACAGTTGGCCACTCTAGCAGGTCCCCTCCCACCCTCCCAGTCAAATGGATTGGAAGCAAAACCCAGACTGCCTGCATTTCAATTCTGACCTCAGAACTCACCAACTGCAAATTACTCTACCACTCTGTGCCTCAGACTCCCCATCTGTAAAATGAGGATGATGAAAGTACCTGTCTCAAGGGGTTGCTAAAAGATTAGAACACACACACACACACACACACACACACACACACACACACACACTGCTTCTTCAATTGTAACTAGCTAGAGTAGGTACTCAGGGAAATGTGAGCAATTGATATTGTCTTATTGTCACGTCTCCACCTGCAGAAATGGGATCTTTCCATTTTCTGGAGCTAGCATTGCTTCCTTGCTGATGGGGATGGATGGTAGAAAAAATCCCTTTGCTATCTACAAAGGAACATGACTAAAAGACATTTCCAGTGGGAAGATGTGATCTCCCCTCCTTTTAACCTTTTATGTTAAATAAAATACAAATACAGACTGTGGCATAAAACAAGTGGATTCTAAATAAGGCCAAAATTCTTGTAACGAATATCTGTGTTGGAAGACAGAAATTTGCCAGCCACCCAAGGAGTCCTCCATTGCTCTGCCCAAACTCTACCCTCTTTTCCTTCCCCAAGAGTGGAAGGAATATTTATTATATCCAGAAGTTCTCCGTTTTATTGTCTTCTTTAGGGCAAAAAAGGTGGCATTGTGGTGCTATTCAATCATGACTCTCTTATGTCATCTAGAAAACAGAAGGATCCATGTCTCCTTTATTTATTTATTTATTTGTTTATTTATTTATTATTTTTGGGGGGTGGGAGAGGGAGCAAAGAAGTCTGATTTCTAAAGAAAAGGGTTTAAGTAGGAAGTTGTAAATATTACCTTTCTTTTTGCAGCTATGCGTACTATCACCTGTAAGAGGTGCATAGATCTTGGTGTATGTTGCTTAAAGAAAATAGACAATAGTCACAGTCCATTAAAATCCCATCTGCTTTCTATAAAATGGAAAAGTCATTACTGCTGAGTCAGGGGTCTCAGACCCATGTCGAGGAAGACATCACCTACTGATTCGTTACATCATTGCAGCTTACAAAGGATAGAGTCACCCCCTTATTTTTCTACTAGGTCAAGTGCTTTTTACACCAAACCATGCTTCTCCCTCAACAACTGTTGGTATAAAACATTCCTATTGCTATTTTGAATGATGCTGAAAAGAATATAGGGCCCAGCTCTCTGGTTACAGTATTAATTGTAAGATCTAGAAAGGCAGAGGCTGGGCGGATGTGGAAAACTGGGACTTCCGACTTGAGTCACAGAGGCAGGGAACCTGCATCCCTGGGGAATGGGGTGTGGAAGGGAAACAGAGCTTAATGGAGGAAACTATTCATTGATGGGGCAGGCAGTTGGAAATAAAGACCAGGAAGCACATTTTGAAATATGGCCTGGTGTATCTGTTAGTATTAGCTTCATCTGCATAGAATAGAAAACCCAAATAAAGGTGGTTTAAATACAATGAAGCTAGTTTCTCTCTAGAGGTATGCAGTCCATAGCTGGCATGTGGGTTCCATGACTGTTAGGAACCCAGACTTCTACCTTCCTGCTTTGCCATCCTTAGCAGGTGAGGTACATCACCTGCTTTGGGTTCAGGATAGCTGCTGACACACCAGCCATCACATCCAGGTGTTAGGCAAAAGGATGCAGAAAAAAGGTCGACAAGGTGTGTCTTGAAGCAGGGTAGCTTTTTAAAGTAGTCACACCAGAAGTTACACCTGACAACTTCTGCTTCATTGAGCATACCTAGCTGACAGGGAGGCTGAGAAATACAGACTTTGCTTCCTGGAATACACTGAGATTCTCTCGGAAGGGTTGCCAGAGACAATGAACATGGAGGTGGGGCAGCCTGTCCTCTTTTCCACATATGTTGAGGCAGTAAAGCCTCATGGTTAAGCATGGAGCCTCTAATGCCAGATTACTTGAGTTAGCATCTGGGCTCTATCACCTACTAACTGTGTCATCAATGACAAGACACCTAACATTTCTAAGACACAGTTTCCTCATCTGTGAAATAAAGAAAGTAATCAAGACTCCCGCAAAGGCTTGTGAGAGTCTGATAATGATGTAGATGCAGAGTGCTTAGCACAGTGTTTGGCACCCAGAAAGCAGTTCAAAGTGACAGCTATTACTAGGGTTTTGATTTAAAGGGCTTGGGAAGCAAAGTTTCAATAACTTTTATAACATATGATAAAAATTAAATCCCATTCAAATAAACATATCATCCAAAAAGTATGATGGAGGGGTTCCCAAATCTGGATTGGTGACTCCTTTTAAGTGCGGTTTCCATAGGACTAAATGATTTGAGGTTCCTTGCATTCCCGTGTGGGGGGGTGTGAACAGTTTGAGAGACTCTCTATGAACTTCGGGGACATGGGTCTTTCCTGACCCAATTACTGCCAACCTAGTGAAGATGGAAGGAAAGATGCTCCCCTGACCCATAGCCCCATACGGGAAGACCCAGCCAGGAGTGCCGGTCAGGCAGCTGCAAGCATCTCCTAGCACTGAGAGCTCGTGTGGGTTTGGACATCAGCTGGAAGGCTCAGATCATCTTTCCTAGGTAACTTTCTTACTTCTGAAGACAAACTGAAAAGTTCTTTTCCTTTGTCAGAGGCTAGAAAGTGTTAGAAAGCTGTTCTGGTTGAGCAGGTCTGCTTCAGTCTGGGGACTCCGTGAGAGGTGGGTGGGATCACAGAAAGCCAACTTCGAGAAAGCAGAAGCACAGTGGAGTCTACTCAGGAAACACAGCCTTTCTGGGGTCTTTCTGTTGGTGAGGGGAGACAGGTTGCTTACTGGAAAGAGTTTAAGACAGCGGCCTCTAGGTGGTGCACAGACCGTGATAAATACCTGAGAAGAGGATGAGATTTTGTCAGTGAATCAAGCTTCATGGCTCAGTTCAGAAGCGGGGGATTTTTTATAAGGATGCTACTCCCCGCCCCAGCTGAAGGCAAGCCCTAAACGTGAACCTCCTGGAGTCGATTTAAAGATGGCAGAGCTTTGATCATCTTGATGACAATGGGGGGAAGGCATCACAGCTCCCTGAGGATGCCACGGAGCCATAAGCTGTGGCCTTTCCCGCGAGGAGAGAGATGAAGTGCGCCCATGCAAACGTTCAGTGCTCGGAGAAGAAAAGGCCTATTGTTACTCCCGGGAGGGTGTCAGCGGGCGGGCGCGCTGGCTGAACGCGGTGGTGGAAGGGGTGATCTCTCGGCCGTCAGGAGAGAATGCATTCAGGCCCTCAGCTCTAGGAGTGTGTTTTCCCCCCTCCTCTTTTCAAGCCCGTATCATCTCAGCAAGTGCCTCAAGTGAGCAGGAGACAGGACAGAGGCCGGCCACTGGGGAGGCAGGGCCGGAGGAGCAGGCAGCTCCTCTCACCCTCCCAGGGCCATTCTCATGCAACACACAATTAACACACACACATGCAAAGCCCTGTGAGGACAGACTGACACGGCCTGGAGAGTGCGGCAATCCCATTGCTGCAGAGAGTGGAGCAGGCGGCGCTCACTCTCAGTGCCCAGGTTAGTTCTGTTTTTCTCCATTATACCACAGGGGCTCAGTCACTTCACCTATGCTGAGCAGGTCTATTCATGATTCTGTGCAAACTGGGAGCACTTAGCTAGTTGGTGACATGCATTTATGGGAGGCCCTCCAAGGGCCCCACACTTGACTCAAGGCAGGGGTGAGGTGCAGAGGAAGCAGAAACTTCTGTCTCAGGCTTCAGGAGGGTACAGTCTGGAGCTACACTACCCATTATGGTAGTCACTGGCCATATGTGGTTATTTAAATTAAAAGCAGCTAAAATAAAAAATTCAGCTCCTAAGTTGAACTAGCCATGTTTCAAGTGCTCAGTAGCCACATGTGGCCAGTGGCTACCATACCGGACAGCACAAAAACTATTTCCATCCTTGCAGAAAGTTCTGCTGGACAGTATTGTGGCATTTTGGGCATCTATAGGGATGATATAAGGCCACGTACAAAGGTGGAAATTAAGAGCAAATGAATGGGGGGAAATGAAGGCTCAGATGAATTGTGTCTTCCAGCCAGTAAGTGGTCTTCTGATTTCTACTCCAGAGTTTAGAAGCATCCTAAGGATGGTCTTGACCCTGATACATGAAATGTTTGCATTTGGGGTAGGGAGTGGGGTTGAGCACTAGGGTGGTGGTGGTGGGTTAGCTATTGGAATAGATTTTAAGGTAACTAGAAGCACACTCTCTAAGCTGTAGTCCCCCAGATATGTGAGTGATTCGTTTCTGGTTTCACTTCATCTATGGTATGCTTCCCCACCTTCTGCCTTCCTCTCTCTTACTGTATTTACTCTCTCTTACTCCCTCTTATTGTATTTACTATGTCTCAGGGGCTGGGCTAAGTGCTTTCACACATCTAATTCCCACCACCTTCTGTGAATTGGAATTGCTGCCTATCTAAGCAACAGATCCATTTCCTCTCCCCAAATATGACTCCTGCTCTCCCCAGCCCTTGGCTGTCCCAGTAAGAGGACTGCACTCCCAGCTCCGAGGGAGGGCTTCACTGATCCAAAAGGAGTCCTTTTGTAATCAACAGGCTGAGGAACACAGCTCAAGGCCGATCTCCTTGCCACAACAATTAGTTGAGAAATGAGGTGTGACTTCTTTGGGCCAATAGGAAACAAGAGGAAGTTAGCTAAGTGCTTCTGGGAAAGAAGTTTGCTTTATCTTAAAAGAGAGTTACTAGAGATGTGTCTTTCCACTGACTCCCTAGTGTATGGATATAAGGCCTCGACCTGCTGCATCCATTTCTGTGCTGCTCAATACATAGCAGAGACAGGAGCCAAGAACTCGCAGAGAAAGGGTGCGTGAGGGCCTGGAAGGGGCTATGGCTGGTGCTCTGGGCTCAGCGATGCCAGCCAGTCAACCCCTTTGTTGTTTCAGCATTTAGCCTTAGGCTTTCTGGGATTGCAGCCCACAAAACACCAAATGATCATCTCCTTCTGCAGATAATGAAACTCGGGCTAAGAGGATTTGATAACTTGCCCAGAATCACCTAGCTAGGAAAAGGCAGAGCCAAGTTAGAAATACAGATATCCCTGACCCCCGCGCGACACATGCTCTTTTGTTTATCACACTGTTTCTTCCCTACATGAACCATGCTGGTATTTCAAAGGACCTAGGGGAGAAACCATGAAGACAAAACCAAAGAAATCATACCTCGGAGGCCCCAAGAATACTCTTTTACCTCGAATATTATCTGAGAATGCTCTGATAGTCTGGTTTTTGTAGGTAATTGCAAACCAGACTTTAAAAATTCATTGGCAGCTACAGTTGATGGTCTTACTTATTTCTCGCTTTTTCCCAGGGCCCTTAGGGAATTCTTTTGGGCTTTTGGCTTTTTTTTTTTTTAAAGAGTAGGTGAGAAACTTCTAGACAGAACTGCTGAAATCTATGCCTTTCACCAGGTGAATTAAATTAAATACCTTAGCTCTTTTAAGCATTCAGCCAACTGAGCTCCCGGGTAGCCAGGTCTCACCTTTACCCTTTGCTTTTATTTGTTGCACATCCAGGGAGCTTGCTGGTAAGCCAGCAGGTGCCTCAACTCCCTTCAATGTTGGGAAGCTGTGGTTGCTGCCTTAGAGACTTTTCAATCTTTCAGAATTTAGTCAACAACTCCGGGGACGGCTGTGATTCTGTCTTTGTCTCTTTGTCACTCTTCTGGCGTCTCTCAGCTCCCTCCCCTAATGGTGCCCTTGACCTTATTTAATGAAGGTCATCCTTCTTGCAAATATCACTTTAAACATATCAGGCACTGATCAACTGAGAGATTTCCTAGCAGAAAGGTCACAGCTGAAAAGCATCATCTTTCCCTGCTCCCCTTAGCAATTGCTCTGGAGGAGATGCCTTGGGGGAGGCGGAAGTTGCCCACACAGGAAAGCCCTTAGGAGTCTGTTGGATTAGCATCAGCTGCACTCCTGCTGCTGCACAAAACAGGAGCACTGGCTGAAACAACACTGCCTTTGAGAACTTTTGTCTTGGCCCTGGTGGAAATGCTAGCAGTAGAACATATCTGTATCTGTACCAGGTTGCAGCAACCTCAGTTCTTGCCTCCTTCTCAGAAGAAAGAATTTGGCTGGGCATAAGGCAGAAGGAGAGACCAAGGGGAGTTTTAGAGCAGGAGTGAAAGTTTATTAAAAAACTTTAGTTAGCCCTGTGTGGTGGTAGGCGCCTGTAACCCTAGCTACTCTGGAGGCTGAGGCAGGAGAATCACTCGAACCCGGGAGGTGGAGGTTGCAGTGAGCTGAGATCGCGCCACTGCACTCCAGCCTGGGCGACAAAGCGAGACTCCATCTCAAAAAAAATAAAATAAAAGCTTTAGAGCAGGAATGAAAGGAAGTAAGGCACACTTGGAAGAGGGCCAGGCGAATGGCTTGAGTGGCCACGTGCCCTGTTTGATCTTTTGACTTGGGGTTTTATATGTTGGTATACTTCTGGGGTCTTGTGTGTTACTTCTCCCGATTCTTTCCTTGGAGTGGGCTATCTGCATGCTCAGTGGCCTGCCAGGGCTTGGGAAGGGAACATGTAGTGTGTTGACTGGAGTTGTATGCATGCTCACCTGAGGCATCCTCCCTTACTAGGCTAGCATTCCTAGAGGAAGGTATATACCAGTTAAACTCTGCCATTTTGCCTCTTAATGCGCATGCTGGATCCCACTCGCCCAACTCCTGAGCTCTTATCAGGAAGCTGCTGCTCACCAGTTTCAAGTGTTTTCTAGTTATTGGGAGCCTGCCTTTCCCTGGCACTGGCTGTGACCAATTACTATTTTAGAGAGTTAACAACCGCCTGACCATCACCTGATGGTCGCCTGACACTCCTGGTATGTGCGTCGGGGAGCCCTCTCCTGCTCGGCTCATGCCTGACTAGCTACCTACTGTAACAGAAGGAGCTGTTCACTTTGAGAACTAACAACCTGCAAAACCTGCTGCTTTCAATGCTTAGGTTTCATGGCCGAGTTGTTAGACATTAAAAGCTGCAAAGCTTTCCTCTCATCCCCACTGTCCTCTGTGTTTGCTGTCTTTTTCTGATTATTGAAGAACCATATGGGTTTGACTTTTCCTCAAAGAAAAGACCAAGGGTTACCAACCCATTTCCTAACTAGCAACAGGGCCACTGGGCAGCTCTGAACACGATGAATTGTACCTAAAGACCTGAAGTAGGTGAGCCCTCAAGCTTTAGCCATCCCAAGTATCAGGCTCCCCCCAACCACAGGATGAAAGGTTAGCTGAGTAGGAGATGTGGTCTGCTGTCCATAGACACCTTTGGGCTTGGGTGCCTTCCAGAGACTTTTGGACCAATACCATTGGCCTACTGTGTTTTTCACTCTGAAGTGCCTGCCCTGTCCCCAGGAGAGCTTCCACCCTGCAAACACAAACTCAGAAGCCTCCCCATCTCCCACTATAAAGCAATTCTTATGTGCATGAGGGAGAGAATGTGCGAGAGGACTCCTGTTGAATCAAAAATGATGGATTCCGGCAATAAGTCATGCTTTAATGATAATGAGGGCATCATATTGTGAGCCTGGTTCTAAACCACGGTAACTCTGCACTATTTCCACACTAAGAAGATTTTATTGACTCTTCTGGGATTGAGATTGGGCCATGTGTTCCTCCAAGAATGAATTAACATGAGGCAACCATAATCCCTGGGGGAGACTTGGGGGGTGTCCTGCCCATTCCCTTAAGTGCTAGATGACCACTTCAGCTAGCATCTGGCTTTGTGATTCTGTCCATCAGCAGGAACCTCACTGCAACAGCATTTGCTGGAGAATTTGGAACAAGCAGACCTAGTTGGACTTTATCCAAGGGGATTTAGTCACTGCAGATCTAAAACTCCGCATAAGGCTGTGGCACAGTTCCAGAACCTGGCTCCAAGGAAGAGGTCATACCAGATACCATGTGTGTGTGTTTGCATGTATTTTTGTGTTGTGTGTTTGTGGGAGGTGTGTATGTGTCACATGAGTGTGTTTGCAGATATGCCTGTATAGTATGTGTTTGTGGGGTATGTGTGAAGACAGAAGATGCTTAGCTGCTTACAGTAGACACTCACTGTATGTGTTGAATTGAGACTGGGGCCTCCCCATCACAGCCTCCATCTGGGACACAGGCTCAGAGATGCTGCCTTCCATTCTTCTCTCACCCTTCCTCAGGAAGTGCCTCAGGCATGTTTGTCTTTGTCAGGGCAGGTCCCCATGCAGATTAGCTAAAGCCAAAGGGTGACATGGACTGCAGAGTCTAGCTGAGGCTGTGGCTCTTCCTGAGAGCCTTTCCCCAAATTCCAGATTCCTTGCTCAGGCAGCCAAGTCCATCCATTTCCATCTCTGGCCCTTCCAGTCCTGGTTTCCAGAGCAGTTCCTATTTCCTGCGTCCAGCCTGCATCATCCCTGGGTCAGGGGGTCAGGCTGCCTTTTACATCTTTTTTTTTTCTTTTTTTTCTTTTTTTTTTGAGACAAGGTCTTGCTCTGTCACCCAGGCTGGAGTGCAGTGGCATGATCACTGCTCGCTGCAGCCTTGACCTCCTGGGCTCAAGCGATCCTCCTGCCTCAGCCCCCCAAGTAGCTGGGACTACCGGCCTGAGCCACCATGCCTGGCTTTTTTTTTTTTCTTCTGTAGAGACAGAGTCTTGCTACGCTGCCCAGGCTGGTCTTGAACTCCTGGCCTCAAGAAATCCTCCTGCCTCGTCCTCCCAAAGTTCTGGGATTACAGACATGAACCACTGCACCTGGTCCAGCTGCTTCTTAACCTTTTCCACAGCCACTGAGGGAGCAGTTGCACTCTCCACCACCAACCTCAAGAGGGAGCTAGCCTCTGTCCCCACTCTAAACACCCTCTCACCCGCCAGCCTCCTCTGTCCTCGCTAGCTGCCCTCTGCCTCCACCCACAGCTTGTGCTCTTTTGTTTGAACAGAACCATCCAACAACTCCCATACGCCCACTGGCTCCAGCAGGGGCAGTGACTGCTAACAAGTCCCATTCCATTGATTCCCTCCCCTAAAGGTGTCTGCAAGGGAACGCTCTCCTGGACAGACACACAAGGAAGAGAGGACAGGTGGCTTTCCTCACAGTGAGAGCATGCTGGTGAGTTACGGAGATGATGTCAGCTACAATTGCATCAGGCAGGCTCCATGTGGGTCTCCCCTGTGGCTCCGATGCCTGGCAGGGAAGAGACCCTGGAGGGGCACTGCTGCTCAGGTGTCCAGACACCTGGCTGAGGGAGAGAGGGTAGGGACCCACAGATCCTCTAGGACCACAACAGCCCAGCCACCCTGGACAGGATCTGCAGCCGGCTGTCAGGGCAAGTTTGGCTTCTCTTTGCTGTTCTTGGAAGCCGTGTCTTTGGAAAGCAGAAGCTGGAGTTCCCCCAGCCCTTCAGGTGGCTGGTGTTTGCCTTCTGTCTCTGCCCTACCAGCCACAGCTCTCTGGAACACTCTGATGTGCATTTATGGAATGCCCCAGTCACTAATCTTACGATTTGTTTACTGAAAAGGAAAAAAAAAAGTCACCTAATCACATATCTATGGCATTAGTCACAAAAACCTTGACCTGAAGTGCCCAGACTACACCAGCCCCTCCATCCCACGAGACAAATGGTGCCCACCTCACCACTCCCTCCAATGGATGGCTCCCTGAGCACTGGCCTGGCAGACTTGAGACTCACTTGGTGCCCTGTTCTCCTATCCAAGCCGTGGAGAACTCCAGAGGCAAGACTGCCTGGGTTCACTGTCCAGAGCCGATACTCCCTTGGTACGGGCTCTCAGACAAGTCATTAACCTCTCTGCGCCTCAGTTATCTCTAAAGGGCAGGGGGTAATTTTAGCGCCCACCTGATAAAGTCATAATGGGGATTAATAAGTTTCCTGAGTACCTGGAAAGTGCCAGCTGTCACTGCTGACCGTAATATTATGGCCACGCATGGCCCGGTAGAGCTGCGGAGAAAGCCTGTGCAAACAACCTCCCAGAGCACAGAGGATACTGCTTGCTCCGAGCCAGTTAACCCAAGGGCGAAATGTGATCCTTTAACAAATGCACAGCTTGCTTCCTGCTATAGCAGACCATTCCCAAAGACATCCACCCTTTCGCTGTCTCTATCAGGACTGAGTGTGGCATCCCTTTAAAAGGGTAGAGTCCCTCTGGCTTTGAATGGCTGCCACTTATCAAATGCCTCTGCAGTCTGGCTAGGAGTGAGCCAAAGAGCTGGGTGTGTGCAGTGCATAACCAATGCCTGGCGGCGCTGGGCTCACTTGGCTATGTGTTGCACCTGATGACATCAGGGGTTGCCTTGCTCCCCAAGTGGTGACAACTCGGTTGTCATAGGGACAAATTATGAGGGGATTCCTGTCCCCTCCCGTGAAGGAGAGAATGGAGAAGCCAGGGAGAAGCGCTGCTCACTGGCTCTGTTCTTCTCTGCAACAATGGGATGTGTACTGATCTTCAGCTGAAACCTAGTAGCTGATGGGCCGCTGTCTCCCCCATCAACTGAGATCACCTCTCATTTCCTTGTATCTGCAGGACTTTTCTTTATGTCTATGAAATTAAAGGCCTTAGGGCATGGGGGTGAGGAAATATGCAGTGAACGCATCCCAGACTCATCACACCCAAATCCCTGCAGGTGGAGCCCAGTCTTCTCTGTCTGAATCTGATGCACTTCTGTGCTTGAAGACAGTGGATTTACAGGAATTACCTGACCCTTATGTGTATGCAGCCAGATGGTCATTTAGTATGAGCCTAGTGGGTTTATCCAAAGGCAAACAAAAACTGGCCAGTCTCTGTCTAGACTCTGGTTTTCTGAGAACTGCCCAAAGAAGTGAATACTTGAGTCCACATGAAAACTGTCAACTGATCTTTACTAGTTTAATTCAGACTGCTCGCTAGGTAGCTTCTCAGCCTCATTCTGCAGGGCCATATGCTGAGATAGGTGCCACCACCTGGGTAGGAGACTCAGGTTGAGCTGTGCCCTGGTCCAAGTACAGAGCAGGCAGGCACTGGGAAGGAACCCAGTGGCCTGGCTGGGAGGCAAAGTGAGAGGCACTGCAGGTTCTTAACCAGGCCCAGGAAAGGAAAGGGCTGTTGAGCAGGCTTTGTGAATGAATGGAGACAGCTCCCATGGTTCCCACCCCTCACTAAGAGCCTGGGGGCTTGGCAGGGGAGCCTAGGCCACCCCTTGGTCTTCCTCGGAGTCCTTTAGATGCTGTTTGGCCACCTCGGGCACAAGTGTGGTTGAGATGTTTCCCTGCAGGCTTGTTCCTGGGAACAGTCACCTGGGCAGTCAGTCCGAAGGTGGCTGCTGGGAAACCTCAGGCCTAGGAGTTGGACCCAGGACTCACAGGGTGTGAACCCAGCTCAGAGAAACAAAGCTCATCCTTGGAGCAGGGCCAGCAGACGCAGCTGAACTTCACCGTCCAGACCAACAAAGCCATCCTCAGTGGAGCTCATGGGAGAGAAGCCTGAAAGGGACATAGGCCAGACACTGGCCACTCTTTAAAACATAAGGAGTTTCATCGTCTCATACCCTGCTGGTGGGGCCAACGGACAATGAGGACTGAACATCTGTGAGGTGCCACGTCACTTCTCAAAGACAGATCACAGAGGCCTGTGCTGTTAATCTGGGCTCTGTCAGCTGATGCAGCTGACAAGGCTGGCCACTCACCAGTTTCTAAGGCTGGGGAACATCTGTTGCCATTGTTTGCCTTGTCTCTTCTTGACTTGCTGCAGAAAAGGCTTGTAATAGTTATTTGCAAAAACAGGTGGAGTGCTTTGAATAAAAGCCCTATATAAACAGAAATAACACAAACAGGTTGCTCTGCTGCAAGGCTGATCTGACTCCACCCTGGCCCAGCTCTGTCATGTCAGCAAGGCTGCTGCCTTCCCCAGAAAAGGGCCATTAGAGGCCTTGGGGAGGAGAATACTGAACATAGCATTGGGGCGAGAAGACCTTAAATCGAGCCCTAAGCCGACCCTTACTGACTGTGTGACCTTGGCTAAGTCACTCAGTTTTTCTTCCTCAGCCTGATTCTGTCATCTGGGAAATGTGGGTAAGCAGAACTCTTCTGGTGTTGTGTGAAGATTAACTAGACAGTGTTTATGAAATGAACTGGCTCACATTAGTTAGAAAAGTCATAGAAAGTTCTGGCTTGAGGTATGGCTTTATTCAGGTTCTAAGAATGCCAGCAGGTTTTGCCCCTTGGTCCTTCTTCCCCTGGGTTGGCCCTGTTCCTGACTCCATCTGGAAGCTCTGGCAGCCTCAGCCTCAGCCTCACACCACAACAACACTTAGCCCAGCAGACCAAAGCAGGTGCCCATTACTCAGTGTTCTGGCAAAGTCTTGAGATTCACTCTGCCTGGACCAGGTTAAGTCATGTGACCCCCAAACCAGAACCAACCAATATGTCTGGGGCACTGAATGCTCAGCTTGACCTCACTCACTCACTCATCAACTGTTTATTGAGCATCTACTATGTACCAGCTACTATTGTGCATTCTGGGGGCATAATATTGACAAGGCAGTAAGCCCTGTTGGGGCTTACTTACCAGTAGGAGACAGAAAACTAACAAGTACATCAAATAGAATGATACAAAATTAGGAAATAACAGATATTAAAAAAATAAACCACCTATAGCAGATTAAGAGGGTAGAGATTGATGTGGGATATGGGGTAGAGTGCTGTTTAAATAAGATGGCTCTCTTAGGAGGTGACATTTGAGACCTGAATGCAATGAGAATAGAAGCTGCGAGAGGATCCGGGCACAGAATATTCTAGGTAGAGAGGGCCAGTGCAGAGGCTCTGAAGCAGAATGAGCCAGGCTGGTGAAGGAAGAGCCACAGTGGCCAGTATGGACAGGGGAAAGTGGACTGACAGAGAGCAAGGGGAGGAGAGGTGGGGAAGTGGCAGACGCCATGGGAGGCCGGGCCCTGCCGGCATGGGGAGGAGACAGAGCTTCATTCTGACCATGGTGGAGTCTGCAGGCTTTTCAGAAGGGAAGAGGCATGACATGAGTTATGCTTGGAAAAGCCCCCTTGCTGCTATGTGGAGAGGGGTGGGGGAAACAGGGGCCAGACAATGGTGGCTAGAACAGGGGTGGTGATGGAGCTGGTGAGAAGTGGCTGGACTCAGGACACATTGTAGGTCATGAGTTCCATTCCTGGAACCAGAACCTCGTGACCTTCCCAAATGGAAATCGGGAGCTATTGCCAGAAGTAATGGGGGTAGATGCTGGTGGACAAAAAGCAAGAGTTTTCCATGACTTTCACCGTTTGTAGTTTCATCAGTGTTTCCATGTGGTGCTATAGTTTCACCATCATTAGCGTTTCCTCAGATGGAAACTGTATCTCCAATTTCTTTTTCTTCCTCCAAGGCCTAGAATCATTTCGAGGGATTTTAGAGACGATGTGGTCCAACTCCAACCTCCTTACAGGGCAGAATCCTAAAGCTTAGGAAAATTTTGGAATTGTACAAAGTCCCCCAGCTAATTAGAGCTGGAACTGGCATGTAGCACTCCTGATTCCTAGTGCTGGCTCCGTTCATGGAACAAAGGCTTAATTTGGGATGCTGCCAAGAACCGGTGGGGGTGATGGGAGAGGGTCTTACCCTCTGCATTCTCCATCAGCATCTCCCCAAAAACCAGTGTGCTCAATAAGCAGAGACCCCACTCTCTCTGACCACCACACTGCCCCCAAATCCCTCGATACATAAGTCCTGGAGCTGCCCCCATGTATAGTCAACAGCTTTTCTTCAGCAATGCTAATGAGAGTCAAGGATCCAGGCCGTAAAAGGCAGGCTCACATATGGGAAACACCGGGGTAGTGCCTTATTTTTATTATTTTTATTTTTTTAGAGGAAACTTTATTTGAAGTACAGTCTTTTTATTCCTGCTGGGAGAGCTGCCAGTGGACAGTTCATTGCTCAGCCACAGGGGCAAGTGTCTGCTTTTGAGGCAGGGCTGCAGTTCTGCAGTCTGTAAAGCAAGATGGATGGGCAGCTTTGCAGGAGCAGAAAGGGCCAGCGTGGAACAGCCTGGGAGGGAACTGCCTAAACTCTCCTGCAGACGCTCAGTGTGTCCTGGCCGGTCTCCTGTGGTAGAGGGGCCCAGCACAGCGTCTGACACTCCGGAGGAATCAATATGCTGGGTGAAGAAAGGGCCAGAGTGGTTGGATCCCCGTGACATGAACATTTGCTGGGCCATAGCACATGTCCTCTGGGCCATCTTCTGGGTGACAGGGGTGCCTGGTATCATGAGAGGGACATGGCTTGAGCAATCTGGAGTTCTTATTAAGAGCATTACAGTGGAATGCACTCTCCCTCCATCTGTGTGTATGTGGTTTTAATTTTCTACTAAGAAAAATAATCCAGATTCTCTTTAATCAGTAACCACCGTGGTCAGAAGAAGCTGTCACAGGCCAGTGGGAGTGGTTAGTGGGTTTAATCATGAAAATGGCCAGCTGTCCTCTCTGAGGAGGACACAAAATGATGCCTTGGATGGCTTTCTTTCCTTGCTCATCCTGGTTTCAGTAGAGGGCCAGCTGGCTGTGCAGGGTTGCCATCTCTCAGTGTCTGTGCACTGCTGAGGGGACAGCCAGGGAGGTGTAAATACTCACTAATAAGCTCCATACAAGTGCAGAGGATCTCGACAGAGGCTCTTCTGAGATGGTGAAGGCAAGAAGAGCGGTATGTCTGGCGTCAGGCAAGGAAGTAGAGAGAGGGAGCCCCGACCGCAGGACACACGCGCCGTGCCTCTCTGGACTGAATAGACATTCTTTCTCTCGGGCCAGCTGAGGCGTGACAGCAAACAGACAGAGGCAGTGATGGCCCTGCAGCCCGTGGAGCGTGGGGGAGGGGAGCCCGGGAGAGGCTGCTGGCGGTTGATGTAGGGGGATGGCCAGTGAGGGATGCTGGGGTCCTGACTGATGACTGCCTAGTGCTGGCTTTGGCAAAGACGTGAAGGGGCTGCCCACATGAATGCCCACTACTGACACTCTTGCTACTGACCTTCAACAGGGGTTTGGGGTTGCCCCTGAGGGGCCAAGTAGGCTGTGGGCTTCAAGGGAACACTTTCTGTGGCCGCTGGCCATGGGGAAATTTCCCTTGCCAAAAAGGAGGAACATGCGTGGGCAAGTGGCTGAGAGTGCTCAGGAGGCTTTAGCTAATGTGTCCTCCGCAGGGGGCCAGCTGGGAGGGGCCAGTCCTGCATGGAGGTTTCCTCCATCCTCTGCTACTCCAAGCTCAGCCAGCTGCCCAGTGCCCCTGCCCAGCCAGTGACAACCTGGCTCCTGGGCCTCCCCGTGGCCTCTCACTCCTCACCCCAGCACTGTGTGGAGCCTCTATAGCCAGGTGGAAAACAAGTCCAGGTGAAGGGCTGGCTCACATCTTGTCTTTCCTTCCCTCTGTCCCCTGCACAGAGCAAGGGCTCTGTTTGAAGAAAAATGCCTCCCACTCCTCGGCCCACGTGTCCTCCAAGAGGCTGCCCACCTTCCTTCTCACACGCAACCTGCACACACCTGCGGGGGACAGATGGATTTTTCTAACCGTGCTCTATTCAGAGTTTTCTCTCCTCAGAATTTCAGCATCCAGAATGTGTGTGTGTATGTGTTTTTGTGTTGACCAATTTCTGCCCACCTAAAAAGCAAAGCACCTCTAATATCTTTGCTTACATCACTGTGAGACTCGCAGGTGCCACAGTGAGGCCTCATCTTAAAAGGCGTTAAATTCACTGCAAGGCTTTGTTTAGAGAGCAAATCTACAATGTCTAGGGGTAACAGCACCCCAGAGCCACAGCACAAAGGGCTCTCTCTTGAAGGAGAGCAGTTGCTATCATTCTCGTTCCACGCGTGGAACACATGTGCACCACAGAAACGCCAGTTGTCTTTCTCTGGTAACCACTTACATCAGAGATACCACCTTGGCCCTCCCTTGTCAGATCAGTTTAATTACAGGCACGGATGCCCACTGGGGGGTGGGGAGCAAACTGGGATCCTTGGATTTCAATAAAGTCCGAACTGCTTTGAAATCTAGATACAGCCAACCTTCAATTATCCACACTGAGGAAAGGGAGCGTGGATAATCCTGAACAGCAGATGATTAAAAAATCATTTCTTTTGGCTTTTGGGGAGTTACCATATGCTATTTGCAACAGAGCAGCAAAATTTCCTCTCTAGTTGTGTTTTGCTCAGATTAATATTGCAATGAGCTTGCGTTTCTCCTCATGCACCAGCTGCCAGCAGAGGGGTTCGGACAGAGGTGGTGGGGAGGGAGAGGGATGACCTGGGGTACTGATGAGAAGCCAAAGGCTTGAAAGAGAGGAGAAGGGGAAGAAGAAAAGAAACAAATTAAAATCTCCACATGGAAAGACTGGATATTAGAGGGTAAATCCTCCTGGGGCATTGCCTTACTCTTATCTAACTTTCAAGCATACACTTTCTGCCTGTGTGCATGAACCATCTCTTTAGACGCCTGTTCGACTCTCTATGGTGTGTGACTAGTGCTCGCCTGCCTCCTTGCCCGGGCTTATGCTGTACCACCTGCCTGAAATGCTCCTTTCCTCTCCTGTCCTATCCAAATTTCATCTATCTTTCAAGATCCAGCACGTTTCTCGTCTTCTCCACAAAGCCTTTTCCAATCACACCCGTATGAAGATCTTCTTCCTCTCTTCCATGCCCCTTCTGAATGCCCCTAGCACAGTATTCTCTGTGGCAATCTATCTGGAGCATAGGCTCCATGAGGTGGGGACAGGTGCTGCACCAGGCCTCTCGGTGTTCCCTCTGGCACCTGGCACAGTGTTTGGGACATGCCCGATAGTTGTCCCCTACTGGAAGACTGATAGACTAAATATTGCAGGAAGGCACGAAGACACTAAACCAGTGGTTCTCAAGCTTGAGTGGCCTAAGACTTCCCTGGGGGACTTGGTAAAAGAGTTTCCTGGGATCAGCCCCCAGAGATGCTGCTTCAGCAGGTTGGGTGAAGCTCAGAGTTGGGCATTTTCAACAAGTCAGTGCTTAGGTGACTGACCGCTGTGGAGTCAGTTGTAAATGCACATATCACCAACAGTCACACACCAAGGAACTTTCATCCTTGTGTTCCAGTTACAAAGGTGAAGCCAAAAGATTAAAAACAGAGACACAGCAAAACACACTAGGGTTATTAGTATTGTCTCTCATAATTCCTAATGCTCATTTCAGCATTTTCTTAAAAGGAAAAAAAAGTGGAAGCTAAAAGTAGAGGTTTGCAACAGATTCTCCATATTTCTTTGATCCAAAACGGCACCTTCTCCACTTTTTAGCATCTCTGATATCAGAGTACAGCTTGCAATTGGTGGTATGCTACAACTAGCTTGGTCCTAGCTCCACTCTCCACCATCACACTTCGGTGAATTATGTGCACTGCTGGTGCTACACATGTTGAGTTTCACTGCCATTTTAAGTGTTTTCAAAAAGATTATGTGACGATTTGGCATTGAAATGAAAAATTACTGCATATGCAGAAGAGCATGAAAACAGAGCAGCAAGGCATAAATTTGATATTAGTGAAACCATTTGTTGGAGGAATAATCACACTTCCATATTTTCTTGCAAAGAAGCAACCAATAGGATCAATTGCTTTATAGCTTTGCTGCTCAAACTGTAGCGCTGGGGCCTGCAGCATTGGCCTCAGCTGGGAGCTTGTGAGAACTGCCGGATCTCGGGCTCTAGCCCAGACCTGTTGTAGATCTACTGTTTAACAAGATCCCCAGGTGATTTGTATGAACAGGAAAGTTTGAGAAGCATAGCTTTATAGGACTATATGAAGGGAAGATATCCACAAGTAGATAAAGCTGAGTTAGGTTTGTTACCAAGATATGCACAAAAGGATCATCTATCACACGCTAGGCAAAAAAGCTTGTAAAAAAAGATGTCAGCGGCTGAGAAGAAAATACGGGAGACCATAAGAGAGTGTATCGCCAGTTCGCATGAAAGCCCAGAGGATGTTATGTGGTTTGGAAAAAATGTGTGACATTGATGACTGCAAAGTGATTCAGAAGAGTGAGAATGTGAAGTTTTGTGGAACACCTTAAGCAATTCATTTCACTTGTGTTTTCCTTTTTAGATACATCGAGTGTTACACGGTTATGAGAGGTTTAAATAAATCTGAAAGAGCTCTTTCAATACGGAAAACGTTGTATCACGAAAGAAAGCATTGTGTCATAGTTTAATTCGCAACTATTTTTTTCCTTAACCATATAGAAAATGAACATATCTTATAATAAAGGCATCTCAGATTTAATGAAATATATATGGAAGTTGCCCATACTTTGCTATAATTGCCTTTTGCCTTTTCTCTTAGAGTTGAAATTTCAATAACCATTGTCTTCACTCTGATGATTACTAACATCAAGATATTTTACTTAAAAAATAAAATTTTGAGTTTGTTTCTTTTGCTTCTCCTTTTTTTTTTTTTTTCCTTTCCTTGAGATGGAGTTCTGCTTTGTCACCCAGGCTGGAGTGCAGTGGAGTGATCTCGGCTCACTGCAACCTCCGCCTGCTGGGTTCAAGCAATTCTCCTGCCTCAGCCTCCCAAGTAGCTGGAATTACAGGCACATGCCACTGCACCCAGCTATTTTTTGTATTTTTAATAGAGATGGGGTTTCACTGTGTTGGCCAGGCTGGTCTGGAACTCCTGACCTCAAGTGATCCGCCAGCCTCGGCCTCCCAAAGTGCTGGGATTACAGGCGTGAGCCACCGCGCCCGGCCATTGCTTTTGCTTTTAAACTTTATGTTTTTAAGGGCTACATACTCAATGCCATTAATCTACTAAGAAAAGAACAGTTTGTCTGCTCTAGCCACCGTACTTTAGAGTTTAGAAAATTAAATAAGAAGGGAAAAAATGTCAGGCGAGAGGTGGAAATGACGCAGCAAGACTGCCGTCCAGATGGACTTTAACAGCGATATATCCTCTTTTGCTATTTCAAACAATGACAATCACATTTTAAAAAACTGAATAGCTGCTTTCACAATGAGCTCAACTTGAGCTCATTTAATTCTGAGAAACCTGTGTAACAGGTAGTACTATCTTCTTTTTCACAAATAAAGAGAGTGAGGTCAGCGAAATGAAATAACTCACCCAAGAAGAGAAGGGTTGTCAGTCGTGCGCCCAGAATTCAAAGGAGGCATCCCCCAGCCCCCTAAGCCAGCGTCTCTGCAGTGGCAGCTCCACCATACGCACTGGAGCCTGAAGCCTGGATTGGCCCTCTGGCGACAGATTATTTGAAAATCATTCCTCAGTTTTAGTGAATAATCCGTACATTGTCTTCGTGGACTTGAAGGTCTTCAGTGGGCTGCCTCCTGATGCTACCTTTTGCTGGGTAATACCTTAGGATGTGAGAGCCACTTGCCTTTGAATACGGAACCAGCTGCCACATGCTCTTGACTGCGGCAAAGCTGGCAGGACCTCAGATTTCCTTCCCATGCATAAAATGTCCCCATTTTTTGCAGAGTTTCTTGGAGCGTCCTTCTAAGGTTGAGTTCAGCTCACTTCACTAGGTTGTCATTTAAGAGCATATTGTTGGACTGACCTCATGCCTGACGCTGGGGTGCCATCTCACTGCCAACCTTTGACCCCGCTTTATGGCCTCACTGAGAGCCTTCTCCCCCAAGCTTCTCCCACCTTTAAATAACTCAGAATGCTAGTCTAAAAAGTTATCCCTCTTCCTTCTCATTAACTACGTCAGTGGTTTTCCATCTTTGCCAACATTGGAATCACCTGGAGAGCATTGCAACCATCTCCAGGGCTCAGACCACACCTCCTGTCAATTAAATCAGAAGCTGTGGACGTGGGATCAAGGAACAGTATTTTTGAAACTGTGCAGGTGATTTCAATATACAACCAAGTTTGTGAGACAGTAAATCAGGTTACTTCCTTTAGTTGTCCACGAGCTTTACTTTTATAAACCTTTCCAATTAAGTTTTTCACTTTAAGTTAAAAGCCCTTCAGTATTAGGCCGGGTGGGGTGGCTCACGCCTGTAATCCCAGCACTTTGGGAGGCTGAGTGGGCAGATCATCTGAAGAGTTCAAGACCAGTGACCAGCCTGACCAACACGGCAACCCCATCTCTACCCAAAATACAAAAATTAGCCCTGCATGGTGGTGCCTGCCTGTAATCCCAGCTACTCTGGAGGCTGAGGCAGGAGAATCACTTGAACCCAGGAGGTGGAGGTTGCAGTGAGCCAAGATGGCGCCACTGCACTCCAGCCTGGGCAACAGAGCGAGACTCTGCCTGAAAAAAAAAAAAAAAAGCACTTCAGTATTCTTCCCTTGCCTACATAACCACTTTTCAAAAACACCTTTTGTTTTTATTACAAAAAGAACACACATTTATTGGGCAACCTTTAGTTTTGCAAATACACTAAGCAAAGAGAAGGAACTACAAATCACCAGTGATCTTACTATGAGGCAATAATTCCTGCTAATGTGTTCATATGGATTTCTCCAGCATCTTTTCCTTGTTTCTATCATGTGCATGTGTATTTTATTGTACATATGGTTTTGCAGCCTCCTTTTCTCATCTGAACACCTTTTCGATTGAACTTCTCAACCTCCTGTCTTTTCCTCTTCTGACCTGACCTCTGTAACTTTAATAAGTCAGTTTTTCTTGGGCCTTTCAACCTGACCTTCTGCTGTGAATTCTGAAGCCTCCTTTTAACCTAACGGCCAATTCAGTTCAGAAGCGCTAAACCTGTTCCTTCTGGAGTCACTGTCTTTCCAAATGGCTCTACCATCTGGCTGCCCAACTGCTCAAGTCAAATGTGTCTGAGGTCATCCTAGATTCCTTGGACACATTACACTGCATTTCTAACCAACTATCAAAGCATGTCTATTGTGCCTCTCAAATATTTTTTGAATCCTTATTCATCTCTCCATCCATGGTTGCAACTTCCATCCAGGGCCCCATTACATTTTGTCTCCATTGCCACAGCCTCCTAACTAGCCTATTTATCCCCAGCCTTGCTTCCCTCTAGACCACTCCCCCACAACATCTGGGTGATATCGTAAAGTTATTACCTTTGAGATAAAGTCTACACTCCTTGCTAAGGCTTTCAAAGCCCATATGAGGCAGCATCTGCTTAAATAACGCCCCCTCTATCCTTCTCCCATGACTCCACCACACACCTGGTCCATGATGCTTCAGAAACACCGCTTCCCTCTTCGTTCTGCCTAAAACACACTTCTCGTTTCTTCTGGTGAATGCCTGCTCATTTTGCAGGTCTCAGATGGATCCTCGCTTTCCTGGAGAAGTCTTTCCTGACTCCCCAAAGCTGGATCAGATGCCCTTCTTTGTGCTCCCCTAATATCCTGTATCTGCCGTATTGCTGCACACATCACATTGAATTGCAATGGCCTCTTTGCTTGGCTATGTCTTCTCCAAACTGGAACACAAGGGCCACATCTGTTTTGCTCGACATAATGTCTCCAGCATCTAGCAACACTAATGAAGACATTTGTTGAATGAATGGTGAATGACTGAAGCCCCTCATACCACAACATGCAGTCTTGCGGCACAGACAGGGGTCTTTTCTGTACTGTGCTCTCAGCTGCAACACAGAACATCAACAGGTTCTGGGCAGTGTCTTCTCTAAAGAGCAAAGGGGCCCAGTGATAAGGGGATGACTTCCTCCTGCCCTATAGACCAGTCTCCCAAACTTTCTTGGCTGCATAGCCTTTCCTAGTTCTTTTTTTCCCTCTTCCTGGCTTCCTCTTTCTTTGCAACCTTCAAGTCAAATTAGCCAAGTTGAATTTAATATGAGCTTAGTATTATTTTTCACAGTGGAAGCTCCTCATCTCTTCATCAATAATAGACATCACTGTAACCCAAAGCTCTGTGGCTTTTCCAATAGAATCATGTTAATAAATAACTGGTGTTAGCTTGCTGTTGATAGCAACATTTCCAACTCTTTAGTGTTAGCCAAAAAAAAAAAAAAAAAGAAAGGAGTTGGCAAAAGCAGAGAAAAGCAGGCATGGTGTCTAGCCTTTCTCTCAAAATGTGAATCCTTAGTGCCCCTGAACTAGCTGGATGCCATTCTGGGGATAGATCAGGTTTTACAGAAGCTTATGTATTTATAATGTAGGCGCTTTCTTTAAGAAAAAGAGTATAAAACTATAGATACATGACTTACAGGTCTTGAAAGTTGCCTGTGCAAGTGCAGTGGGGGCCCTTGAAAACCATCCTTCATTCAATAAATTTGCTTTCCATCTCTATCATAATTTTTATAACTGGAGAAACTGAATCCCAGAGTAATGGAGCCAAGCATGAGTCAGCTTGAGAAGTGCTGGCTGCCCAGCCCTCCCTGCTGCAGGACCTGCAGTTCATCGTGAAGCTAGATGGACTCGAAACACTCACAAAATCCCCAGCTCCCGGTTTCATTCACAGGCCATGCCAGAAGGGTAAAAACAGAAAGGTAGAAAATAAATATTTTTCAGTGAACTCAGCCTCTGTGTGGGCAATAAGCTGCTTGGTTTGGTAGGAAGAACCCTGGGCTGGGAGTTGAGAGGGGCAGTTGTTGTTCATTCTATTAAGCACTTATGAAAATAGACTGCTGATGCTGATTTTGAAAGAGATTAATATGGAGCCAGATAACAAGTTTCTACTCCACATTAATAAGAAAAAAAAAGGTGGATTCTGAGCTCAGTGGAGCTAAGAATTTAGACAGGCAACCAGTTTTGTAAGAACAGGGAAGAAAAAGCCACCGCACCACTTAATCACTGTGACCACCACAGCCCTTCGGGAGCAGAAGGTCACTTCTCAGAACTCCTCCCAATCACTGTGACCACTGCAGCCATGCAGGGGCAGAAGGCCACTTCTCAGAACCCCACTTTTCAGAACCCCCTCCCAGCCTCGAAGCCAAATCTGATGCCATCCCAAGGTCTTATACCTGGATTGCCTCTTCGTGCCTTACCTTTTTGAAGGCATCTTTGAGACATCTCGATCAGTCTGTGCCTGTTTGTGACTTCAGTTTTGCCTCTAGACTCTCTTTCATGGATCAGCCTTGCCCAACCCGGGCCCCTGAGTCCATTCTGCAAGATCCCACTTGTCCAGGATAGAGGTTGAGATCTTCATTTAAGGAAAGTCCTTCCGATGATAAGACTCCAGTTTCTAACCTTGTCATCAAGGTTGTCATCCTGCAAGCAGGAATGATAATGTGTGGGGGTGGGGGATTGTCACATGATTTAAAACTCTGGTCCCAGCTATGTGCCTTGGAGGCCATTCTTGCTCCTGTTTCCTAACTTACAAAACTAGGGGCTTCATTGACTAATGAGTGGTATATACACACCATGGAATACTACTTAGCCATTAAAAGGAATGAAGTAATGTCTTTTGCAGCAACTTGGAAGGAGCTGGAGGCCATTATTCTTTTTTTTGAGATGGAGTCTCGCTCTGTCGCCCAGCCGCGCGATCTCAGCTCACTGAAAGCTCCGCCTCCCAGGTTCACGCCATTCTCCTGCCTCAGCCTCCCGAGTAGCTGGGACTACAGGTGCCCGCCACTGCGCCCGGCTGATTTTTTGTATTTTTAGTAGAGACGGGTTTTCACCATGTTAGCCAGGATGGTCTTGATCTCCTGACCTCGTGATCCACCTGCCTCGGCCTCCCAAAGTGCTGGGATTACAGGCGTGAGCCACCGCACCCGGCCTGGAGGCCATTATTCTAAGTGAAGTAACACCAGAGTGGAAAACCAAAAACCGTATGTTCTCACTGATAAGTGGGAGCTAAGCTCTGAGTATACAAAGGCATGAATCATAGAGTAGACTTTAGAGACTCAGAAGGGGAAGAATGAAAGGGGGGCCAGGGATAAAAAATGACACCATAGGTACAATGTATACATACACTACTTGGGTGATGGATGCACTAAAATCTCAGAATTCACCACTATGTAATTCATCCATGTAACAAAAACCCACATGCATCCCAAAAGCTATCACAATAAAATTTAAAAAAATAAATAAAATAAATAAAACTAGGGGCTAGACCTCACCATCTTGAATGCTTTTTGCAGCTCCACACTTTGCAGATGCTAAGTAAAGTTTTCATAAAAACCAAGGAAGTTTGCCCACTTGTCAGGGATGCCTTTTCATTTTGTTTTGTTATTGATATCATAGATAAGCAGGCCCCGTCCACATGGGGCATGTCTCTATGCCCGCAATACTTTTCATTTTAGAAGATGAACATTGAGACTTGTCAAATTTTGATGAAGAGACGGCATACTGTCGTGAGCTGGATGTGAGCCCTGGGGCCAGCCTGCACTGGCTGTCTACATTTGGGCAAGGCTGTGACAAACAGAAAGGTGCTTGGCTATGAGTCACCAGGGAGCTGCCAGAGCTCCTTGGGCAGCTTGGATCTTGTCACACTGCCTTCTCTGAGGGGCTGGGGAGAGAAGCAGAAGCCAGTGATGGGATTCAGGGCTGGAACTACAGATAGCAGGTCGGGGCCGTAGGTTTGGTACTGAGGTTCATTTGGGACAAATTCACTGAGGCCTTGGGCAGAGTGATAGTGCATTTTTATAGGGCATCAACCCCTCACTTATGGTGGGAGTGCAGAGGTTGGCATGCAATGGTACTTATACAAGGGTAGATTCCCTCCTTTCTGGATGACTGTGAGGTGCACCTAGACTGTGGGTTATGGGAGATCCTGCCAGCCCTGGAGTGCCTGGGGCCACCGGGGCAGGGCCACAATGGTTTCCCTGTGGGCGCCCTGGGCTTGGTGACCTCCAGAGTCAATGTTAGTCAGGCCAGTGTTGGGCCAGTTGTGTTTGTTAAAGCTCTTTAAAACAACGAGTACAATCACAGGCCTGTCCCACAACTGGATTCATGACTCTGAAAGGGTTTCTTGTCCAGGCAGAACCCCCTAGAAGGCTGGGGGCAGGGACGGGGCCACTCCTTGCCTTCCCCAGTCTGGCTGCCAGCCCCTCGCTTGCAGCTGGCACTGGCTGGGAGGCTGGGCCTGCGAGAGGCTCTGAGCGGCGGAACAACACAGTCCTTGAAGCCCATCGAGACTCAAGTTGGCCGTGGGGGTGGAGGACAAATGGGGAATTATCCTGGGGCTTCCCTGCCCTCTGCTTTGCCGAGGGTTCATGGTGGACTTGCTGGGAGGCACAAGGGCAGGGGCTAGGAGAGTCCAGCTGTTACAAACCCAGGAGCTCCTCTGTCTAGAAACCCCTTTCTAACCAGGCCGGCATAACCAGCTGCAGACAACAGTGGCAAAGCAGCCAGCATCCCTGCTTGGGCACTCCCCACCGTGCAAGGGAGGGAGGAGCTATGCTGGGGCAGGCCCTGCTCTCCACACCTGGGCAGGGCTGGGGATATTAATATGAGTTATCTGCGTGTTTTCATGCCAAATGCTGTGCTCAGCACTGTGCTTATCTTACAACAATTAACCCACGAGATAGACGCAGCCAGTATAGCAAGGTGGTGTCCAGGGTCACATGGCCAGTAAATGCAGGGCCAGGATGTGATCCCAGCTCTGTCCAACTCGCATGGGAGCTCTTCACCACGACAGGACTTGCAGGACTCAGAAGATGGACATACTGTGTAACTGTGAGCCCACTGCTTCACCTCTCTGAGCTGCAGGTACCTTACATGTGAAGAGGGGCTAATATGACCCCCTTCTGGGGCTGGGGTGGGGATTAGCTAAGATGAAGTATGAAGAGTGCCTGGCTCTGCTCGGCACACTGTGGGAGTTAACTTGACTCTTTGTCCTTCTTCAGACCTGGAGTGCTCTCATCGAGGCCCAAGCCAGGCATGAGGGGGGTTGGAGTCACTTCCTGCTTCCCTTTCTGCCTCAGAGCATGTGACACTGTGTGTGCTTGGGTACCCATCATGTTTGTGAGGCTGGGCAGTGACTTTGACACAACTACTGCACCCCCAGCTACTCCCTTCCCTGACAAGTGGCCTCATCTTGAGCTGGGCTCCTGCTGGGTTGGGAGAGCACCCCTGACACCCAGGACCTACAGAGTGGGGCCTTCCCCTGCCTGGGATGCCTATCCTTCCCCTGGACCTGCTGCCCCTGAGGCCCGAATCCCAGCTCTTTACTACCTCTTATTCTCTTCTCTCCACTGTGGCCCCCATTTCCTGGCAACTCTGATGGAGAGTATGGTAGGCTGAATAATGGTCCCCCAAACATATCCCATCCTAATCCTTGGAACCCGTGAATGTTACCTTACATGACGAAAAAGAACTTTGCAGATGCGATGGACTTGAACATCTGGAGATGGGAAGATTATGCCATCCTAAGTGCCCTTACAGGAAGGAGTCAGAGGGAAATTCCCCAACCAGAGAGAAGAGGAGAAGTTGATGTGAAGATGGAGACAGAGACTGGAGTTTTGTGGCCAGAAGCCAAGGATGCACCAGACGCTGGAAGAGGCAAAGAAGGATTGCCTGCTAGAGCCTCTGGAGAGAGTGTGGGGCTGCCAATGCCTTGACTGCAGCCCAGTGATACTGATTTTCAACTTCCAACCTCCAGAACAATGACAGAGTACATTTCTGGGGCTGGGGCTGTTTATCTTTTAGCTTTAAAAAAAATTGTGTAAAAATACATATCACATAAAATTTACCATTCTCACCCTTTTAAAATGTACAGTTTGGTGGCACTGGTGCATTTACATTGTTGTGCACCCATCAACACTATCCATCTCCAGACTTTTTTCATTATCCCAAACTTAAACTCTATATTCATGAAAATAAATCATCCATCCTCCTCTCCTCACTGGACCCTGGTAACCACTATTCTACTTTCCATCTCTACGGATTTGACTCCTCTAGGTATCTCATATACATGGAATCATATAGTATTTGTTCTTCTGTGTCTGGCTTATTTCATTTATGTCTTCAAGGGTCATCCAAGTCATAGCATGTGTCAGAGTTTTCTTCCTTTTTAAGGCTGAATAATATTTCACTGTGTGTAATATCCATTTTGTTTATACACTTATTTGTGGATGGACATTCAGGTTGCTTCCACTTTTTGGTCATTATGAACAATGCTGCACATTTCTGTTGCTTTAAGCCACTAAGTTTGTGGCAATTTGTTACAGCAGCCCCAGGAAACCTTGAGATGTTCATTGGACCCTCGGCCTTCCTGCATTCCATGCTATAAATCAAGCAGAAGCACAGAATTGCACCAGGTGTGATCAGCTGATCCCCTGCATCAGAATCATTTGGGGGAGGGTGGAGGTGAAAGACTTTTAAGAATGCAGATTCCTAGGTTCTACTGTCTGCTGTGTCAGGTTAGGGCCAGGAAAGCTGTATTTTTTTTTTTTTTTTTTTTTTTGAGACAGAATCTCGCTCTTTTGCCCAGGCCAGAGTGCAGTGGCGTTATCTCGGCTCACTGCAAGCTCCGCCTCCCGGGTTCACGCCATTTTCCTGCCTCAGCCTCCTGAGTAGCTGGGACTACAGGCGCCCACCACCGCGCCCGGCTAATTTTTTGTATTTTTTTTTTAGTAGAGACGGGGTTTCACCTGTTAGCCAGGATGGTCTCGATCTCCTGACCTCGTGATCCAGCCGCCTCGGCCTTCCAAAGTGCTGGGATTACAGGCGTGAGCCACCGCGCCCGGCCGGAAGCTGTATTTTTAACGTGTGCACCAGAAGATTGGTATATGCGCTAAAGTTTGAGAACTTGTAGTTTGAGACCTGGTGGGTTACTCTTCCCAAATGAAATGTGTGGTTATGTGCATCTTCTGGATATAATCCCTTAACCTGAAGAGATGATCTTCTTGGCAGGGGTGTCAGGCATGGGAGTGAGGCAGGTCTCTCTAAGCTTTCAAATCACATGGTAGACAGTGTGGAAAGATGATAGAAAACATCTGTTACTTTAAAAGTCGAGTGCGATTTTTTTCATTGGTCTCGGAGGAAGATATTGTTCCTAGAGGTTGAATGGCCCTATTGTTTGGGAAAAATGACAGGAGCCCTGCTACTGCTGAGAGATCAGATTCTGGGCCTGAGCTGGATGAGTAAAGATGAAACAAAGGAAGGCTAAATTGCTCTTGGAAATGAAGAAATGTTGAAGGTTTTTGGTGTCCAGGATGTAGATGAGTTGAGAAGCTAGAAGATCGGACCAGCAGGAGATGACACAGCTGTCTAGAGGGAGCTCTGAGGGGGTCATGGGGCCCAGTGACATGGCCTAAGGCTGGAACATATGGATGATGGGACCAGAGAGGAAGCCTCCCTGGGAAGCAGAAGCAGCCTAAAACTAGAAGTGACGTCTGCCTGGTCATGAATTTACCTCGTAGTCTATGCTGTAATGACCCTCTTTTGGCCACCAAACCTTCAGTAAAATCTGTCATGTGTAGCTTGTGTAAAAAGACCCTTGCAGAAAAGAGATTTTGTGCCATAGCAGAACATCCCAAGAAAGGGGAGATGGGGGCATTGCAGGAATTGCGGTCCAGCAAGGAAGCAGACTCTAGGCAAGGACCGACCAGGGGAATGTGAGCTCTTACTGCTGCAAATGCATGGATACATTCAGGAATGCTAGACCTCCTGCACCAGGAATGGGGACTTTTCTCAATACCAATACCATTTTATTTGGTATTGAAGAAAAGGGGGATCCAGAAGGATGGAGAACCTTTGGAAAGGATGGTTACACATAGGCAGAGACTGACTAGTCTGTCTGGGGAGCTGGCTCCATGGAAGTCACCTAACTCCATGCCTGTGCCTTTCAGCACCTTTTTAGGTGAGTGGATCCCTTAGCTCATCACTGAATTGAGTTTTCAGTCATCACAGCTGGAGGATCTTTGGTGTGAGTCTCTCTGATAGAAGGCGGGTGGTGTGTGTGTGAAACAGAAGGTTCGTCCAATTACTGACGGGCTAATAAAAACTTTCAATGTTCTGAAGGTGGAGATGAATAAAAAACACAAACTTTTCTTTTTGATATTTTTCCTACATTCTCCTAAGCCAAATGCTCAAGCATGTGGAATTTAAATAATTGTTTTTAAGTCAAATCAATTTTGGAACAAAGAGAGTTGGAAGTTTATAGACTCCTCGGTCGCTGGCGGATTGCTGATTAATGACGCTGGTGTCTGTAATTATACTGCTGTCAGGAGGCTGAGTGTCCTCGATAAATCCAGGCCCATCTGCCTTCCCAAGACACCAGGAGAGGAGTGTCTTGATTTATGCCCTGATTGGCACATATTCTCTTTACTGTACCTTAGAGAATTCTCAACTACATAATGGTTTGAGAGGTAAATTTTCATCTTGCTTGTGTTGAGCAACCTAGAATTTAAGTGTCCTTGCCCATGATTGTGAGGACATAAATTGGGTTTTTCTTCTCATTGCTCTTTTCGTTCATTTTTCTCTCTCTAACTTACCTCTTTCATATGAAAAACTGGGTGTAGTAGATCACACAAATTCAGAAAGAGGTGACAATTCCCACCCCTCTCTGAATCCATGCCCTTTAAACATGACTTCACCATTCTTCCCATCAAGAGACAGAGTCTACTTTTCCATCCCTTAAATCTGAGCTGGCCTTGTGACTTGCTTTGGCCAATAGAATGTAGTGAAAGTAACAATGTGCCAGTTTCAAAAAGCCCCGCGGCCTTTTGCTCTTCTCCCTCTAAGAACTCTGTCAGGCCTTGCTGCTGGTTGATGAGGGACACGTGGTCCATCTCTCCCCACCACCCCCATAAGCAGAAGCAGTGCCTACATGGCCTGTGGCTGGGCCCAGTGGAGACCAGAAGAACCCCCCAGGCAGAGCTTGGTTTAAACAGCCTGATTGCTGAATCATGGGCTAAATGAATTGTGGTTTTAAGTTTGGTTTGCTGTGCAGCATTATTGTGGCAATGAATAACTGATCCCCTGGGTACCTACTGTATGCTACTGCTGTTCTAGAGTTTGGAGCCACAGAGAATCAGAGATACAGAGATGGATAATGCATAGTTCTGGCCCTTGAGGAGCTCACAGTCTGTGGAGGCAGACAGCCCAACAAACATACCATTCTAATGGGAAGTGACAGTGGGAACAATTTTTCTTGAACATCATCTATGTGCTGGACATGATGCCAGGCATTTTATCTACATTATCATCCCACTTAGTCTTTGCTGTAAGGCTATAAAGCAGACACAATTATTGGCACATTTTATAGGCAAGAATACTGAGAACCATGCAGGTTAAGGCAGGACCTGATTCCCATCAGCCCCTGGTTTCTGCCAGCCCCTGATGCCCCTCTATAACAGGTATAAAGCATTAAGGAGTCAGAGGAAGGGGAAGCTGGCACTCAGGCGGTAGGGGCAAAAGCTTCACTGGGACCTGGCCAGTGGGGGAGACTGGAAGCCTGAGGTCATGGGCTCCCAAATCAATCCAGGGGTGAGCTGTTGTGATCTTGAGCTGGAGAAGCTGATTGGATACATTTGGATGGAGACTCTGCTGGGGAACCTGGAAATAGCACCAGCTATTTTTAGGGTGCAGGCTGAAGAAGACAGGACATAATCCTCAGGAACTAGGGTGCATAAGGACAGGAGGAATTTTGTGTTCCCCACGACAAGCAGCATTTCTCTACTGCAGAGTATTCAACACCAGACAATGCCTGATTGGGAATTTCCGCAAGGATTGTATTTTTAAAAAAACACATCATAATTAATAGGAAATTCAGTTTTTTCCCTCCATTGCTTTATCTGCAATGCCCTTTTAAGATGTTTGTTTTTAAATGGGTTATCTAGCTTCCTTCTGATGGCTCGTCTGGCTGAAGTGATTCCACACTGTGATGCTGCGACCTGTGTGAGATGGGTCAGTCCTGGGAGCTACACTCCACTCTAACCGACATCTCCTTCCCTCCTTCCACATAGAGGGGCATGGAGCGGACAAAAAGCAGGTCTTGACATTTGCGGGGGCGACTTTCAACTGTGAGCTCCTTAAAGGCAGCACTCACCTCTGTTATAGTTATCGCTCCCTTACTGTGAGTGAAAGTCAGATGCAATACAAACAGCTAGCATGTAGGGAACATGGTGTCCCGGCATTGTTGTGGTTCTGTGTGTTAATTCACAGAAACACTGACACTATTATTGTCCTAGTTTTACAGATGAGGAAGCGGGCAGGCAGGGAGAGCTGCGTCTAAGGCCTCACAGTGGGAAGGAGCACAGCATGGGTTTGAACTGGGCCTTTTGCGTCTGGAGCCGGAGATCTTAAACACTCCCCTCCGCTCCAGTGGTCTGGAAATGAAGCCCTGGGGTCAACAACCTGGGTGAGGTGAGGCTGGGGGGCTGGGCGCGTGTTTCACTTTTTACTTCATGCACTTCTGCCATTGGTTGAGGTGATCATGTGATAAATATGCAAATCTGGGTGTGGAAGGAAGAAAAAAATAGCTTAAAATATATATTTTTTAAACATGGCATGTTAGAGCTGAAAGTGGCCTTGGAGCAGATTTAGCCCGAGGAGGAAGTGGTCTCGAAGGTGAAGCGATTGCCTCAGGCTCCATAACTAGGTGGTAATGACGGAACCTGGCTCTCTGGACTCTCCTTGTTCCTTCGTCTCAGAGCTGCCCAGAGGACAGTGGCGGTGCTAGCGCGCGGTGGGGGGTGGAACTATGGTCTGAGGCTGGCGCTCCTTCACCTGCCTTTCACACCCCTCCTTCCCTCTCACTGTGTCTCCTGGGCTTGCCCAAGTGCCCGGGGCTCTCGTGCCGGCCCCAGACTGATCACAGTAACTTTTGGGGGCCCCTCTTGGGCCAGCTGTTTCGGACATGCTCCGTGTTCTCCTGACCTCTCTCCCAGTCGAATCAGTCTTATGTCGGATTCTTTAAGCCTGTCTGGTCAAGCTGGAAAAACTAATCCAAGCTAAAGAGTGAACAATGGATGCTATTTTCCCTCCTACAGGTTGTAGCTAGATTTTAACAGTGGCCTTCAATGACTTAAAGCAAAAGACTCCTATTGCCATTGCAGCAGCCAGGCTTGGCTAGTGGGGGAAATATTTTAAGAATTTAATGCTTCAGTTAATGTCTTTAGCAGCAAGAAGAATTGTTAAGTGGGAAGGAAGAACTAATTGCAGGGCCAAAATAAATTCCATTTTCTGGCAAGGCCAGTCAGACCAGTGATGTCAACCATAAAATCCCTTGTTCTCTCAGTTCTTCCCTTTCCAAAGAATTGCCCTCCTCTGTGACCATTTGCGGAGAAAAGGGAGGCTGTGCTATAACCATGGAGGCAGAGAAATGTAATCCTTCAGACGGGAGCTCTTTTCTGGGATGAATGTTTCATTTTTACAGCATCATCCCTTGGCTCATTTTATTCAATGACCTTGCCCTCGTGCTGAACCTTCCTCAAAATAAGAGCGGTCATTTCCTTTTCCCCATTCCCTGAAGGCGACATGGCAGACAAGTCACTATTGTGTAGTTCTGAGGGGGAGGCGGGGGCATGCCGCTTGGAGGTTATGTTTACTGGAATCATTTCTTCCCAGTAAATCCACTTTCTGAAGTCCCAGCCACTTCCTCTCTCAAGTCACACAGTGGACTGTGATGGCTGCAAAGGAAGTGAGGGCCGGGGAGCAATTCTGAGCCTCATCCTGTATTTAGGATTCTAGCTTCCCCTCACTTCCCTGGAGGCTTTGTTCTGGAAAACAGCACTTGTTTTCCATGGAACAAAGGTTTCTGGAAAGCAAGAAGGCCATCCTGGAAGAGCCCTGTATGGGACAGTGAGCAGGGAGCCATGTTCTAGAAGCTCCTTGGGGTTATTTATTATTATTATTTTTTTTGCTAGCGAGGCCAAGCTAGGATTCAGGGCCCAGGGTGCTGGAGGGCAGGCACGGGAGGTCAGACTGCTCCCGCTTCTGGCAGGGTCGGACTCCAGGCTAGAATCACAGGGGCTCAGTAATTACGGAGGGCCCTGTAGCCCAAAGGCTGCAGTTCTAGATCTGGCTTTTCTACAAATATATTTTTATTTCTCTGGGCCTCTGTCACCTGCAACGTGGAGATAGTACTACTTTTCCCTCTTACCTAGTAGAGGTTGGTATAGACTTAAAGAAAAAGATAAAGGTACAGAGGTTATTGGAGTTGGAAAAATGCAAAGGATTACTATGTTCTCCCCACCACTCTCCTCTGCATGTTCTGTCAAGACAGAATGATCTTTGATCCTTTTGTGGACCTGGGGGCACAGCACACACAGTAAGATGCCAGTTCCCTCCCTTGTGAAGGGTGGGTCCTGAGGTAACTCCCCAGATTATATGGCTCAGTGGACACTATTTCCAAAGTGGACAGGAGCATAGTATAGGATATTGTTAAGTATGCTGGGAAAGCATGTTTCCTGCTTAGCTGAATTTGGGAAACACTGGATTAAAAAAATTCGCTACATTCAGATCTTCTCAGAGTATTTAATATCCTAATTTCATCGAGAACTCCAAAGTGAGGGGGCATAAAATGCAACCTTTCACAGATGTTTTTGATCACAGAGAAGTATTTTTCTCATGGCACAACTATTCATGTGTCTCAAAACAGGGTGGTAAGTGCTAATGTTCATTCTGATGCCTTTGGCCATACAAAATATCTATAGTCTTTATTGATTTTGACTAAACAACATCATGCTGTTCCTGAAATCAGCCTCATTAGAAAAAAAAAAAATCCACTGCTAAAAACCATTCTCTTGGACATGTACTTTTGGGAAGATGGAATAAACATACTTTCCCCTATTCTTCCTACAACTTAAAGCCATTAATATTATATATAAAACAAACACATAAAGACTCTGAAAGGTAGAGGGAAGAAGGCAGGTGGTTAGGACCTTGGGACCTGAGGAATGACACAGTGATGAGTTCTCTGGGTTTTCTTTTTGCCTCATACATCCCAGACTTGCAGCTGAAGAAGCCAGAAACCTGTAAACAGCAACAAGCACAGGCAAAAAAGTGCCCATAAAAGCCAGCTCTCTTGAGCCAAAGTACTAGGAAAGGGGCAGCCTAGCAAGACAGAACCCTTCCAGACAATGGCAGCTCTACTGCAGCCAGACACCATGGAAAAACTTTGGCCCACTTCCACCCTCACTAGTGAAAGCCAAGTGGGGAGCCCAGATGTCTGTCCTCATTATGCCATGATGTGGAGCCCTAACGCCCCCAAAGAGTGGGATTAGAGAAGGCCAAGCAGGGAGCCATCTTTTGTCCCTGCTGGCCAGTCTTGATGCGCCCCTCTCCCACCCTGTCTGTGGAAACCACAAAGGGCGCTTGGACTTCCCTCCCCACCCGAGAGTATGACATGCACCTCCATCCTCGGCTGGGGCGGTGTTAGAGGAGACCTAGTGGAGAGTCAGGACTTCTAGCATTGCCCAGCAATAATGAGGCCACCTCCACAATGGCGTTAGTGGAGACCACACTGGAAGCCAGAACTCCCACCCACCAGCAACAGCAACGCACACTCCCCTCCCTCATGTCAATGGAGCCTGAGTGGAGAAACTGGTATTCTACCTCCATGTGTCAATAATGAGGCAGCAAGCTCCCTCTTCCCCTGCATTGTCAAAGAAAGCCAGCTAAACCAGAAGATAATATGAAAATGTCCAGGTTTCTCTTCAATTGTCATCATACTTAAAAAGACAATTGATAGATGGCAACACTGAAATGACAGATGATAGAATCATTTGATGAAGGTTTTTAATGCAGCTGTGATAAAAAAAGCTTCAACAAGCAATTATGAACATGATAGAAACAAATAGAAAAATAGAAAGCCTCAGTGAAAAAAGAAACTCTCAACAATGAAATTGATAATGTAAAGCAGAACCAAATAAAATTTAAGAAAAAATCAATCAGCAAAATTTTAATACCTAATTGATGGGCTCAACAAGAGAATGGAGGGGACAGAGGAAAGGATTGGAGAACTGGAAGGTAGAAAAATAGAAATTGTCCATTCTGAGCAACAGAGAGAAAACAAACTGGAGAGAAAAACCCTAAACAAACAAATAGAGCTTTAGGTGCTGATGGTACCATAGCAAAAAATCTGACATTTGCATTATTGGAGTCTCAGAAGAAGAGAAAGAGGAAAGGAATTTTAAAATATTTGAAGAAACAATCACTGGCAAGTTTCCAAGCTTAGCAAGAGATATATAATTACAGACTTCTGAAGCTGAGCAAATACCAAAGAGAATAGACTCAAAGAAATCCACACCAAGACATGATAATTTAGTTTCTGAAAGCTAAAGACAAACAAAAAATCTTGAAAGTGGCCAGACAAAAATGAAACCTTATGTACAAGAGAAGAAAAAAAACAATTTAAATGAAGGTGGATTTTTTTCATCAGAGACCATAGAAAACAGAAGGAAGCAGCATAATAATTTTTAAGTACTGAAAGGAAAGAATGTTTAGAATTCTATAGCTAGCTAAAATATCCTTCAGGAATAAAGAGACAATCAAGATATTTTGAGATGAAGGAAGATGAACAGAATTTGTTGCAAGTAGACCAGCCCTAAAGGAAGTTCTCCACACATAAGGAAAAGAAAAAAAGAAGAAGGAACTTTGGAATATCAGGAAGGAAGAAAGAACGTGTTAAGCAAAAATATGAGCTATTACAATAGGCTTTACAAGAGTTTTCTAAATTATGATTGATGGTTGAAGCAAACATTAAAACACTTTCTAAGGTGGTTCTGAATATATCTAGAGGAAATATTTAAGGCAGTAATAAAAACAGGAGTGTCATGTAATATAAAGGAAGGTGAGGTTTTTATTTTTATTCAAACTGGTAAAATGTCAACAACAGTAGACTGTGATAAATTATGTACATATAAAGCAATACCTAGAGCAACCACTAAAAAGCTATGCAAAGATGGCTGGGCACAGTGGCTCACGCCTGCAATCCCAGCACTTTGGAAGGCCGAGGAGGGCAGATCACTTGAGATCAGGAGTTTGAGACCAACCTGGCCAACATGGCAAAACTCTGTCTCTACTGGAAAAAAAAAAATAGCCAGGCATGGTGGCACATGCTTGTAATCCCAGCTATTCAGGAGGCTGAGGCATGAGAATAGTTTGAACCTGGGAGCTGGAGGTTGCAGTGAGCTGAGATTGTGTCACTGCACTCCAGCCTGGGGAACAGAGCAAGACTCTGTTGAAAAAAACAAAACAAAACAAAAAAAAAACTCTGCAAAGAGATAAACTAAAAAGTTACAGAAAAATCCTAATGGAATTCTACAAAATATTTAAGCAACCCACTAGAAGGTGAGAAAAGGAAAAAAGTAACTGAAAACAAAATAAATAAAATGGCAGAGATAAGCCCTAATATATTAATAATCACTTAAACTGTAAATGGTCTAAAAACACCAACTAAAAGGCAGACATTGCCTAAGTGGATCAAAACACATAACTCTGCTCTATGGTGTCTATGAGAAACTTGCTGCAGATATAATGATAAAGGCAGGTTAAAAGCAAAAGATGGAACCACTCCACACCCATTAGGATGGTTATTATCAAAGATACACATAAATACACACACACACACGCAACAGAAAATAACAAGTGTTGGCAAGAATGTGGGGAATTTGGAACACTTGTGTGCTGCTGGTAGTAATGCAAAATGCTGAAGTCACTATACAAAACAACATGGTGACTCCTCAAAAAATCAAACATAAAATTATTATATGGTCCAGCAATTTTACTTTTGGGTATGTATCCGAAAGAAATGAAAGTGATGACTTGAAAAGATATTTGTATACCAATGTTTACATCAGATTTATTAACAATAGCCAAAAGGTGGAAGAAACTTATGTATCTACTAATGGATGAATGGATTACAAAAATGTAATATATACATACAATGGAATACTATTCAGCTTTAAAAAGGAAAAAACTTGACACATGCTACGACATAGATGAACCTTGAATACACTCTGTACTAAGTGAAATGAGCCAGTCACCAAAGGACAAATACTGTAAAATTTCACTTCTATGAGGTACCTACATAGTCAAATTCATAGAACTAGAAAGTAGCATGTTGATTTCCAGGGGCTGAGGAGAGGGGGAAATGGGGAATTATTGTTTAATGAGTATAGAGTTTTAGTTTGGGAACATTAAAAAAGTTCTAGAGATGGATGATGGTGATGGTTGTTCAACAATGTGAATGTACTTAACACCACTGAACTGTACACTAAAAATGGCTAAAGTGGTTCAAAAAGTAAAAGGCTAGAAAATGATATATTATGCAAACATTAATAAAAGGAAAGCAAGATTGGTTATATTAATATTAAAGTAAATATCAAAGCAAACAAAATTACCAGAGACAGAGAAGGATGTTATGTCATGATAAAGGGTCAATTGCCAAGAAAAAAGAGGCAATTCTAACTGCGTAGGCACCAAACAACAGAGCTGCAAATATGGATAGCAAAAACTCACAGAATAGACAGAAAAAATAAGAAATTCCACAACTGTATTTAGAAAGCACAACACGCCTCTCTCAAAAATTGATGTAGGCCAGGCACGGTGGCTCATGCCTGTAATCCCAGCACTTTGTGAGGCCAAGGCATGCAGATTGCTTGAGCCCAGAACTTTGAGACCAACCTGCACAACATAGCAAAACCCCATCTCTACCAAAAAAAAAAAAAGAAACAACAACAACAAAAAACCCAAATTAGCCAGGTGTGGTGGCGCACGCCTATAGTCCTAGCTACTCAAGAGGCTGAGCTGGGAGATTACTTGAACCTGGGAGGAAGAGGCTGCAGTAAGCTGAGATCGCACCACTGCACTCCAGCCTGTGCGACAGAGCAAATCCCTGTCTTGAATAAATAAATAAATAATTGATGAAAAGCTAAACAGAAAATCAGCAAGGATAAAAGAACTCAGCAAATATTAATCGACAGAATCTTATCAACATTTATAGAAAACTCCATTCAAGGCCAGGCGCAGTGGCTCATACCTGTAATACCGCACTTTGGGAGGCCAAGGCAGATCACTTGAGGTCAGCAGTTTGAGACCAGCCTGACCAACATGGTAAAGCCCTGTATCTACTACTAAAAAAAAAAAAAAAAAAAAAAAAAATTAGGTATAGTGGCGGGCATCTGTAATCCCAGCTACTTGGGAGGCTGAGGCAGGAGAATCACTTGAACCCAGGAGGTGGAGGTTACAGTGAGCTGAGATTGTGCCACTGCACTCCAGCCTGGGCAACAGAGCAAGACTCTGTCTCAAAAAAAAAAAAAAAAAGAAAAGAAAAGAAAAAAGAAAACTCCATTCAGTAACAATAGAATACACATTGTTTTCAAGGGCCCACAGAACATTATACCAAGATAGACCATATCCTGTACCATAAAACAGACCTTAAGAAATTTAAAAGAATTGAAAACATACAGAGTATGTTCTCTGACCCAGTGAAATCAAACTGCAAATCAATAACAGAAAGATAAATGGAAAATCTCCAAACACTTGGAAACTAAACAACAGACTTCAGAATAATCCATGGGTCAAAGAGGAGGGCTCAAGGAAAATAAAAACCACCCTGAAGTAAATAGAACGAAAATACAACATCTTGGCATTTGTGGGGCACTGCTAAAACAGTGCTAAGAAGGGAATGTATAGAACGAAATGCTTACATTAGAAAAGAAGGAAAGTCTGAAATCAATAACAGAAGCTTCCACCTCAAGAATTTAGAAAAACTCAAAATAAACCCAAAGCAAACAGAATGAAGGAAATAATAAAGGTAATATCCGAAATCTATGAAATTGAAAATAGAAACACAATAGAGAAAATTGATGGAAAAAAGAGCTTTTTTTTTTTTTTAAAAATATCAATAAAATAGTCAATTTTAAAAGTAAAACTGACAAAAACAGAGAGAAAACACAAACTATCAATATCAGGAATGAAAGAGGGGCTATCACTACAGACCTTGCAGTTATCAAAAGGATAATAATAAAGGGCTGTTATGAACAAGTCTATATACATAGTTTGACAGCTTAGGCTGAATGAACCACTCCCTCAAAAAAAACCACAAATTAACCACAACTCACCCAATATGAAATATATAATTTGAATAGACCCTATAATAATTAGGAAATTTAGGCCAGGCACAGCGGCTCATGCTTGTAATTCTGGCACTTTGGGAGGCAGATCACCTGGGGTCGAGCGTTCGAGACCAGCCAGGCCAACATGGCAAAACCCCATCTCTACTAAAAATACAAAATTAGTGGGGTGTGGTGGCACATGCCTGTAATCCCAGCTACTCAGGAGGCTGAGGCATGAGAATCGCTTGAACCAGGGAGGCAGAGGTTGCAATGAGCTGAGATTGTGCCACTGCACTCCAGCTTGGGGGATAGAGTGAGACTCTGTTTCCAGAAAAAAAAAGAAAAAAAATTAGGAAATTTAATTTCTAATTTAAAAACTCTCAGAAAAAAAATCTCCAGGCCAAATGGTTTCACTGGAGAATTCTACCAAATGTTTAAAGAATAATTAACACCAGTTCTACACTATCTCTTCCAGAAAGTAGAAGAAAAGGAAATATTTACTAATTCATTATATGAAGCTAGTATTACCCTGATATCAACCTGATATCAAACCACAGTGAGATACACACTTATAAGAATGGCTAACATAAAAAATAGTGACAACATTATAGGTTAGAGAGGATGTGGAGGAACTGATCAATTCTAGATTGCTGGTGGGAATGTAAAATGGCATAATCGTTGTGGAAAGCAGCTTGAAAGTTTCTTTAGAAAAAAAAAGAAAGAAACATGCAATTACCATATAACCTAGCAATTGCACTCTTGGTCATTTATTACAGAGGAATGAAGACCTATGTTCACACAAAAACCTATACATGGGCTGGGTGTGGTGGTGCATGCCTGTAATCCCAGCCCTTTGGGAGGCCAAGGAAGGAAGATCCCTTGAGCTTAAGGGTTTGAGACCAGCCTGGTGAAACCCCATCTCTACAAAAAAAATAAAAATTAGCCAGGCATCGTAGCATGTCACTGTAGCCCCAGCTACTTGGGAGGCTGAGCGGGGAGGATAGCCTGAGCCCAGGAGGTCAAGGCTGCAGTGGGCCGAAATTGTACCACTGCATTCTAGCCTGGGTGACAGAGACCCTGTCTGAAACAAAACAAAACAAAACAAAACAAAACAAAACAAAACAAAACAAAACAAAACAAAACAAAACAACACCAAAAAACCCTATACATGAATGTTTATAGCAGTTTTTCGTAATAGACCCAATCTGGAAACAACCTAGATGTCCTTCAATAGGTGAATAGCTAAGCACGCTGGTACATCTATACCACAGGATACTATGCAGCAATCAAAAGGAATGGACTGTTAGTACAGTAACAACCTGGATGAATCCCCAGAGATGAATATTAAAAGACAATCCCAAAAGGCTGTGGACTCTATGATCCCATTTATATAACGTTCTTGAAGTAATAAAATTATAGAAACGGAGAACAGGTTAGCGAATGTCAGGAGTTTTGAGGGAACCTAGTGATGATAAAAATGTTCTGTACCTTGACTATCAATGTCAATATCCTGGTTGTGATACTGTATTATAGTTTTATAAGTTTTACCTTTGGAGGAACTAGGTAAAGAATACCTGAGATCTATTATTTCTTACAACTACGTTACAGAATTGTGGTTGTTTCTTACAACTATGATTATTACAAAATTAAAAGTTTAATTCAAAAAATTCTACATGGGTAGAAGAGCAGATGAAATTAAAATTCCCTTTCACATGCTTGGCAGGATTGGCATTCACCCAGCACAGGTGCTTGTCTGAAAGGCAACTTGCAGAGTGAACCAAGATGTTGCAGATGTCTCAGGAGAAGGGGCGCAGTGTAGTAGAAGAGTGCTGTATTTACAGCTGAAGACCTGGGTGTGAGCCTCAGTTTCCTAACTTACTAGCACGTGACCATTGGTACGTTATGAGTCCCAGTGTTAACATTGGCCAAATGGAGATAACTATACCATAAAGGGATGCTGTGAGGAGCAGACAGCACCTTGTGAGTGAAAGCCTCGCACACAGATATCCTCCAGCAGTTGGTCTGGAAGTCACAGATCCAGGCTGGGACTCCAAACGCTGGCATTGGTTGAGATTTATCTAGAAACCCCTGCTGCATGTGTACGGCGTACTGTACTATGCCTACTGCAGTGTGAAGTTAAGTCATTTAGTATAATTCAGCAGTGAAAGTTTAGTTCATAATGGAGAAGGAATATATCCCTCTAAATCAGGGGTCCCCAACCCCTGGGCTGAGGCCTGGTAGGAGTCGGGCCACACAGCAGCTGAACAGTGAGCTAGGGAGCATTACGGCCTGAGCTTGCTGTGATTTTTTTGTTAAGCCAGACATGCTGCATTGGGTAAAATAACATGAGGAAAACAGGTATTTAGTAATGTAGTGGCAGGATATTGGGGAGAGGAATGTTCTATAGTCCTATGATTAGCCTCAGTGTTCTAGTGAGTCTGTACCCCTGGTCTATGACCTCCACAAGTGCGTCTCTGCCAGGGGCAGAGCCTTAGGTGGGACAGGAAGTCTAGAGGGGCCTGGACTTGGGTATTTCCCTTTCCCCAGGAAGGTTTGGCTCTGATAAAACTCCAGCAGGTTAGGGTCTAGTAAAATAGTTTCTCCTGAGGTCAGGCCCTGTTAAGAATAGAATACTTTGATATATTTCAAAATAGTTCTTGTGTGTGTGTGTGCAAAATGTACAAGGGGATATTTCTCTCATCTTTGCTGTCAGAACCTGTTTGGGCTCCTAGAGGTAGAACCCACAAAAGTGTTGAGGTCCCCTAGAGTTTTTAATCCTCAGACTTATCCACATTGAGCTTCCAGAAATTGAACAATTACAGTTTAGGGTTTCCTAGCCCAGCTCTGGTTCCCATGAAGGTCTCTGCTCATAGGTTTCCGCTCCAGTAAGTTGTGGTTCTCTGTATCCTCCTGTCTGTTTCTGCAGTTTTGGGGGCAGCAGTTTGCTCTAAGACCTCACTTCCTTGCTGGATCTAAGAAGAGCTGTTGAGTTTCAGTTTTTTTCGGCTTTTGTTAGGATGGAGTGGCAACTTCCAAGCTCTTTACCTGCTGAACCAGAAACCACAAGTCTAAAGGTTGTTTAAAAGAAATATAAAGTTATTTTTTCAATTTTCTATTTTACAATTGGCATGGTAAGCAAGCTACTTTAATTTTTTTTCTGGACAAACTGAAGTCAGGGTATATGAAGAAAAAGCCCCAGGAAGCATAGGACCCTTGGAGGGGCGGAGGAGTGTTGTAGCAGCCAGCAAGCACAGCATTTATTTTCTGCCTAGAAACCCTATGGTTTGTCCATTGTCAACCTGCTTTCCCACAAAGGATAGACTTGGAAATCAGGACCCTGTCCCTCGCAAGATCTCTCACTGTCAAGAAGGATATTCGTCCTAAGCTTTAAGGGAAACATCCACATAAGGGAAGCAAATGAACATTGGTTGTGCCATCTTGGCAAAACATGGCCAGGGATGCTTTGATACAATTAATCCTTCCTGTGATGCTGTGCCCCTTTCAATAGTGTCCTAACGAAACTGCCTTTGCAAAATTATAACTGAGACAAGTGTAAGAGATCTGACCTAACCAACTCCATCTTGCTTCCCACCTCCAAGCTGTCCTTGTTCATTCCTAGGTATAGGCTGAACTAACTTTGAGACAAACTTACTTTATAGTTTAAAACAAAGATCATAACAGCCCTTTCCTAAAACAAACCCCCTTCTTGCCTGGGTACTAGACTGCCTTTGTAGGACTAACAAATTAGCCAAAAGATTAGAAATTATGATTTAGGAGTCATGCAGCTGGAGGCTACAGGATTCTGACCCTTCCCAAATTGCTCTTGGGGTTAACATCACTATTGTAAAGCCCAACATCAGTGCTTGAGATATTTTGCAGACCCCTGCATTTGATGGTTCAGCTGGCACCACCCAGATAGATAAACTGGCTCATCTGCTCTTGTGGCCATGACCCAGGAACTGACTCTTGAGGCCTTGACCCAGGCACAAGAGAACAATTCAACTCCCTATAATTTCATCTCTGACCTGACCCACCAGTGCTCCTGACTCATTGGTGTCCCACTCACCAAATTATCCATAAAAATTCTGATCTATGAATGCTTGGGGAGACTGATTTGAGTAATAATAAAACTCCAGTCTCCCATCCTGCTGGCTCTGTGTGAATTACTCTTTCTCTATTGCAGTTCCCCTGTTGTGATAAATTGGCAAGGTGAACCTGTTGGGTGGTTACATTAATTTAGTTTTTTCAAGAACACAAGCTTCTAGAAAATTTGTATGGTCTTTGTATGAAGATTATTTAGGTGAGTATCTAGACAAGCTGTGCTCAAAGGCAAGACAGCATAGGGGCTTGGAGCAAGGTCCCCAGAATCCGATGGAACTGCTTTCATGCCAGGCTCCACTACCTGCACTGCTTAGCCTTATGAGCCAAGGGTTCCTTGTTTCTAAATCAGGGAGAATAATACCCACTTTTTTGTGCAGTTGTGAATATACACGGGAGAATGCATGTCAAGCATTCAGCACAGTGCTCAGGACATGGAGGGGGTAAATAAGTGCTGCAATGACTTCATTCTTTTTCCTTCTGTGGAGCTGTTTGCTAATATAGAGGCCCAGAGACAGGAAAGGAGGAGAGGCCACAAAAAATATGAGGAACTTGATATCTGTATTTGTCTGTTTTCACACTGCTATAAAGAACTGCCCAAGACTGGGTAGCTTATAAAGGAAAGAGGCTTAATTGACTCACAATTGACTCACAGTTCAGCGTGGTTGGGGAGGCCTCCGGGAACTTACAATCATGGTGGAAGGTGAAGGGGAAGCAAGGCACCTTCTCCACAAGGCGGCAGGAAGGAGAAGTGCTGAGTGAAGGGGGAAAAGTCCCTTATAAAACCATCAGATCTCATGAGAACTCACTCACTATCATGAGAACAGCATGGACTTGTAGCCACAGACTTGTAGAACATATGGATGATACAAAAAGAAGAGGATCCGCAGGGTGACCTAATGATTCAGTTACCTCCACCTGGTCTCTCCCTTGACATGTGGGGATTATGGGGATTACAATTCAAGATGAGACTTGGGTGGGGACACAAAGCCAAACCACATCAATATCTGATAAAGGCCCTCCCTGGGTGAAAATGGAGTTGGAGACTTTCAATTCTCTATTGCTGTATAACAAACCCCCTCAAACTTCGTTTTAAAACAGCAATCATTTAATAAAGCCAACGGCTCAGGAATTTGGACAGGTGACAGTAGGAATGGCTTGTCTCTGCTCTGTGATGTTTGGTGCATCCACTGTAAGACTGAAGGCTGGGAGGTGGAATCTTCTGGAAGTTTCTTCACTCAGATGTCTACCACCAGGGTTGGCATTATTTGAGTTGGGGGCAGGGGGCTCATGAGTCGTTTCCTTTTCTCTTTCTCTCTCTATGTGTGGTCTCTCCACCATAGTGGCCTCAGGATCGTTGGACTCCTTACCCAGTGTTCCAGTGAACCATGTAGGACTCTTACAGCCATCTACAACCCAGTCTTGAAAGTTTTTGCATCATTTTCACCCTACTCTGTTGGTTGAGGTAGACACAGGCTCACCCAGATACCAGGACAGGGGACATGGGCTCTGCCTTTCTATAGGAGTGCCAAAGAAACTGTGGCCATGCTTTAAAACTGCCACCAATACCACAGACTCCACACAGGCCCTGGTGTTCCTCTGGGCTTCATTTTTCTGTCCTATATTGTGGAAAGAAAGAAAAAAGGAAAAATGGTTTTGTGCAGGAAGGGAATGAACTTGCCTTTTTGGCATCTAAAATTGGTGGTAGAAGGCTGGGAAATGCCAGATTCACCTTCTTTATTTTCACTTCTCTGTAGCTGCAACCTGGGTATTTAGGAGTTAAAGGTAGGCAGTGGATTTTTTTTTTTTTTTTTTTTTTTAACATCGACTGCCCTGCTGTTACTTCTAGCTAAAAGGTAATTTTTCTGTAGGGTGTGTTGGGTTAAATGGTGTCCTCCTAAAATTTATATCAACCTGGAACTTCAGTATGTGACCTTACTTGGAAATATGGTTTTTGCAGATGTAATTGGTGAAGGATCTTGAGAAGAAATCATCCTGGTTTTAGGGTTGTCCTAAATCTGATGACTAGGGTTCTTTTTTTTTTTTTTTTTGAGACAGAGTCTCGCTCTGTCACCCAGGCTGGAGTGCAGTGGCGCAGTCTCGGCTCACTGCAAGCTCCGCCTCCCGGGTTCACGCCATTCTCCTGCCTCAGCCTCTCTGAGTAGCTGGGACTACAGAAGCCGCCACCACGCCCGGCTAATTTTTTTGTATTTTTAGTAGAGACGGGGTTTCACCGTGGTCTCGATCTCCTGACCTCGTGATCCGCCCGCCTCGGCCTCCCAAAGTGCTGGGATTACAAGCGTGAGCCATCGCGCCCGGCCAGGGTTCTTTTTTTTTTTCCATGATAAGCAATACTTTATTATGTTCAGTTCTTCTATGTACATAAAAGAAACACAACATTTCTATTTTTAAAAATCTGAAAATTCCACCTCTGCCCTTAAAATCAGCCTTCTGACCCCAATTTAGCAAACTTACTTTGTAAAACTCAAGATAACCAGGAAGGGCAAACACTTCAAAAACAGTAACAAGAAGGAAAAAATAATTAAAGCTAATTACCCACGTGTAACAAATTGGGCACATTTATCCTCTGTATTTTCTTTGAAGGCCACAAACATTGTGGAACTCTCCAAAATACTATCACTTTTTGTGTCATCATCTTATAGTCCAGAGTCAAAATCCATCTCTGAGTCTTCCACTGTTGATGAACCCAAGGAAATATAGATGTCATCTAAGTTTGGAAGGTCATCCAAAACCCTGGTGAATATTATTCCAGAAGCGTACGCCAAGGGGCCAATAAGAAAACCAGAATCTCTTTCTAAATTTTTATCCTGTATCCAGGTCATCTTCTAAGTCCAAACAAGGTGGCGTTTTTAGGGCTTGGATTTCAAGGTAGCAGCCAAATCAAAATTCTGTTGAAGAACTCTCTGACCACTCTCAGGAAAGTTAGTTAGTAGGACCTCCCTCCATTCTTCCCAGTACCTGAGCCCTGCCCTGGCCCTCCGGGGAGGGCCTTGAGTGCCAGCCCCGTCCCTGCATGCCCGCTGCCCTCCATGTGTGCACCTGTCAGTTCTTGTGTGCACCTGCCTGTCTGTTCGGCTGCTCACAGTTGGCCTCATGGAGCCGGCGGGGAGGGGGAATGGGCTGGTCCAGGCCTAACTAGGGTTCTTATAAGAAGAGAAGACAGAGAGATTCACAGGGAGGAGGGCCATGCGAAGACGGAGGCAGAGATTGCAGTTTGCTGCCATGAGTCAAGGAATGCCTGAGACCCTCAGAAGCTGTAAGAGAAAAGAAAGGATCCCCCTCAGAGGCTTTGAAGAGAGGATGGCCCTGGTGACACTTTGATTTTGGACTTCTAGCCCTCTAGAGCTGTGAGAGAATACATTTCTGTTGCCCAATTTATTATGGCAGTCCAGGAAACTGATACATACGCTAAATCCATGGATGGACTTTGGATCCACAGAAACATTAGAGCAAGATTTGTAACCCTGGCAGTATTGATGTTTTGGGCCAGATAATAATACCAATAATAATAATAACATGATTATTATTATTATTGCAAAAGGGTGGGCTATCCTACGACGTGTTAAGCAATGTCCCTGGCTTCTACTGGCCAGTAGCACTTCATCCCAGTGACAACTTCTCTAGCATTGCCAAATGCCCTCCTTTGAGAATCACTGCATTAGACAGACAAGCTTGTGACCCACGAAGATGACTGCTCTGAAGAATTGGAAGCAAATAAACACTTGGGGTTTTGCCTTTGATATGGTTTGGCTTGCGGTCCCCACCCAAATCTCACCTCGAATTGTAATCCTCATAATCCGCATGTGTTGAGGGAGGAACCTAGTGGGAGGTTATTGGATAATCGGGACAGTTTTCTCCATGCTGTTCTTGTGATAGTGAGTGAGTTCTTGCGAGATCTGATGGTTTTCTAAGTGTTCGATGGTTCCTCCTTCACACATGTTCTCTCACCTGCCATCATGTAAAATGTATCTGCTTCCCCTTCCACCATGATTGTAGGTTTCCTGAGGCCTTCCCAGCCATGTGGAACTGTGAGTCAATTAAACCTCTTTTCTTTATAAATTATCCAGTCTTGGGCAGTACTTTCTAGTAGTGTGAGAACAGATTAATACAGCCTTCTGGGTTTCCCTGCAGGCTGACAGAAGACAGGTAATAAAATTGATTTGACAATGCTATTGGTTGTCTCTTCTCTGCTTGATTTATCTCTCTGGCCTGGACACATTGTATAACTCATCATCTTGAAAGGAGAGATAGAGATAGAGAGAGAGGAAGAAAGAGAGAAAGGAGAAGAGGGAGGGAGGGAGAGGGGAGAGAGAGAGAGAAAGAGAGAGAGAGAGAGAGAGAAACAGGTGGTTGCAGAACCTAACACCCAACCACCCAACACAGGTCTTTACCCTGGTCTTGGCAGGGTCCTTCCTAGGAGATCGCATTGGAACATTACAATCAGGGTCATAGTTTCTGTGGCTGCGACAGGGACTCCTATACCCTGGCCTAATTTGGCTTCTTGGAGATTGGCTCCGGAGGACAGGCAGACAGGAGACAGGAACGGTGAGTGTAAGTCCAGCCAATTCCTCTGAGGCCTTAGTGCTTCAGAGGAAGACAGCCTGGTTAAAACAGGATTTACACATCTATTGATTTTTTTTCCCATTTAATCTTGACATCATTCGTTTTCTTTCCTAAAGAGTCAACTCATTAATCGTTCAGGTACAGCTGACTTTTTCTTACTCGTAGTGACAGGAGTTACTGATGTGTAGCTAATGGGAACCACAGATAATCCCAACCTTCACTGGAGTTCCTCAACATGGCTTTGACATTTCATTGAGAGCCTGGGAGAGGAGAGACACCCAAAGACAGACCACTAGGGGAGGGAAGCAAAACATCTGGGAGATCCACAAAAATAACTAGAACATGGCTGTTTGAGTTGATTTTCTTTTTTGTTTGTTTGTTTTTCTTTTTTTTCTGCCTTGGTTCTTTGGGTGGGGAAGCCATACTTCAAAACGAGTAAGCAGAGTGTGACAGCACAATATCCTCAATGCCCCACCTCCCACCCCGTGTCTGGCAGGACAATAGCCTCCCCACAAATCTGTGAAGAACACATTCCAACAAGCTCCACGGGTGCCTGAAACCTTGGATAGTACCTAACCCTGTGTGTGCTCTGTTTTTTACTATCCAGTAAGTCCTCATTTAATGTCATCAGTGGGTTCTTGGAAACTGAACCCAGTTGGAAACTATATTTAGCAAAATATAATGAAACCAATATAGTAAAACCAATTTTACCATAGAGCTAGTTGATATAAACAAGGGTTAAATTCCTAGGGCAGATTTCTGGTTACAAAAACATCACCAAACTTCTCAATAAAGACCAAAATGCTTCTAACATTAAACATTGAAATAAATGTGAGCTATACATACATTTAATAAAGTAATAAAAACAAGATAATGATTTACCTAATTTTTGATGAGTCAGTGAGTGACAGCCGTTGTAGTCATGGTGGGTTAAATCAAGGAATAAATATTTACGAAGAGAAAATTGTAAGGAATACCCCATACCACCACACAGTTCAGAAGCAATCATAAATACTGCAGGCTTGCTGGGTGCTTTCATTTTGCATAGTTTATCGTCATGCATTTGTATGATTATTGTCTACTTTAAAAAATTTTTACAATAGTTTGTATTCATTCACTCATTCTTTTACCAACCCACTTATTTGCAGGTGGCTGAAGCCTATTTCTGAAGCTCAGGACGTAAAGTGGGAACCAGCCCCAGCCAGGACGACATCCCATCGCAGGGCACACTCACACACACCCTCACACTCACTCACACTGGGACAATGTAGACATGCCAATGAACCTAAGGTGCACATCTTTGGGGTGTGGGAGAAAACCAGAGTACCCAGAGAAAACCTACACAGACGTGGAGAGTATGTGCGACTCCACACAGACAGTGGCCCTGGCACCGAATCAATTTTTTTTCTCATCAGCTTTACAATGAAACAACGTTGAATAAAATGACATTATTTGAGGACCTGCTGTACTACATACCTATGATAAAGTTTAACTCATAAGTTAGGAGAGGTAAGAAATTAACAACAACGGCCGGGCGCGGTGGCTCACGCTTGTAATCCCAGCACTTTGGGAGGCCGAGGCGGGCGGATCACGAGGTCAGGAGATCGAGACCATGGTGAAACCCCGTCCAGGAAGACTTAGCCGAGAGATGGACCGGAGGACTATTGTCCAGATCGAGTTGGGATGGGGGGAAAAAAAAAGAAATTAACAACAACTACTACTAAAATAGAACAATTATAACAATATGCTGCAATAAAAGTTATGTGAATGTGGTCTCCCTTATTCTCTCCTTCTAAAAATATCTTAATATTTTTGGACAGTTGTCACTGAGAGTAACTGAAATCATAGAAATCAAAACCATGGAAAAGAAGGGACTGCTGTATTTGGTCCATCTCTACAACTAAAAAGCACCCTCTCACACTTGGCGGGAGAACTCACCAAGGCCCTTTACAGTCCCGACCTTAGACTTGGTCGAAGAAAGGGGTTCCTGCTCCAGGCCTCACACGTCACACACACACACACACATAACACACACACGCACACATGCGCACACAGCATTTATTAAAGAACACAGGAGAGCTTCAGTCGCTCAGGACTCATAACTCTCAACAACTGCTGTCCAGACACACTGCGCATTCCTCAGGGAGGAACTTCTTCCCATCTCATGCCACAGACGCTCAAAACCCAATGCTATCGAGACCGAAGGCCTTGAAGGTGTGGGTAGAACTGAGGCCTAGGTCAGAGACAGAGTGCTTCAGAGTGCAGGAAGAATTTCAGTAGTGAAAATGCCAAGGACAGAGAAAAGATATCAAAGGAATCCATCACAATCCTGCTTCCCTTCTGACGGCATGAATGTGATGGATTCCTGCATCACACAGTGTCAGATCCCAATGGACAGGAATTCACTGCCTGCTTCTTTTCAAGTTGTTGTTGTTCTCCTTTCTTCTCCTCCCTCCTCCCCTCCTCCTCCTCCTCCTCCTCCTCCTCCTCCTCCTCCTCCTCTCCTTCTCTTCTTCTTTGGATAGGTCTGCATTTTATTCTGGAATAATCATTATAGTCTGATACAAGTATGGCTCTGAAAGGTAGTGGTGAAAGGAAATCCTCTTGGAGGCAGAACTTAGTTCATAAATCTGGTTTTCCACATTTTACAGGAGAGATGGCCTGAAATATAGATCTATCCTATGCTCAACTTTACTTCAGGTTATTGTCTAGTCTTTTGAATTATTAATTATATATTTTCTCTTTTTACGTTCTCTGTGCTGCAATGGCCTGAATTGTTTTCCATTGTCAGTGTATACCACAATTGATCTACTCACTAGTTTTTGACAATTATGGATAAAGGCTCTAGAAACATCCACATGCAGGTTTTTGTGCGGACAGTAGTTTTTAGTTCCTTTGAGTAAATACCAAGTGGTGCAACTAGATTGTATGACAAGACTATGTTTAGTTTTATAAGAAATTGCCAAACTGTCTTCCAAAGTGACTGTATCATTTTGTATTCCCACCAGCAATGAATAAGAGTTCATTGTGGAACAACAGCTCCACAGCCCAATCAGCATTTTGTGTCAAGGTTTTGAATTTTGGCCATTCTAATAGGCGTGTAGTGGGATATCATTGTTTTAATTTGCATTTCCCTAATGACATATGATGTTAACATCTTTTCATATACTTACTTATCATCTGCATATCTTATTTGGTGAGATGTTTGTTCAAGGTTTTTTCCCATTTTTTAAAAATTAAATTAAATTAATTAATTTTTTTACTTTAAGTTCCAGGATACGTGTGCAGAAAGTGTAGGTTTGTTACATAGGTATATGTGTGCCATGGTGGTTTGCTGCACCTATCAACCTGTCATCTAGGTTTTAAGCCCAGTATGCAGTAGCTATTTGTCCTAATGGTCTCCATCCTCTTCTTCCCCACCCCCTGACTGGCCCTGATGTGTATTGTTCCCCTCCCTGTGTCCATGTGTTCTCATTGTTCAACTCCACTTATGAGTGAGAATATGTGGTATTTGGTTTTCTGTTCCTATGTTAGTTTGCTGAGGATGATGGCTTCAAGCTTCATCCATGTCCTTGCAAAGGACGTGATCTCATTCCTTTTTATGGCTGCATAGTAATCCATGGTGTATATGTACCACATTTTCTTTATCCAGTCTATCATTGATGGTTTTTGCCCATTTTTAATTGGGTTGTTTGTTTTCTTATTGCTGAGTTTTAAGAATTTTTTCATATATTTTTGGATAACAGTCCTTTATCAGATGTCTCTTTTGCAAATATTTTCTCCCAGTTTATGGCTTGTCTTCTCATTCTCTTGACCTTGTCTTTTGCAGAGCAGGTTTTTAATTTTAATGAAGTATAGTTTCTCAATTAGCTCTTTCATGGATTATGTCTTTGGTGCTGTATCTAAAAAGTTATTTTCATACTCCAAATTATTTTCTTCTCTGTTTTCTAGTTTTTCTGTTTTTAGGTTTTTTTTTTAGAGTGTCTTGCTGTGTTGCCCAGGCTGGAGTGCAATGTTGCGATAAAGGCTCACAGCAGCCGCAAACTCCTAGGTTCAAGTGATCCTTCTAGGAATGTTATAGTTTTGCATTTTATTTAGTTCTACAATCCATTTTAAATCAATTATCGTAAACAGTGTAAGATCTGTGTTTAGTTCATCTTTTTGCCTGTGGATATTCTATCATTCCAGCACCATTTTATTTAAGACAATCTTTGCCCTATTGTATTGCTCTTGCCCCTTTGTCAAAGATTAGTAAAATATATTTTTGTGGGTTCTCTCCTCTATTTCATTGATTTATCTATCCTTTTATCAATATCACATTGTCTTAATTACTGTAGCTTTGATAGTAAGTGTTGAAGTTGGGGAGTGTCAGTCTTTGAATTTTGTTCTCCTTCAATATTGAGTTGGCTATTCTGGGTCTTTTGCATCTCTGTATAAATTTTAGATTCAGTTTGTTAATATCTACAAAATAGCCTGCTGAGATTTTGATTGGGGCTCCATTGAATCTATAGATCAAGTTGGGAAGAATTGACATCTTGACAATCTCATGGACTATCTCTCTGTTTATTTCTTCTATTTCTTTCATCAGAGTTTTGTGGTTTTCCTCATATAGATCTTGCACATACTTTGCTAGACTCATACCTAAGAATTTTTTTGGGGGGTGTGCTAATATAAATGGCAATGTATCTTAAATCCCAAAATCCACTTAATCATTACAGGTATAAAGGAAAGCAAATGATTTTTGTTTATTTACTTTTGTACTCTTCAATGTGACTATAATCACTTATTAGTTCTGGGAGGGCTTTTGGTGTGAGTTATTTTGGATTTTCTACATAAATGTTCATGGCATCTGTGAAAAAAAAGTTTTCTTTATTTCTTCCCAATCCATATACTTTTGATTTCCTTTTCTTGTCTTATTGCTTTAACTATGACTTCCAGTACAATGTTGAAAATCAGTGGTGAGAGGAGACATCCTTGCCTTATTCCTGACCTTAGTGGGAAATCTTAGATTTTCTCACCATTGATGTTAGCTGTAGGCTTTTCGTAGATGTTCTTTAGCAAGTTGAGGAAGTTCACCCTTACTTCTATTTTACTGAGATCATTTTATTTTTATATTTCTCAATGTGTATCTTTTTGGCCATATATATAGTGCTTTTCCCAAATCCCAAAGGGTTGACTACTGACTGACCATAACTATTTAGAGGAAAAAATTAGATATATACTGTTTTTTAAAATTGTGGTAAAAAACACATAATGTAAAATTTACTATATTTACCATTTTAAGTGTACAGTGCAATATGTTAAATATATTCACATTGTTGTGAAACAGATCTCCAGAACTTTTTCATTTTGCAAATCTGAAACTCAGTATCCATTAAATAACTACTTCCCTTTCTTCTTGCCCTCAGTCCCTGGTAATCACCATTCTACTTTCTTTTCTTTTTTTAATAAATTCAACTACTTTAGAAACTTGTATAATTAGAATCATACAGCATTTGTCTTTTTGTGACTGGCTTATTTTACTTAGCATAATGTCCTCAAGGTCCATCCATGCTGTAGCACGTGACAGGATTTTTTTTTTTTTTGAGATGAGGTCTCAATCTGTCACCCAGGCTGGAGTGCAGTGGTGTGATCCTGGCTCACAGTAACCTCTGCCTCCTGACCTCAAGCGATCCTCTTGCTTCAGGCTCCTGAATAGCTGGAATTACAGGCACGTGCCACCAGGCCTGGCTAATTTTTATATTTTTTGTAGAGACAGGGTTTCGCCGTGTTGCCCAGGTTGATCTCAAACTCCTGAGCTCAAGCAATCCTCCTGCCTTGGCCTCCCAAATTGCTGGGAATACAGGCATGAGCAGCTGTGCCTGGCCTCCTTCCTTTTGAAAGATGAATAATATTCCATTGTATGTGTATACCACATTTTGTTCATGCATTCATCCATTGATAGACATTTGGGTCACTTCTACCTCTTGGCTATTGTGACTACTGCTGCTGTAAGCATGGGTGTGCAAATATCTCCTTGAGATCCTGCTTTAAATCCTTTTGGATGTATACCCAGAAGTGAGATTGCTGGATCATATGGTAGTTCTATTTTTAATTTTTGAGGAAGCTGTTTTTCATAATGGTTGCACCATTTTATAGTCCCACTAACAGTCCACAATGGTTCCAATTTCTCTACCTCCTTCCCAATACTTCTGCTTTTATTTTATTTCACTTTTTACATTGGCAATCCTAATGTGTGTGAGGTGATAGCTCATTGTGGTTCTGATTTGCATTTCTCTGATGATTAGTAGTGTTGGGCATATCTGCAAATGCTTGTTAGCTATTTATATATCATCTTTGGAGAAATGTCTAATCAACTTCTTTGCCCATTTTTAAATTGGGTTGATTTTTGTTGTCGTCTTTTCAAGTTCTAATGTGTGGTTCCCACAGTAGTAAATAAGGAGCACTGTATACACAGCAGTTGCACATGGTGATTAAAGAACGTTTGCAGTATTAATTCATGTTACTTTAAATTTTAATACATGACAGTCTAGAAGTAACATGCACAAAACATGAAAATGATTATTCTGGTACTAGGTAGATATACATGCTAGAATTATGAAAAGTTTCATATTTGTCAAAATAGGTGAAATATTTAATTCAAAATTTAAAAGTTAAATTAATGGCAGCTTTATTTAAATTATTTGATTTAAAATTTTATATTAATATATTAAAATTTATAATTTGCCTTTTATCATCTTGAAATATTCAAAGCAAAATGATATTCTGGAAACATATGAAAAGTAATTTTGGCTGGGGGTGGTGGCTCATGCCTGTAATTCCAGCACTTTGGGAGGCTGAAGTGGGTGCATCATGAGATCGGGAGTTCGATGGCCAACATGGTGAAACCCCGTCTCTACCAGAAAATGCAAAAATTAGCTGGGCGTGGTGGTGGGCACCTGTAATCCTAGCTACTTGGGAGGCTGAGGCAGGAGAATTGTTTGAACCTGGGAGGTGGAGGTTACAGTGAGCCGAGATGGTACCATTGCACTCCAGCCTGGGTGACAGGGAGACTCCGTCTCAAAAATAAAAATAAAAGAAAAGAAATTTTATGTTTTTGACTTTGACATATAATTTATACCTTATAAAAATCTATTACTACTTTTAGAATATACAACAATTTAAATATAATTACATTTTATTTTCTAATTTAAATATTAATAGAACAAAAATTATGTAAAAATATTGACCATAAATCATCAGTGATTTTGCCAAAATAAAGGGAGGAAGTGTTTTATGAAATATTTATAATAATAAATTGTGTTTGTATTTATTACTCATCCAAATAATGCTTTCCCTGAGTGAGATTTATGCAATAATAAAATTCAACCATATTTTACATTTTGCAAACTTTTAGTCATATAAAAAAATCATACCTTTATGCATACTTTAAAAATTTTGTTGTTATGAAAAAATAATTAAGATAAACATATGAGACACAGTTTATGTAACAGTTTGTTAGCAGATATATCGTTAAAATATCTATATATCTATACGGTGTCCAGAATTATGTTTGTATTGCACTGAGCTCTGCAAACATTAAGGCTGGGCCTGCACTTTCACTTCTCTAATCATGTTAGAAGGTGAGCGGGAGTATAGAATACTAGTCAGCGTTTATTGAGATGTTAGAAGGTGAGCGGGATTATGGAACACTGGCCAGCGTTTATTGAGATGTTAGAAGGCATTTATGAGATGTTGGAAGGTGAGTGAGAGTATGGAATACTGGCCAGCGTTTATTGAGATGTTAGAAGGTGAGCGGGAGCATGGAACACTGGCCCGCATTTAGTGAGTGCTTATTGTAGGCACCATGGTAAGTGCTTTACATGCATGATCTCAGCCAATCCTACAATAACCCATTTTACAGATGATGAACCTGAGACTCAGATGGGCCATGTACTTTGCTCAAGGTCACCCCAGTAGTTAGTGGCTAATGGGATCTATATCCTAGCCATTTAACTCCAAAATCAGACCTTCCAATCTGAGCTTCATAAATGCAGGTTCTTGCCTGTGGGAACAAGGGTGTCACTACTGCCATGGTACAAGAGGGATTCCCCAGGGCTTCCTTTTCTCTCATTTTGGCCCAAAGCAGAAAATTTGTTAGTTGTGTCTGACTGTTCACCTGTGGTCTCTACAGAATGAGGACCAACCCAGGCCTTATTCTTCTAGACCCGTCTCTCACTCCATCTTAGGAAGTTGGCCCAAGGGAGGGGGTCCCTGCTTCGGGGTGTGGGGGTGCCAACAGCATGTGGCCTTTATGCTCAGATCTGCTGAGGCTGGTGTCTTCCTTTCTGTCTATCCCTTTTCTGTCTAGTCTAAAAACTTCCCCAGGGCAAAGATGAAACACTGTTTCATCTTGTTCTATGTGTGAAGAAGAACAAAAGATAGATCTTGGCTTGCTCATATCATAGACCCACTGACACCCTGTAGAACAGAGCACGGATTATAGATAAACCTGAAATCCATTTTTGCAGGAATTAGGCAGCTTACAAATGAAGGCAATATCTGGGTTTGGACAATGACTACCTCAGGGCCCTATGGCTTTAATGAAATTTTATACATCAAAGCCCTTTAAAAACCTCTGAGTCAAGATCATGCAAAGTGAACCCTATTCCTCTGGCCCCAGGAACCATGGTGAGAAGTGGTGGGGAGGGGACAGAGAGAGGCATCAGCCTGACTGGGCCATAGTGGATGACAGCACAGGCTGACTTCTAGGTAGCCCCACCTCAGGGTCTCTGAGAGGTGACTTCATTCCGGGTTGTGAACTTGTTAATCTCAGGACCCACGAAGACGCATCCATCCCTTCACCCCTCTCATGGGTATGCAGAGTAAGGAGGCACCGGGTCACTTAGCCCAAGCAGTGGTTCTTGAAGTGTGGTATGGGGACCCCAGGGGTCTTAGAGACTCTTTTGTGGGGTAGGCCACAAGATCAAAACTATTATCATCATGATGCTAACATGTCAATTTCCCTTTTCACTCTTACCCTCTCATCGGTGTAGACTGGTGTGTTCTGGAGGCTACGTGATGTGTGATGTCGCAACAGTTTGAGTGCAGAAGCAGGTATGAGAATTCAGCTGTCTTCTCTTATGCCAGACAGGAGACTTGCCAACATGTAAAATGCTGCCATTATGCTTCCTGATTTTTTGAAAAATAGTTATTTTTCATAAAATATATAATTTATGTTAGCATATAATGAACTCATTTTAAAAAATGTATTATTAGGTAGTTTTAAAATTTCCAATAACTCCCATAAACTAAAGTTTGCTGGATTTTTTCAGTATTTTCTAGGAATGTAAAGGAATTCTGAGACCAAAAAGTTTGAGAACTACTGACATTACTGAGTCTATAGAGCACCCCACATTGTGTGGCATCAGGGGCTCTGGGCCACATTATATGCTCACTCTTGACTTTTACACAATGAGCAAATGGGTCTGGATTTGAACTAGGCTATTTTGAATTTAAGGGGACCTTACAGTCAAGAAGATATATTTTAATTATAAATGTATAGATTACGTAAGAAAAAAAGCAGCTTCAGCTATGAGTAGGGAAAAATAACTTATGTATTCTCGTATTTCAGAGATACTGGATTTCTGAATCCAATATTTACTGTAAATCTTCTCCGAGCCTTCAATATGAACATTAGAAGTATTGTGAATCTCCTAGGGAAATACACTATGCTGTATTTTCCAGACTTATTTGATCATAAACTTTTTAGGGACGACTTGTAGAGCTAATGTTCCAAGGAACGCACTTTGGGAAAATGCTTTACTCAGCAAAAGGATGAACTGCTCCCAAGACCTGAGAGCTGCTCAATGACTACAAGCCCAACTGCTTGCTCCAGTGCAAGAACAGGGAGGGCTGGCTGTGCCCTGTACTCTGCGGGTGCAGGGGTGGGTCTGGTAGGGGGTGGAGTGGGCCAGGAAGCATTCAGCCCAATCTGATGGTGAACAATGTAGCAGAGGGGAGAGAGAGGTGATTCTGGAGCCCAGGGCTGGCCTGGGTAGAGAGCAGAAATAGAAGCTTTCTAGATCTTGTGAGAATGTGGGATACTGGGGATGGGAGGGGAAGAGCAGCGCGGAGATGGGACAATGATGCTGTAAGAGACCGGAAGCCCAGGGCAGGTCTCACCTGCCCTACCCACCCAGTCACAGTGCAGGGAGTTGGAATGGAATGAGAGCTAGTCCATAAACCATCATTCTCAGCAAACTAACACAAGAACAGAAAACCAAACATCACATGTTTTCACTTATAAGTGGGAGTTGAACAATGAGAACACATCACACACCAGGGACTGTCGGGGGGTGGGGGCTGGGGAGGGATAGCGTTAGAAGAAATACCTAATGTAGATGACGGGTTGATGGGTGCAGCAAACAACTATGGCACGTGTATACCTATGTAACAAACCTGCACGTTCTGCACATGAATCCCAGAACTTAAAGTGTAATAAAAAAAAACAAAGAATAGGGTGTCCATGCTCACTCTCCCAAGAGACAAGGCTGCCAAGAGGAGCTCCTGTCCCTCTTTCCCTGTGCTCCCCAGCAGAGGGCCATTGCTGATCTGATAGGTGACAGCCTGACACTGCATTGTCACTTGGGATGGGCTTTCTAACCTCCCTTTACTGGGTTTCCTCATCTGCAGAATGGAGTTGACAAAGCGCTTTCCTCTCAACCTCCCAGTGAGGTCATGCGCCAGAGGATCTTGCTCAGTGCTTGAGGTGGAAGCATGGACAGCTGATGGTGGTGGTGCTATTTCTTGGGCCATGTTTCACCCCTGGGCGCTGGGCTGAAGGCTGGCCACCCTCTGGGGTTTTGTTCCCATGTGTAAGCACATGACTGGGTGGGGAGGTTAGCTCACACCTCACTGGATTTGGCTGTCCGAAGTTCCATCTGGGGAAGGGAGGGGAGAAGTGGGAAAACCAACTTCAGCCGCAGGTTCAGCCATGTTCTCCAAAGAGCTTGCTTGAAGCTTTGTCCCTCGGGGTGATGGGTGCTGGCCCAGGCTAACCTGGTGGGACTTCCGCCCTCAGTGTGTGTTAGCCCTGAGGCACTGGTGACAGCCTCTTCTTATCTACTCCCATGAAGGAGTCCTGTTTCACATATTGAGATTCAGTTTGGTCCACAAGTTTGGATGTGCTGGGGTTTCTGAAGGCCCAGACATACCTTAGGGCTGAGACCAGAACTGTGGAGGAATGCACCCAGGGATCATGTGGATTAAAACACTATCAGCTTTCTCACTCCTGAGGTGGATTTGGGAACTACAGCTTGAAACAGAACAAAAATCAGTCTTCTATAGATACCTGGGTTAACTGAACTCACCCAACCAAGACTTGAGGCCTCCGTGTAGTGCAGCACCAGCCAGGATAGTCTGCCCTGCGAGGGAGGCTGGATGCTCCGGCCCTTTGCCGGGCAGCTGGGCTCCCCGAGCTTACTTTGTTTCTCCTAGTCTCATCAGATGATCTCTCCTTTGCCCTTGAAGAAGAGTGAGGAGTGAAGAGTGAAGATAAAGATAAAAGGTTTCATTCCACATCTTCCAGAATGTCTGTGCTTCCCTTTTTATAGACTTGCAGGGCTATGAGTGAGTCCTTATTGGAGATGGTCTTTGGTGGGAGGGCCTTTCCCTCCCTTTGAGGCAACAGCCCTTTCCCAGCTGAACTGCCTGGCCTCCTGCCCCTGCTCCTGCCCAGCAGAGTTGCTCCTTGAGGCTAAGCGAGGTTGGAGGGGTGCGGAGGGGCAGTGGGATTGGCCTGTGTAGGGGAGGGCCTCTCTTCTGGGTTCTTTTGATTCCATGAAGTCTTTAGTCACAGGTCTGGACTCGGAGCATATTTTGTGAACAGGCCATTTGATAGTTTTCTTTTCGAAGGCATCAACTTTGATTTGCGCCAACATGCTATTTTCCTAGTAATCTTTGCTAAGGCAACATTAAAATGGATTTGTATTATTTGAGCCTAATTTGGCTGGGAAGCTGGTAGGAAGCTGGAGGGGGATTCCTGGCTGGGAGAGGGTTTGTCACCAGGGTTGACGTTAGCATAAACATGAAGGCTGGAGGGGATGGCTGTTCTGCTTCCTTAGGGAGGCAGAACAGCTAATGGGGTCTCTGGAATCCAACAGATTCATCTGGCAATCCCCAATTGATGTGACCTTGGGCCACTTTATAGTTCTGAGGACAGTTTTCTCTTGTACATTGTTTTAGGGTTGTTATGAAAATTAAATGGGATAATGTGGTTAAAGCATACAGTACAGTACTTGATATCTTACATCCTAGCAAATACTCACCAAAAGATTATTATTATTATTTGTAGGAGTGATCAAAAGGCTGGAATTTCTTTCATCTTCACCCCAAACCGCTGAAACTTTTTTTTTGTTTGTTTTGTTTTTTTGTCTCTTCCTCTTGATTTTCTTCCTGTACTCACATTCCCTGGTTTTCTCTGTAGTCTGCACCCCACCATTCTCATGTATTTCCTTTGTTTAAAGTTAACCCAAAGTTTAGCTTGAGTCCGTCTTGTTCTATTGGGCTTTCCTTGACAGCTCAACCCGGACATGGTAGCTGCTATCTGCTCCGATTGCCTCAGGAATGTTACAAATTCTTGGGGGCAATGGCAGACGTGTCAGCCCCAGATTACCCCACAGTGCCCAGAACAATGAAGGAAGATTGCCACAGACATACAGTGAGTCACAGTGACTCTCATCTGGGTGGCTGAGGGAGGCAGCTGCTGCCTCAGCCTACCTGGCTTGCCAGTCAGGAGCACACAGAGCCGTCTCTAGGGAGCTGCTTATTAAGGTCAGGTGTTGGCCATACATGGTTTATCATTATTTTTGTTTTTAGCTATATAACCTTTGCTAAAATGATCTCAGGTGGACATGGAATATAGAAAGCAGCACACAGTCGGCTGCTCTTGGTGCAGTGGGGAGAGGCACCTGGCGTCCCTCCCCTTGACTCTTGCACTTCTGTGGACTCCCCGTGGCTCTACCCCGTGGAGATTGGAAGCTACCAGGAGGGTGGGGCTTCTGACCATAGATTGCTGATGGTTACTGGCTTTCCGTGGTTAACTTTTACACTATGACATGGAGCCTGACCTGCTGAGGGCTCCCACCTCTAGGACAACTTGAGCTTGAGAAGTTTCATCCAGCCTTACTTATCTTTCATGTCTAGGAGCCCTGGGTACTATGGCTTCTGCCCAAGCATGGGAATAATACAACACAGGTCTCCAGCTTGGAGCATACATTCATAGGAACTGAAGAAAGAAAAGTGCAGAGGTCATCTATCATCTTGGGCAGAGACTGAGAGTGCCTTCCTCCTGTCCACCCCCTCCTTTTCCTTACTAACAGAACCTACATGAGTAGAGGTGACAACAGGACCTGGTAAATATTCCTTTTCCAAGTGTCTCTTACAGATAGGAATGGCCAGTGAGATGTATGGGCGGGGATTTAAGGAAAGCTTTTTTAGGGGTTTTGACTCAACTGACAAGCTCCACTTTCCCAACTCCTTTCTCTTTGTTGAGGAATGAGGATGTGATGGTTGGAGCTCCAGCAGCTAGCCAGGAAGCCACGAGGATGAGGGTCCTACCCAAAGCGTAGGATAAAGCTTACTTTATGCCATGAGGGCATTTGCGGAACTCCATACTAGAAAGACAGACATTAGACTTTCTGTGGTCATCTCTTTATGTGGTAGAGGAAAAAACCACAAATAAAACCTCTCACAACTTGTCTTGTTGAAGCCTCAATTTTGGAATTTTTTTTTTTACTGCCAGCCAAATGCAATTTCTCAGTGATGATATATCATCACCACACTCAGTGATGTGGCCTCAGAGGACAACATTTGTAGCTTCAGGTGGTTTAGCATCAGCTTTTCTCCAATTAAGATGTTATATATTGACAGATCTGATTTCAATACCACTCCGCCTCTCCTCTGATAGCCTTTTCCAAAGCAGTGTTAATTTTCAAAGAAGTGATTAAAAGGTTACGCAGAGAAGAGAGGGAAATGAAAAACGAGAACCTCACCATTTGCAAGCTGAATAAACACACCATTATCTTTTGACCACAGTGAGAGACAAGAAGGAGACTGCTGGTCACTGTGGCCAGCCCTAATCACAGTGATTTTGGTGGACACATATTTCATCCAGCCTTACTTATCTTTCATGTCTAGGAGCCACGGGAATAATACAACACAGGTCTCCAGCTTGGAGCATACATTCATAGGAACCGAAGAAATAAAAGTGCAGAGGTCATCATTCAGTGATAGAACCTCCTGGTTTTTGTTTTTGTGAAGGCTCAAAATGCATCCCTCATAGCACAACACAACCATTTCTACGATGGCCAGGACCCCTCCTATGATCATCATTTCTAACCTGGAACCCACGAGGATCGAATCCTTTCCTCTGGTCCCCAGGAAACTGGGCACACCTCACTATGCTCATTCTCACCCCTGGAAAGGAGAGAGCTGCCCTGGGTTGTGCTGGCACAACCACTGACTCTGGAGATCCGAAATAAAGACCCTAGAGGGGTGTCGTCCTCCCTGAAGTCATTTTATTAGATTATTACTCAGTGGGTGGCAGCTCCTCAAGGCCTTGGAAGCCAAACACATTACATTTCATTGCCAGCAAATAAAGGCACATTTCAGGGGGCTTCTGGGGAGTGAATTAACAGTTATAAGGGATTTCTGAAGGAAGAATTGGATATGTTCCCACTGATCTCAGAATTCCACCTTTGACCCAGAATAAGTTGTGTTTTATTTTCTAAGACAATGCATTGGTCAGCTCTGGAATCACTGGGATGTGAATGGAGGGTGAAATGGCTCATGATATCATTAAGTCTTTATCAAAATTCCCCCAAGCATTGGATGGGGCTTTAATAATGAAAGAGTTAGTTATGTATGGCTCATGCCAACGATTATGACAGCACAAAATGCTTTTTAGCGATTTTCTTAGAATTAGCCAATAGGGATAGGCACAAACAGCCACTTCGGGGACATGCCAGCTGCTTCCAGCGAAGCTGCTGACATGAAACAGGGAAAGGCACTAAAACAGGCACAATCCAAGTCATAATCTGCTTGCTAATAATTTCCTTTTTGTGTCTGCAGCCTTTAAGGATTGTCCTGAATAAAGGTATTCATAAGGACAGAGAGTTAAGTCAAGCCATTACACCGGGGCACAGCAAACTGCTATCACGAGGATGAATAAGGCTGGAGACCAAAGACAAGACTGATTAAAGGGTGGCGGAACTGATGAGTCCCAGCTGAGAAGCGTTCCTCTGTGTAGGTGGCAGCCCGTGCTGCGCATGGTCTCTGAGGCCCAGTCCAGTTCTTGGCACAGGCCAGCAAAGGGCAGCTGTGTATCAGTGATGGAAGCTGCCCCATGGAATTCCAAACATCATTTGCATCTTTGCTGCCCGCTAACTCCCTTCCCAGTTGCACACTAATTAAAGACTGTTTGGTTCCTCCACAGCAAAGATGCCTTTGACCGGCCGCAAAGTTCTCCTTTGAATTCAAAGTCTGCCTTGCATTTGTAACATTAAAAAAACCCCGTTAGCTGCTCTGCCTCTGATTTCACTGACCTGTTTGTTTTTCTGCTGACATCTTTCTGGTGCTTTGATGAAGGGGCTTCGCTCCCACACTCCTTCCTGTGGCTTGGAAAGTACTGAGATGGGTGAGGTGCTTATTTACACATCTCTTTGGATCGTTAGATAAAAGGGGTGACACACTTCTCACTCTCAGCAACATGTTGAGACAGGTGCCTGAGTGTTGCTTCTTAACTTACCTTCTTGTCAGCACACACCTGAATCTGTACAATCATAGCTCATCCAAAAGGACACCCCCTGTAGTGCTTTCCAAGTGTATATTTTCCAGAATTCTGTTTAAACTTAACTTGGTAGGCTGTGTATAGAACTACAAAGCCATTTTGTGCTAAAACCTTTTGTGTAAGAAACTATGTTTTCTAGGCCAGGCATAGTGGCTTACACCTGTAATCCCAGCACTTTGGGAGGCCGAGGCAGGCGGATCACCTGAGGTGGGGAGTTTGAGACCAGCCTGGCCAACATGGCGAAACCCCATCACTACTAAAAATACAAAAATTAGCCAGGTGCGGTGGCAGGTGCCAGTAATTCCAGCTACTCGGGATGCTGAGGCAGGAGAATCACTTGAACCTGGGAGGTTGGAGGCTGCTGTAAGCCAAGACTGTGCCACCGCACTCCAGCCTGGGCAACAGAGTGAGGCTCCATCTCAATTAAAAAAAAGAAAAAAAAAAAAAAAGAAACTATGATTTGTTTATGTTAGAGATATATGGATTTTTCTTAACTCATAGGAGACTAATAATCAAAATTTTGATTCTAGTTCATAAAACTAAGTCTCAGACAATGTCGTGTATTTCCTTACTGATTTTTGAAGAAAGTATTTTTTTATTGAGGCAAATTTTATATACAATGAAATGAAGATCTTATGTGTACATTTTGATATTTTTGTTTTGTTTTTTGAGAGTTTTGCTCTTGTTGCCCAGGCTAGAGAGCAATGGTGCGATCTCGGCTCACTGCAACCTCGGCCTCCCAGGTTCAAGCAATTCTCCTGCCTCAGCCTCCCAAGTAGCTGGGATTACAGGCATCTGCCACTACACCCGGCTAATTTTTGTGTTTTTAGTAGAGATGGGGTTTCGCCATGTTGGCCAGGCTGGTCTCAAACTCCTGACCTCAGGTGATCCACCCGCCTCGGCCTCCCAAAGTGCTGGGATTACAGGTGTCAGCCACCATGCCCAGCCTATTTTGATGAGTTTTGATCAAGGTATACCCCTGTGTAACTGCCACCCTGACCTAAATATAGAACATTTCCATCACTTAGCTCTCTAGTCACTACCTAGCCCCACAGGCAACCATGATTCTGACTTCTATCACCATAATTTTTCCTCTTCTTGAATCAGTTATGCTTTATGGTCTCTTTTCTGCAACTTTCTCCTGCGTTTGAGCAGCATATTTTTGAGATTCATCCATGTCTCTGTACTGTGGCTCATTCTTTTTATTGCAGATTAGTATTCTATTATATGAATATACCATAATTTTATCTATTCTTGGATGTAACTTTTGTTTATCCATTCTTCTGTTGGAGATTTGGGTTGTTTCTAGTTTTTGGCAATTATGAATAACGCTGTTAAAAACAATGGTATTTTAAAAATCTAGTTAAGTGAATAGCAATGGCCAAGTTTTCAAATATCTTTTCCTTGCAAGCCAGTTTGATCATGGAAATAAAACCACCACCCAATAGGTTTGGATAAGTGTTCCATCAAATGTACTGCTGAGGCCCCCAAATGAGAGGGTTGCCTAGTGACAGATTTTGTTTTAGTGGCTTATATTAATAGGCATAGCTCACAGCATTCTTTTAGGGGGAGTTATCAGCCAAACCTAAATCATCACACACATCAGAATAATCAGAACTCAAGTTTCCCAAAATGAGGTTCATGCAACACCAGTGGTGGTAGACAAGATAAATTTTGGTGGTATGTAGGCATTTTTTTTTTTTTTTTTTTTTGAGATGGGGTCTCCCTCTGTCACCCAGGCTGAAGTGCAGTGGTGCAATCATAGCTCACTGCAGCCTTGACTTCTTGTGCTCAAGTGATCCTCCTGCCTCAGCCTCCTGAGTAGCTGGGATTACAAGTGCATGCCACCATGCCCAGCTAATTAAAAAAAAATTGACATTTTTTATGTTTAATAGTTAATTGTTCATTTTTATGGTTACTAAAAAAGTATATGAGAAAACCATCACTTGCCCAAAGTTTATGGCAAGTGATGTTTTTCTCCTTTAGAGTAGTAATAGAGAGTCCTTCGGCAAATTTAAAGCAATGATGAAAAACACTTCGAAGAAGTTCAGTTGAAACTCGAATTATTAAATATGAAAAACACTGGCATTGTGGTTAAGATAGAGTGTAACGCTAATGGCCCCTTACTGGCTGTATGATCTTCAGCAAGTTACTCTTCCAAGTTTGCTTCAGGATATGTTAAATGGGCTATTAGTACAGATGTCACACATGTGCCGTGAGGGTTAGATGATAATGTATATGGTACTCTCAGCACATAGTCAGCAGTCAGTAAAGTGACCTGTTGGTATTTCAGTGCAAGAATCAGCATCAGGTGGACAACCGAACAGTGGCCAAGGATTAATGATTGGAACAGTTACGGGACTGTGTGGTCATCACTTCTGATACTCATGGACTTCAAAGGACATAACCTTAAACAAGTGTACGCAGGCAAAAGACATACTCTGGCAAAAAGAAAAACCTCACATCTGACTTTCCAAGTTTAAGATCTCAATGACAACACTCCAAATCTATCCCTCTCTTCTAGGCAAACTCCGCACCCTAAACCCCAGCTGCTAAATTTTCAGGTCGTGCAGCAGCAAGGGATGGAGGGAGAATGGGGAGTAGTACCAAGTGGCTCTCACTTGACTGTATGCTGCAATCACCCAGGGAGGGTTTCAAGAATATTGATACCTGGACTCCACCTCTGTGGTTTTGAGTGGTCAGGGTGGGGTCCAGGTGACTCTTAATGTGCAATCAGGTAAGGAAAACCTTGTTTAGCTCACTGACATTGGCTCAGTTCAGCCCTGACCCTCTGGAACAGGGTGGAAGTGGGCTAAATTCTATATGCTACTTAGTGATGTAAGGACAGCAATAAAAAGTCAACTTTGTTTTATTGGAGCTTGTTTATTCTCACACCTTGAAGGAATAGTAGGCTTGGTTTTTTCATCAATGATGCACTTTTGTATCATTCAGGCTGTGTCTGCAGTTTCTTTTCTCTGGTCTCAAGGGAGGAATCTTAAACGGCATTAGGTCTTCTGCCCAGTCCCCGTGCACAGGCCTCTTCCTGGCTCTGTTAGGTCTGATTGGAGACCCAGATGAGTTATTTTCAACCCAAATTTGGATCCGTTTTTGAAATGCTGCCTGTTACAGCATTACCCCAAACTCATGCGGTCACTAAAAGAAAGTTATTGTCAGTCGGCTTGGGCTGGCTCTGATTTCCCTGTTTTCCTGATTCCCCAACTGACAGCCTTCAGCTTCAACCCAGATCTCAAGATACCAGGTTCAGGGAAGTCAGTGATTGGAAACTGAAGTGGTTACGTCCCAAAAGTCCTGATGCCAGTTCCTCAGGAACATCTGGCGACCTCTGCCATCTAACAAGGGCTGTCTGCTGAGCTCTGCCAGGTGTGAGGCAGCCAGGGCTCAGTAGCTGGGCAGTCGACTCCGCAAGCTGGCTCGGGTGTTCTTCGGAAGGCGCCCCAGAAAGGCTCCCGGCTTGCAGACCTTAGGAACCTTCACGCTCGCACTGGTATTTCCATTTCACTTTGGATGCTAATCTTGGGCTGCTGTCCATTTGGCAAGAAAACGCAGCTTTCTCTTGGGTGTCTTACCATATACTCACAACTATAAGTACAAATGTTTTAATCTGTGATTTGTATTACACTTGCAGGGTATATTGAGCTAAGACAACACTTCTGGGTTTGACTTGCCATGGGGGTTAGTTCCTAGTTTTCCTAGTACAGCTACAGGTAAACTAGTTCCTAGTTTTCCACGATGGCACTTAACCAATGTGGCATTTCCATATTTACACCAACAAAGATCCAGGAGCTAGGGCTGAAGGGTGGAAACTGCAAGACCTGAGAAGGCCTCAGACTTTGGGCCTGGTGCCCCTCATTGTCTCCACAGATGGAGAAAAGCTCCCAAGTAATGCTGTGTGGTGCTATGGGGACCTCTGCCTACCCTACTGTGAGGCTTCTTTCCCCTACCCCATTCCTAATCCAGGAATTACTCAACAAGATCATAATTTAGAATTTGTTTTATTATATTGGTGCCAACCAAATAAATGCCCAACCACTGTTCTTAAGAAGTTACTGAGTTCTTAAAAATGATGCCTAAAAAAGTATCAATTTAATTATATCAATTTAGTTATGGCCAAGCTGCCATATATAACTTGTCTTAGGTGAAGAGTGATGATATGTACACATGGGTCTGAGAAAAACATGATAAAACTGTGAAGTGTACTAGATTTAAAATAGATTCCAAGAAACAAAAATACCTAGATTGTCAGAGAAGGAAAGTTCATAGCTTAATTCTTTGGTGTGGTCCATCTCACAAAGCATATATAAAACTAGGAAAAGTCTAAAATATTTGGATATATTTAAGCTGTTTCCAACATGCAGTGAGATTTGTTTATTAAATCTGCTTTTCCATATACATACAGAAAATTTAAAAAGAATAGAGAACACATTTCCAAGGATGAAATTTCCACATTTATTTTTCTTTTATGTGCATAGAAAATGGCAGTGAAGTGTCCTATGAACGAGGCGAGGAATGGGCATGGCGCTGAGGTACCAGCCTGGACGTTGTGCTTCCAAAGTACACTATGCGTGGCGGAGACAAAGGGTGTCGCGGTTTGTTTTTAATTGCTCACAGTTCCTTGGGCTTCTCATTTGTGTTTGAAGTTGTCAGTTTCTTCAAATCTCTTTTCTAGTGACACACTGCATTACAAATGATGGCACTTAACCAATGTGGCATTTCCATATTTACACCAACAAAAGAAATTTACAAGACATAATAGCATACAATCTTGACATTTAGTAATAGCAATAAAACATGGGCATCCAATTTTTTCTGTACAAACTATCAGAACATCACTTTATTCACATTAAAAAAATCTTTAATTTGATTTGACCTACACATCCCCCATTTCATTTCACCCATTTCTCAAACCTCTCATCACGTCACCCACACCTTCACCAGACTACAGAATCTATAAGTAATTAGACCTAACACCTAAATAGAGCTTAGAAAGTCCTCTCCCAAACGTTTCCTCACTTCCCTGATAATTCCTCAAAAAAGAAAAAAAAAAACGCACTTCACTCATTCCTTCCACTTCACTTTCACATTTCAATCATCAAATCAGCAAGATGGACTTTTCACCTCAATCCAAACAAGGTTAGAAAGAAAGAGTTCCTCTGTTGGGCGTCTTGATGCTACACCCATGAGTCTGGGGACCCTGGGTACTGTTCTGCTCTATAAGAAGGTCGTTTAGTGGAATAAAAGTCTACATAATTTGTGGTCGATTTCAGTCCGTACTGTGTTGAGTAATCAGTAGAAGCTGGAAAGTGAACTCGGTCATCAAAATAAGGATCTTCATAGCTATGAGAAGACTGCAAATACAATCTGTATGCATCAAAGTTCTTTCTGTTGGAGTCATCTTGACTATAATACAGCTGTTGATGCTGTTGACAAAATGAAAAGGCAAATAAATAAAAGCAATCTTTTAAAAAGACGTGTTAGGAAAATTGATGTGGGCTTCCTGCTTCGTATTTTTAAAGCAATATTCAGTATTTGCAGCTTAAGGTTAAAAGCTGTTTCTGGTGCACACTATGCGTTTACTATTGGACTCTAAGGATTTTAAGCTGCATTCTCAGGCAGGCTGCTGAGTTTCCTGTCCTAAGACCTCTAGAGAAGCAGGTGCCTCAGGAGAGCCTGAGATCTCAGGGCAGGTGGCCCCAGAAACCTCCCCTCCTTACTGGAGGCCCTGCTGTGTGCTCAGCTGTGGAGGGACCCGTTACCCGGGCACGCCGAATGAGAGGATGGTCTTGATATTGGGTTTGACACAGGGGAATTATTAGCACATCACTAATTTAGTCAAGGATTGGGTTTCTGGGCCTTGGATAATTGTATAATTACCGAACCATCTTTTAGAACATTTACTTCAGATATGAAGATGGAGTCCATCCCTCCATTTTAAAAGATGTATGTGGCTAGGTGAACAATCGTCACACTTTGGAAACTCTGCTGTAAGTTGTAATATTAAAGGAATAAGTAATCTCAAGTTAGAAGAATAGTAAATTTAGGAGGCACATGTGAGCAAATATGGTTCTAGAGGAAAAGGCTTCCCCAAGCCAGGGCAAGGCCAGGCACACATGGGCACCCACACAGGGCACACGGCTCTCCATTTCCTTTTGTTCGGTCTTAGCTTTGACCTCACATTAATTTCTTCAAATTGTGATGGTTATTATGTCTATGTTCTTGATTATGCCCAAATCCCCCTACTTAGTAAGATGTAACAAATTTACCACATAGGAACCAATGTCATGTCCTGAAACTCAATGCATTCTAACATTATAAGGATTTCAGAGCTAAATTCTCCTTTCAAGCCAGAGTTATGATTCTGGTCTATTTTTCCTGACTAAAAAACTGTAGCATAAATTATGAACAACTTGGAAAATTCTTTTTCTTCCATCTACAGAGAAAAGATGACGAGAAGGAGAGGTCTTAGAACACATCCTTATCTGAAGGACAGGATACAGTCTTGTTTTAGGAAACTCCAGCTGCTCTGTGTCATTGAAAGGGAAGAGGAGAGACCAGATGGTCCAAGTTCGCCATGGCACCGGGAAGGACCTGAGACTGACTGCAGGCTCTTCATGAAAGCAAAGCCTGGGTGTGTTATAACCGCCAGTCCCACTCTTCCACAGTGAGGTCCATTCTGGCAGGGGCTGAGTCCACCTTGACCACTGAGACAAACAGACCTGGCGATGGATTCAGTGTTTTTAAATTGTGGAGCTTGGACAGGGAGGGGCGAGATGGAGAACGAGGTATACACAAAAGAGAACAACGTGATAAGGGCATGAAGTGTGCTTACCAACCTTCCCTCACCCAGAGGCTGGAAGAGATTTTAGAGCTTAACAGAAAAAGAGTGGGAAAAGGACACTGCTGGGCAAAATACATGAACTAAAGACTTCCCGGCTGTCCCCCTCAGTGGCACGGTGGTCTCAGCAGTACCGATCTGGATACTCAAGAACGTGAGGCTACCGTGGAAATGCTTTGCTTAAACCACGGGTGAGTTTCCAAGGAGTGAAGATCCCCAGGGAAAGCATCTAGGACCCTGCCGTGTTGGTCCAGCTCTGGGAAGTCAACCGACGTGGACCCCTTACTGTGTTAACTGCTAATCAGCCTTCTGTAAAAATGATATTGCAAATTCACCTGTAGCCGTCTATTTTGTTCTCTTGCTGGTGAGGAATAGGAACTGATGTAAATTGGTGAAGGTTTGCTGGAGCCTGTAAGAAAATATTTTATGAAATTAAAACTAGTGCTTATTACTCTGGTCCATTAGGCTGGGTGGTCTACCCTGTACTAGGGCTAGCACTGTCCCCGACAGGGCCTGTCTTCCCCACTGCCAATGCGGGCTGGGAGAGGTAGCAGTTCAGGGTCCCTGGATCTGGCCTGGCTGCTGCTTACCTCAGGGCTGGTGGGGGCTAATAGCAAAACTATGGCAAAAACAGGCTGCGTGTGTTTCCCCAAAAAGCAATGCCAGTGCAGAGCCCATGCGCAAACGTTTCTGCTCAAGCTCTGCTTATACGTGGGAGGGTTTCTCCAGCTGGCTTTGGACAGCAGCACAGGATCCTGAGCTGAGGAACACTCCTTTTCCAGGGCTCTGAGCTACAGCAGTGGGTCAGAGAGGAGAAGCGAAACACAGTATTCGAACAAACCCCATGCCTTCCAAACAACTGGGATTCACAATCTCAGGTCAAGGAAGGAGCAGCAGTTGGGCAACAATGGAGGCACAGTCTTGTGCCTGGCATATTTAAGTATGTTTTAATACAAAAGGAACTTGGTAATAATGAGATAATTGTCTTCAAAAGTCCATAGTAGACTCCTGATGATATTACCCTTCCATTATTGTTAAGGCTAGCAAAGATTTTTATTTTTTTAATGAGGAAAATGAAACGTACTTGAGGCAAATTAGTTTATTGAAGCAAGCGAAGAAGATACAGAAGGGCATGCATGCTAAAGAGGCGATCTGTAAGATAAAGCAGGCTGCTGCAAATCGGAAGCAACCATACACTTCAGTTGGTATGTGCATTTCCTTTTGCACAGAGCTTGGTGTTGAAATGTAGCATGTGCAATTTTCTGAGCTATTAATTGCCATAGTAACAACAGTCGATTAGTAAATAGTCCTGTGAAATCACAATTTCAAAGACAACAGTACAATGGAGACTGCTCCCCTAGCAGGAGTAAAGCTACCACCAGCTTTTATTTATTTTTAATAGACAGGTTTGAGAAGAGTACTTTTTGTGGGGTAGCTCACACTGACTTATTTGGAACATCTAAAATAGTTATAATCTGCCAGACGGTTGAGAATGGGAACAGTATGAAATCTTAGTAACCCTTTGGGCTGGTATCCTTTAAATAAATTGTATGCACAGCTTTCTGAATAGGATATAAAAATATTAACGCTATGTAACATTATTTTTGTTATTCTTAAAAAATAATCACTTTGAGAAGAATCACATTATAATAACTTTTGCTATTTATTCAAACTCTTCTCCATGAAAATGTAAATGAAATTGATCTCCATTCTCTGGTTTGAATTTAAGAGATGAGCCAGTCTAGAAGATGTGGCTCCTGCAACGCGGGCTGAGGGTTCTGACGCATGTGGAAAACACAGAGACTGCTCGAGCCAGGAGGGGACGCAGCAAAGCGACTGTGTCAGTGAGCAGCCAGAAATGATTTATTTGGATACAGCCCTCTTTTTATTTGTGGCCACTGTACAACTACATACATACATACATACAAACAAGTACATGCTTGTTTTACTTTAAACAAGCAGAAAAGGCAACAATCCCCAAAGTAGGAAAGGGAATGACTGGAACATGGTTTGCTGCTGGGGGACTGTCTCAATACAAGCACAGGCTACTTCCCAGGCCACTGGCCAAGTGCCTGGAAATGCGGCTTTTCAAAAGACTGTATCACACACCCAACTGGCGTCTTACCAGGGTACAGGCCTTTATGTGTGGCATCCCCTTGGCTATTGTAATACTGCATAGGTGGCTGGGTCCTATCGTATTCAGAGCGAGGGTCTCTGATTCCTAACAGTGCTGGTGAGGAAGAGGTGCTGCCGACTGAAGGGAGAGGCAAAGGAGGAGAGAAAGAGGGGAAGAAAGAGAAATCAGCATCAGTATCTGTGGAAAATCCTCTCCAGAAACACAAAGGTCAGTAACTAGAAATGACACACAGCTGGTGCTGAAAATATCTCAGAGGTGCTGGGAGTTGAAGAGCAGCTAGACCCAAGTACCGCAAGTGCAACCTGCATGCAGCCTGCCACTGCACAAATCAGCAAAGTCAACACCGGGGCTCACTCTCAAGCTGGAGGGCAAGCCGCCCGGCTAAAGAGGCACAGTGTAGAGATCACGCAGCTTTCCCCGCTAGTCTATCTCAATGTCTTGACTAGGCCTTTGAAACTGAGTGATAATAACTTACTAGCCATGCAAGAGTTATACTTGTTATTTTATGATCTGAGTTCAACTGCTTGCAAAATACCCACCTATTATCCTTTATGTATAGCTCTTCAGCCAACAGAAGTTTTATGGCATGTTTTGATTTCTAATTATTTCAAAAATATCCACATCTCTAAACATGTTTGAATAAGAGCACCCATTCTGTAAAATTTATAATTCTTTTTATGGTGATCAAGGAAACAATTTAAACCCAGTAAGCCTGGCTTAGTAGGAAACGCACATGGTGCTAAGCCCTGACCTCAGAAAGGCCCAGAGGACTTTTTTACCCCAGCTTCAGCCAACATCTAATAACACCGTATCTATCCTTAGGACTCTTTTTGGACGCTTTGGCACAGAAGGAAGAGAGAAACATTTCATACATTTTTTTTCTTTTTCTTATTAAAAAAATCATCTTGCTTCCCCTAAAGTTAATTTCAAATAAGAGTGGCCACTTATTCACTTGATACACTTGAAAGCAACAGCCCCCCAAACCTTGACACCAATGGTTTTGCATAAATTGATGCTTTCAGAGGAAGACTGACAATGAAATACTTTTCCTAAAAAGTCACCTCACTGACATAGGATTGCTCAGTGTTAAACATGTAAGCACGTATGGACAATGTCTATGTGCTGCTCACCTTGCTTACTTTCCAGAAGGTAGTAGGACAGAAAGCATACCCGCCTGCCTCCAATGACATCAGCAAGGCATCAGACATGCCTGGAAGCAGATCCCACACTAGTGTGAAGGGATGCATTCTCAACCCTTAGAATAACTGGAGAAGCAGAAGTGGAGTATTCCCCACCACTGACTAGAATCCCAAAAGGCACCTGGGAATTTGAATGGGGCTAGCCAACACTGTCCAGCAGGTATATTTAAGGGGTCCTGAAAACAAGGTCACTATTCAGTAACTAGGTGCTAATGATCCAGGGGTGTGCAATCTTTTGGCTTCCTTGGGCCACACTGAATAGTAGTAATTATCTTGGGCCACACATGAAATACACTAACATTAACAATAACTGAGGAACTAAAAAAAAAAAAAAAAAAATCACACAAAAATCTCATAATGTTTTAAGAAAATTTACAAATTTGTGTTGGGCTGCAAAGCCATCCTGGGATGTCCCATGGGCTGCAGATTGGACAAGCTCGTACTAATCTAAAATTATCTTTTGCTTGTCTATGTGCCTTTTGTTATAGAGCCACACCTCTTAATTTCTCTGGCACCTCTATTCCCAAGACCCTAAAAGGTTCTGAGCATTTTTCTAAAAGAAAGCAGTTTCAGGCTATACCTGGGAGCTTAGCAAGGATGTTAAAAACCAGACACGTAGGTTTCTTTCAAGAAAGCAACCCATAATTTAAAAACTAAGATATATACCATACGCAACAAGCACAGATAATTAAAAAAAATTCTAGTTCAAGTGGGGACATCCAATTATGTGGCAAGAACCACTGGCCATGTATATTAGTCTTTTTGGCCACATTTGTCCACATGAGAAATAAGACTGCCAGCAGTAGCACTGCTGAATAAAATAGATAATATTTAAAAGTCCAAATGGGTGATTTAAAGCCAAATAAAAATAAGATACTTATTACTTTTCCTTTCTCATTTTGGAAAGAATTAGATTTACAGAACTGATTGGCTTGGCAGTAATAATCTGCCCTTACCTGTAAAAAAATTTAGTCTGAATCTCAAAACATTCTTTCCATCAAGTTAAACGTTACAGAGAAGTAGGTAGTGTGGTTGCCAGGGTTCCTAACTTAAAAATCAAAAGGAATTCCTACAGACCCACCCTGTAAGGCCTGCTTCCATTAGCAGCAGATGCTGGGGGTCTGCAGAGGAAGGAGGTTTAACCGGAAAGCAGGCAGCTCTCCCAGGTTGCAGACCTGAAGACCTTAAAGGTCCTCTGTTAAAGGACCCTGCTTCTAAAAGGTTTCACTAAGAAAACTTAAAAAAATTCACTTTGGAGGAGATTCCAATCTCATGGCCAGCTGGCATACAGGGCAGCCACTTTCAGGCATAACTCCGTGCGTCTCAAAGTGTGGCCCTCCACTCTCGGGCACCCCGATCCCCTGTCCAGTCTGTCAACTGCAGCTTTCAGGGCCCCTTCTCATACTTAGTGAGGCAGACTTGAGGGCAGGGCCTGGGGCACTGTTGCTGATGTAAACTTGTATACACTTTTAAAAAGGAAGGAAGAAAGTGGGCTTGTGGTTTACAATGGTGTGTGATTCCTACACAAGGTTCTCTGCTGCATGGGTAGTGTTGGAGATGACAGGCTTAACCAGCTTATGTTTGATCTTCTCTGGCTGGGGAACAATGTTCTGTCACACAAAGGCTCTCGCCAAGGAGTGGCGTTTTCCTACTGACCTGACTGAATGATGGGTGACATCTGTTGGTTGGTGGTAGACAAGGAAGGATGTGATTTGAATCGGTCTCGCTCCAATGTCGACACAGGTGTAATAAAATGGTTCTGATTCCACCCATCCTGAAGAGTAAAGAGAAAAAGAAACCTCTCAAAATGAATAATGACATTTCATTACAATAAATGATTATGAGTGTGTGCTCTGATGAACGCTAATTATGCCAGAGCTATTCTTGTAGGTTACCTTTTTATAAATGCTCCGGAGGTCCCGATATTGCCATAATGTATTCAAGACCTGGGCTGCTGCCTTCACCACTTTCAGAGATGATCTAAGGAGAGAGCAAGGATATTAATGAATGTGGGTGGCACAGCCTCAGCCCCACTCAGAGGGGTGCAGGATGAAAATCAGTGGCCAACAGGCCATCGCTCTCAGGGCCACAGGGATGGAGGCTACTGCAGGACACACCACAAAAGGACCAGGTGTGCCTGGGAGTCGATCAGGTTCGGGACTGGCCACACGTGGCAAGAACTGAAGTGAGGCCATCAGGGAGCGAGCTCTGTGGAGCAGCTGTGGCCGGAACGAACCTGAGCTGAGGATCTCTGTAGGTGTCAATCCCAACCTCCCTCTGTATCTTTACTGAGGGCCACGGATCTCACTGGGGCTTTGGGATTCACGCAACCATGACTCTACATTCTGAGTGTCTGGGGACCGTCCCAAGTGAGTATGTTTTATCCCTCCTTCTTTATTAAGCCTTCATCTAAATACCTCCATTGCCTTATCATTCATACCTCTAAGTAAACTAATGTGTGTTCTAATGTTGAATTTGGAAAACATGGTCACAAATATTATTTCCCCTCTCTGAGGACATTTAGCAAATGCTGGTGCTCTGTTTAAGCATAGCCGACCACGAGTCACTGGATTCACCTTGGGAGCTGCTGCTGTAAGTCAGTGGCCTCACCAGTAACTGAAGAGGGGACTTCCTGCCTCGGCTAAGGCCCTCAGATCTCTACATTTGGGTGGTACTCATGGACCAGTGCTTGCAGAGTTAGCCCTAAGGACAACTGAACACTTCTATCTTAAGACTCCATTAACAGTTTGACTTCAAATGTATACACCCGATCTAAAATCTGGCTTTCTCTTCTACTCCTTATCTTCCCAATTAAACTCTCATGAAGTGGAGGAGGACAAGGGAGATGAGCAGGCGGTGAGCTACTTCCTCAGCCCCTAACAACAGAACGTGGGTTGCTAATGATTCTGAGGGTTTAGGTGAGCAGAGCCAGGTAAAGCCAACCCACTCAAAGCCTTTCCAAACTTTCTATTTCCAAATTGGACTATGGAACAAGCAATAGCTAAATACCCCAAAGAAATAAACACAGATGAAATTTCAGGCACCCAAGACAGCCTCTGGAAGACAGATTTGGGGGAGCAGGGCACTTGCTCCACATAGCCACCCTGTTCTCAGCTAGGCCTGGCCGTTGCTGCTTTGTTCACCTGTCTTTAAGTGCTAGGCAGCGGGATGAAGGCTCAAAAGGCAAATTCCACAGCTGCCTGGGAGGATGACAACTGAAACACTTGACCAGGCAGGACCGTGCCCGGGATATGCCTTGACAAAAACAGACTAAATATTTTCAGACACAAATTCCATGAGCAGAAACCTGACCCATGAGAAAAGCAAGGAAGATTCTTTGCTCTCCTTTGCAGCAAAACTCCTTGAAAGAGTTACGTTCTTGCATCTCTAATTTCCACCATCCCATCTTCTCTTAAACATAGGACCTCCATATTGTTACATCTGAAGGTCAAGTTGCAGTCCTCATCCTGAGTCACTGTATTTCACCTTGGGAGCTGCTGCTGTAAGTCAGTAGCTTCACGGGTAAGTGCAGAGGCGATGTGGTGCCCTGACTTGGCTAAGGCCGTCAGATCACCATGCGGGAGTGGGCCTCCTATACCCCTCACTGGCTCTGCTCCAGCCCCACTGGCTTCCCTCTGTTCCTCAGGCACACGAGGTCCTCTAGCTTCTCAGGGCTCTCTCACTTGATATCCCCCTCTAACCGAAATGCTCTTCCCCCAGGGAGCTGCACTGTTCCTTCCCTGCCTCCTCCAGCTCTGTGCTCAAAAGGCACTGTCTCTGCAAGGCCTTCCTTGACCAGCATCCCTCTCCCCAGCATGGCCCACCACCCGCCCTGACATTATTATGTGCCCTGCCCCTCAGCACCACCCACCACGCTCCACGAGTTTCTGTTCGTTTGTTACCTTGTCTGCGTCTACCTTGCCCATGGAACGTAAGCTACCTCGGGTGGGGCTGTCATGTGACCTGTCTGCTGCTGCAAGCCCAGCATAGAGAACAGCGTCTGGCACACAGCAGGCAGGCAGTAAGTACTTGTGAAAGAAGTTAAGTGTGTGGAGCTAGGAGACAATTTGATTTGGTCTAGGACTTTCCAAATTTCTGGTTTTGAAAAACAGATTAGACTGGGTAGCAATTTTCTTAATATGCAAAGGTTCTGGCACTGGCTCAGCATCTCAGCCTCTTCTTATGCTGCTCACAAGTGCAGGCTGTCCAGCGACATTTTAAGAGCATAAGTGATTATGGTTCCACTCACTCCCCTTCCCAGCCCTCCCCACCCCCATAACCATTTATTACTAATTAAATAGAAAAAAATACATTTAGAAAAAAGGACTGAAAGGAAATATCATTACTGCTGATAGGTGTGGTTTCTGGGAGATGAGAATATGGTTTTAGATTATTCTTATATTTTAGAAACTCCTTCAAAAGTATAAAGATGAGATGTAACGTGAGTTCCAGCACTGTCATTTGGCCAATTAATAAATATTCACCAAACACCTGTTATGAGCAGGCCAGGCTTATTCTAGATGCTAAGGATATAGCAGTGAACCAAAATAAAAATCCCTGCTATGGAAGAGTCAGGTATAAGAGGAAGACATAACTTCCACAGCAAGGGGAAATCAGCGCTATGGAGAGAGCAAAGCAGGGGGGTTGGGGGAGAGGGCTGCCATGCTACTGTGGCTCAGGGAGGTCACTGTCCTGCTGTTCTGAGATGGCACCAGGCATCCTACTTACCATTTCTCTGATTATCTGATACTAAGGCAAACTTATAGTCACTGCTATAGCTCCATGACAAGTAGCCTTCAATTTTTATCACTGATTCTCTAGTCCTTCCTTCCTGCTTCATCAGTGAGGTGTCATGCAGAAGCAAAGGGAAATGCGCCATCCAAGCCTGGGGCACATCCTGAGGCCACACAGCAGCCCTGCTGCAGAACAGTAATTTTAATACTTTCTGGGTATGTGGCAGAAAACTCAATTCCAGAACTGGGGATTCAAGAAGACGTTCTTGCAGAACAGGCACTCAGGCCTGGAGCAGAGACAAGGGCACAAGGGAAATGGTGCCCCCCAGATTTTCCTCATCCTGGCATTTCCAATTCTTCCAGGAGTTGGCACGACTAGTTGTGGCTTTAGGGACTGCTATGGTCTGAAAGTCTGTGTCCCTGCCAAAGTTCATATGTTGAAATTCCAACCCCCAAGGTGATGGTATTAGGAGGTGGGGCCTTTGAGAGGTGATTAGATCATGAGGGTAGAGCCCTCATGAATGGCATTAGCACCCTTATAAAAACAGGCCTGAGACCTCTCCCTCCTTCTACCATGCAAGGACAGCTGAAAGGCACCATCTATGAACCAGAATGGGGGCCCTCACCAGACATCAAATCTGCTGGTGCCCTGATCTTGGATTTCCCAGCCTCTAGAACTGTGAGAAATAAATTTCTGTTGTTTATAAGCCACCCAGTTCACAACATTTTGTTACAGCAGAACAAAAAGACTAAGACAGAGACCAATGTAGGAGTGAGGGTGTTACAATAAAGTGAAAACCAAAAAAAGCCCCATAACAGAAAACACTTCTCCCAGCATAGCAGGTTGTAAGTGCTGGAGACTGCTTAGCTTATCGGCATGTAAGAAATGCAAAAATAAATACTTTCCAATAGGAAAGGTATCCTCAACAAAGGCCTCATCACAGACAATCTCAGGAATAAGAGCACTACTTGCACCTCCTTGCCGCAGACTTGCCTGTCACCCCTGCCTTTGGTTATGTTCACCAGCTTCTCTATGCCTCCCGAGTCGGCCAGGGCTTTTGCGTTCTCCATGTTTTTGCTGGTGACCTCGTGCAGAGCACAGCAGATGGCTGCCATGGTCTCATCAGACAAGACACTGGGGCCGTTGCCGCCGGGGAGCCGGTTGACCAGGTCTCGCATGGCGTATTTGCCTACCAAAGGCAAAAGAGTAAATTCTACTTCCAGAAGGTACTAGGTTTTTGTTATTGTTGTTCAGATTCTGGTGGTATGCAATCTCTTAAAAATAAAACCCCCAAAGAGACAATAATAGGGGAAAAAATCAAAACCCACGGCAAAGAAGAAAAGGACAAATGTCATTATAAGGGGAAAGCGAACATTTATTGCAACGTCACTTTCAGAAATGATTCATTTATAAAACATTACTGTCAATTGCTGAAAGCAAATGTAAATCAATGCGTAAAATTGGGTAGACAAATCAAGTTGCTTTCGTTCAAGTATTTTCAGTAACACTGAGTAATGAAGGAATTATAATAGTAAATTTTATCTCAATGGAATTTCTATGCATCACAAATACCTCAATTTCCTCTTAGAGCTTTTTAAAACTTATCTTTGAATCTGGACCAAGTCGGGCTGCCAAACAATACTTTTCGTTAGATCTTTCTGGATCTTAATGTGTGAACTGGGTACAGTTACACATTTTTGTGTACAGAGCTGAGGTGTACAGCAACTCATCTGACAATGGTGGCAACATGTTAGTTTCTTTAAAAGATGACACAAGTAAAAGTTCTGGTATTAAAATCATAGGTATGTTATCTCCCAGGAATAATGCAACAATAATGAAATTCTTGCTAAGACAAGGCGAGGGGAGTTTCACAGTTATTGATGTATTTCTTTATAGATACTGAATTTTTCTTATTCCTCTCCAAAAAGAGATTACCTCTAGCTTTTTCAACTTTGATTAACAACTGACAAACTGTAAGTGCACTACAAACAAAAGAAATGAACTAAAGTGCAAGTAAACATCTTCTTAGTTTTCCCCTATGCTAATAATTGAATGGATGTGAAATGGGGTTTTTATAAAGGCCTATTTATATACAGTGGTAAGCAGAAGAAGACAGGTCTCAGCTACATGCTGTGTAATGTACAGCACGTCGGAGGGAAGGCTCTGGCTTGCTCACAACAAACACTGTTATGAAGAGTGGAAAAACAGTGCTGACACTGTAAGGCCACAAGATAAATGTGGTTTTCAGAGCAGATGATAAGTTAGCTCTGGTGATTTTGAATACTCATGAATGACCAAAAGGCCCATGACATGTAATTTGTCATTTTGCTAAGGCATAACTTTAAATTGCACTCCTGGGGGTTAGGCTGAGGCAGCTCACTCTGCCTATGAATGAGTGAGCCTGGCGGTCCCCTCAGAACTTGCAGCTCCAGACAGCAGGGTGGGTCCCACTCAGTTGAGTACGTGGTAACTTTTATGAAGTGATAAAACTTTGCTTCTTTGTGAAAAATGGCTCTGAAAAGAAAGTCCTTTGCTAATGCTGATGATGAATGTGAAAAAAGAGGGAAGAGGTCAGAGAAGGGGAAGGTTCCTAGGAACTGAAGTGCTGGGTAAATTAGAGCCAAATACTGAATCCAAGAGTGCGGCAGATCTCACAGGAAGACAGGAATAGGGAAACAAAAAAAAAAACAGATCGATGGAACAGTTCAAGAGTGCTCCAGCCGGGTAAAAAAAAAAAAAAAAAAAAAAAAAAAACACGCTCATCACTGGAGAGGCAGAAGGCCAGTGGAAGTTAAAAAGGGTTATTCACAGAAAACACAGAAATGCAACCTCTTGCCAAAGGTCTTAGCACTTCACAGTACCAGCTGAAGGCCTCCTGTCTACCTGTGTCTTTGCGTTGTAAAATATGACAGGTCACAGGATATATGTGTCAACCATTTATTTTTTAGCATTAAAAATGCCCAAATTATACATGCTTCTTATAAGAAATCCAAACAATATAGACATAAGAAAAATAACTTTAAAGAATATCTCTCTTTAGGGACCTGAAGGATTTCTGTAAAGGAAGTGTGGGAACTGAGAGATATGGCACATCTACAAGAATCAGGCATGAGCTGGACCATGAACAGGGTGTGGAGGAACTTCCTTTCCTCTCCGTAGGGGGATGATTTGGCTTAAAGGAATGGTGTGTTAAGAGCAGGTTAATCTGGGCAACAATTCAAAATAGCAATTCTGTCAGGCACTGGGTGAAGGGCTTCCATTGTAAGTCATCACGTTTAGTCCTTACAGCAACTCTTTATGGTAAACATCATCGCCCTTGTTTCTCTCTCCTTCTCTCACGGCAGGTGTATTTTAAGTTTACTACAGATTCACATGAATCCATGTAAGATCTTGTCCCATTTCCCCTCCTTCTCCCCTGACCTATCACCAGCTGTGGGACTTGGCATGGAGCTCTCTCATTTCCTCTTTACAGCAAACCCACAGTTAGGACAGTAGGCATCAACAGCTCCCCTTCAGAGATGAGGAGTTTCCTTTCATTTCCAATCTAGATAGAATTATGGAGCCTGAACGGGGTTATATAGGATACCCCAGGTTGCATGGCCAGTGAGCAGCACATCCTAGGAACGAAGCTCAGGTTTATGGGGGTCCCTGATCTCTTCTTTAGCCCGCATCCTGCCTAGGATGTGGCAATGCCGCAGAGGCAGGCAAGCTGCCTGGGGTGCGGAGCGTACAGAGGCCCTTACTGTTTGGTTTGTGCATGTGCCAACCCTACCTTGTACAAACCTGAGAGTAAAGGCCTCCTAAAATGTTGTGCCTTTGGGGCCTCGCTTAGCTCACCCTAGTCCTGCCCCTGCCCTGGGTGGAAATGATGTTGGGACAGTGGTTCTTCTCTGGGATAAACATTTATACCAGTGTGAGAGGGGAAAGCTACAAAACATTCATGTGATTTTTTATTTAGAGTACGGCAGTGTTGGTGAATTAGAAGGTATCAGTCCAAAAACTGGAAAGGGAGATTAAGATTTTTTGTTGCTCAGGATATAGAGAACTCTCTTAGAAATGAGAGACACTAACCCTATTAGTGTTGTAAGGTACAAATAAAATTACTGGCCTTTCTGAAAATTTACCTTCCCTAATCAATGATTAATTAATGAGCTTGCCTCCTGCTGAAAAAGAATGGTCACAAAGCAGGAGTACTCAAATATGCCAAGAAACTGGAGACTAGGGCTCAGCTGTTAATGATTTTACAAGCCATATATTTATTAATCAAAAGAAGAGTTTCATGAATTTTGTAGCTGCTCTCACATTTACAGCTCATCTTGTCACCAGAACATACCTATGAGCTCCTTGTTGCGAACATCTAGTGCCATATTCCTCAAGGCAGTTGCCACAGAAGAAACAACTCTATCGTTATCCATTCTCAGAAGCTCCACAAGGATGGGGAGCCCCTTTTCTTTTCGGACGGCCGCCCGGATATATGCTGCAAACTAGTGAGAAAAATAAGGCAGGAAGTAATATAAAACAGTTCCACTCTCATATGTTACTGTCACCTAAAAAAGATGTTTCCAAAAGATGAACTAATAGATTAAATGGTTTCTTTCCAATTGAAGATCAAATCTGTGGTGTCAGTGAAGAGAAAACCAAAGTTGGGGAGAAAGATAGGCTGGAATGACTGATTTAAAAAGAAATTCCAAAGCCTGAAAATCTCAAACCACCATCTGCCAGATATTTTTGTGCAGAAAAGAGAAGGCAATGATTACTTTCTATCTCAGATACATAAACATGATTAAGGAAGGATCGTGTGTTTTCTTTGCAGTTGGTCCCCTGCCAAACCCAGAGGCTATAAATAGGATGGCAGAGACAGTAACCCATCAGCACACATGAAAGGAGAACCTGTCTCCATCAAGTCATTTCTATATTCCCTGCAACAATATTTCGAGTTCAGTAACCTGTCAAAGAGATTAGTTGGAAAAATTCCTTGCCTCAGAAGAAAGGGAACTCTCTAGAAACATCCAGCATCATAATTCATACAACCTGGTGAAAAAGTAAGTATATTTGTGTGCAAAATGCATTCTCACTCAAGATTAGTTAGCTGCTGACGCTGTTTTTTAAAAATCCATAGTTAAGAAATTTTTCTGTGACTATGAAGCAACTCTGTACTGTGAGTCAGTTTGTATATCTTATAAAATGGAAATGAACGCTAAGTCATCAGTGAAACAACCAAAAAGGGTAACATTAGAAAACGGTTCTTTAATCTTGTTTTCAGCTTTGAGCTTTAATTGACTTTTTCAACCAATGCAAATCATCTTTCAAATTTTAGGGTAATTGAAAGATGCTGCTCATAAAACATCTAGTTTCCTGTTGTGACCAAGACATTAGGACAGAGATCTACCAGCCCTTTGTATTATTTCGAACATTAAAATATGTGATTGACCATCCAGTTTCTTGAATACCAATAGAATATTTTAATAATACAAATAAGAGGGAAAGATGCATTTCAAAGATCCTATTTATATTCTTCATATGAAGTGCATACTCCTATTTTTCAAATCACATGAAATCTACGGGGGGAAAATGAAGTACATGACTCGTTACTAGGCAAAGCACTCAGGCAGTTTTATGAACTTCTCTCTCTGAAACCTGCAACAACAGAACCATCTCCTTCTGTCTCACTTGGAGACCTACCAGCCCAGCCCAGCCCAGCCTGTCTCCCTTCTGGAGAACTACAGTCATCGCTGCTCCTGAAATAGCTTCTTACTTGATAACATCTGTGGCCACGATTATCTCATTTTCTTAGTGAAGGTCCAATATTTTAACTCACTACTGAAATCGCTTAGATATAATGTTTATATTTTAAATGAGCTTTGCCATCTAACTCTCTCACTAAATGATCCCAGACATGAACTTCTAAACAACTCAAATCGCATCGATTTCAATTATTGTTTTTTTTATTATCATCAAATGATCCTCTGGTCACAGAAGCTGAAGGTGAACACTGTTCTACAACACAAATGTTTATAAATACTTATTTGCTGGGAGTATCTCACTAAATCCTCACAACCACTTTATAGGGCAGGTATTAATATTCACTTTATTTTAGGGAGGTGGAAACTGTGGGCAGAGCCCCTAGGCTGCCAGACGGTAAGCAGAGTGGCCTGGATTCAGAGCCAGCACTTACACACTGAGTCACTGGCACTTTAACTAGGAGCCACAACAAAATAACCACACTGGCTTAGCACTAGACCATAGTTATCGGTCTATATTCAACATAGTGGCCACTTGCACGAAACAGACCATACCTAGGCTTATCAATGCTTTTCACTATCTTGAAAACACCATCATCAAAAGATTCTCATTTTGGGGGGTTAAGGTGGGAGAAGAAGCCCACAGCAAGCATTGCAGTAACTCTACTAAAATACACCTGTCAAGAAATTACTAGAGGTTGAAAATGTCTCAGACAAGGACTGTCTGGGAAGTTGCTGGGGCACATTTAGAAAGTTCTGAGAACTTGCTTACAGTGGTAACAAGAGGAAACTGTCTTCAGTTTTCATAGTCATACATTTGCAAAGAGATGCAGAAACCTTAGACACAGGCATGTCTGTAACTGAGAGGAACAGAGTGAGGTCCTCTATCCCTCCCCACAGTGCTGCCCAAGCTGTGTTCTGTTCTGCCACTCAGGATTTCTCACCTTTGTATTGCTGCACTGGCTCCCAAATGCAATCCCTGCTTCTAACTCTCCCTTCCTAGAATCCACCTTTTGCACTGCCATGGAAGTGTGCGAGCAGTGATGATATTAGCCCGTCTCTGTCACTCATCTGCCCAGATTCTTTCAGTAGCCCCTCCTGTGTGTAGGTTAGGATTCAGCTCCTGAAGTTTGGCCTTCGGGCCTATCCATGATGCCTGGCTCCATGGTGGGCCCCAGTGGGCGGCCAGTAGTCCTGACCCACACTGTCTTCTCTGCACCACAAGACTGTCCTGTTGTCCCTGTTATCTGGATGGCTCCTTCCACACCGCAGCCTCAGCCTCTACAGGCTTACTTTCACTCATCTTTAGAGATTCTGCTGGGCAGCATCCTCTTCAGGAAATCTCCTCCACGTCCTTACTCTGCTCTTTTCCTGACCTTCCCTTACACTGTGTGGCCGGGTTAGATGTCTTCTTTCAGGACCCCACAGCACACACATCCTGTGGCTTCTACACTGTGCTGGCACCATCTGTTTTTCTCACTAGCCTTCTGTTTCTCATAGTGAGGGACTTGTATTTATCTTTGTATCCCCAGAGCAACTGCTTGTCTCCCTTTTTTCCCTTTACCCCCTTCACAGACAAACTAAATAACTGTGACCCTTTCACCATCAGGGCTGATCTGACTGAGGCAGAACATATATATATAACATTTCAAGTTAGTTTGCAAAGATGGAAAGAAGTGTAGATAAGCGGAAGTCATCCTACCTTCCAGTTGCCAGCAGAGAGGTTCTGGAGAGACCCGGCAGAGCCTTCCAAGGTGGCTGGGTTGGAACTTTCTGCTAGAAGAGTCAGATATGGTTTTACCACCGATGGGTGCCACAGCATCTCAACCCCTTTGGGGGACTTCGACAGTCCTGGGATAGGACCAACTCCATCCCACTGAAAGACAAATAGCACACGTTAAATGGAGGCAGAATGAATATGATCTCCAATACTTGAAAACATTCACCTTTGCAGGACTCAGCTATAGCTATGCAGAAAATTTATTTTCTTGCCAAATATGTGATTCCTCACTCCCAGAAAAATTAAACTTGAGAGTCTCATATCAAATAAAATGCTAACTTGATCTTCTTGCGGAGTCCTCTTTTTCTTTTTCTTCTTCTTCCCCCAGCAACTTGGCTCAGAGTCTTTGCTGGGAGACTCTTTTCCTAGTAAGTCATCCAATTCGTTCAGTCCCAATAACCGGGCCTGGGGCACCTCCAGCTCCAGCCGATAGGACAGGTTCCTCAGGGTGCACACGCAGTTCTCCACCGTCTGAAACCCAGCACGGCGTATAATTAAAAACAACTCGGCACATTAGAGCAAAACACTTCTGTACTGAACACTACAGACAGGAAAGAAATGGGAAATATGAAAGAACTACTTTTTATTTATGGGAACTTGAAACAATCTGAAGACAGAATTATGATTCTAGAGTGTTTGTGGAATACCCAGATGACAGGATGCAGAGCCCTTCTCAGTCCTGCTGAGGATCTGACTTCATGCCGACCGAAATGCTTGAGGCTCCAGCCCAGTGTTTCTCCTCTGGGCTGCTGCCGTGCAGACTGCACCCATGATGCTTGAGCCTCACTTCTCACTACTGCAGATCCTTGGCGTGACAACAGATGCCCCAACTCCCTCCCTGGGGACAACCATATCCCCAAGTCCCATGTCTGCCTCCTTCTCAATCTCCCAACTCCACCCTCCTTTTGAGCCATGTTCGGCGGTGTCTTTCCCTGCTGATACTTGCCTTCCGTACATGGTCTTTTGTTCCCTAAAAGACTGTATCACACCTCTGATTGGGAGGCCAACTGTCATTTAACTGAGTGTCTAAAACCAAGTTCAGCATTTGCCTATCTAGCAAGCTTCCCTTTCCAACTTGCTAACTCCTCTCAATTTCATCTGCAGATCTCCTGGTTCAATAAGGCTCAAACAAAAACTGGCTTTTCCCTTGCACTCCTCTCTCTTCTCCCAGGCACTCTTCAACCTTTTTTCTCTCAAGCTCACCCTTACAATCCAACACCTTCCAATGGCCTCTCCTAGTCCAGTCCATCCTGACACCAAGTAACTGGCCCGCTTTGGAAATCCTGACATTTTCAGTCCCTCTTTCCTGTTCTTTCCACTTTCCTCGGCCTCCAGGAGGATCCCGGATGGTCGTCACAGCTGACAAATGATGAGCACAATGCCCTGTACTCGGGCACAGGAGGGAGAGGGTAAGGGGCTCATGCTGAGGACAGACCAACCACAGGGTGGCAGCAGCAGGAGGGGGTGTAGAGAGGTGCAGCAACAGTTAGTGCTGGGGGTGGGGACTGTGGACTGCACTGCAGCCAAGAGGGCAGAGAGTTTGGGGGGATTACAGTGCCTCAACCAGGAACTTTTAGTCAGTAGATACTCAAATACTGATGGCTCTGATTCTAGTGGGGATACAGAATTGGAGGAAATAGCAGCATGGGCACCACCCTGAGAATGAGCCTGGGGAACCAGAGAGAAAGCCTTTACCACACCAAGCCACTCTGTTCTCATGGTTTCCAGGATATTTTCTTAAGTTGCCACGTCCTTGCCCCTGTAATTTTGGAGACTTGCCCTTTGATCTGGAGAGTGGCCTCCTGAGGAGGACAGGCTCCGCAGGTCAGACAGAACCAATGGCATGCAAATAGTGGCACCGGGCACCATGGTCACCTGCCACCACGCCCTCCTGCAGCCAGGCCGGCACTGACCTTGCTGTCGTAATCGGATGTGTTCACACACGTGTGGATCACATACAACAGTGAGTCTACCAGCCCCTCGCAGGACCGCATTTGCTTCCGAGCTTCTTCCCCGGCGGAGCTGAGGTTCCTAAAGGGGTGGAGACAGGAGGAGCTGCTGAGATGAACCATGCACTCATCAGCCACGTGGACTTACCTTAAGGATCTGAGAGAGCGAACAACAGGTAGCAGCCACTTAGAGGTCGGAGGAGGCACTGGGGGCTTGCATGGTAACATCCCTGAAGCTCACAATGATGGCCTGCTCCCCATTATCCACACATGGAAGGGAACCTGCACATTTGGACTGTATCTCTCTCATGACGTGTCACTTTCTAACTCCCTCATGTAATTCTTTAGGGGCCTATTCTCCTGAGCTTCTTCATATGTAAAAGGGGGAAAATAACAGTAACTACCTCACAGGGTTGTTGTGAAGAAGAAATGAGTTGCTACATAGAAAGCAATTAAAAAAGTGCCTCCTTCCCGGAAGGTGGCCTGCTGTCAGTCATGGTGGTGGCTACTACTAGACATGCTTCACCTCCCTTGTTAGGCCAGAAGCTTCTTGCAGTCCCCTGGGCCTATTATAATATTTTGCGTGCAGTAAGTAGGTGGTCATTAAATGTTTTTTTTGGATGAACAGAGGAAACATATAATTTCTTGTATTATAAACATTTCAAGTTAAATATAGATATTTGTTTATGCTAAAACTTTTCTGATCTTTTCAATTATAAAACACCCAGAAAACGGTTTTGTGTCTAAATTTTTTATATCAATTTGCCTTCGTAAATTGATACCAAATAAGGATCTATTTTATGTCCCATTAACAATGGTTCTAGGCTAACTGTAAAATTATGCAAATTAAGAATTTGCAAAACTGCGACTAGATGAGGGGGCGGTGGAATGGCGGCTCTCATCTGCCCTGCCTCTCCGCAGCACTTTCCTTTTCTCCACCAGCTTCTGGGACCCCATCTGGCTTCTCTCTCACCTTGCTGCTTCTCAGACTCATCTGCCCATGGGCACCTCCAGGAGTGCCCCAGGACCTGTCTTGTCTTCATCTTTGCACTCTCCAAGGTGCCTTCTGCTCCTTGGCTTTAATACAACCTATGGACCCATGGCCATAGGTTGGCACACAATCTGCCTTTAGCCCTGACTGCTCTCTAGAATTGCGGATTCTTTTCTCTAATGCTTTCTTGACACTGGCATGTAGACAGCTAACAGACTTCTCAAACTGGACATTGTCAAAACTCTGAGCTGCTCACCCTTCCAAGCATTCTTCTCCCTTCCCCCCATCAACAGCACTTCTGTGCTTGCAGCTGATCCAGCCAAAGATCTAGGTGTATCCTTATTTCCCCCCTTTCCTCGCTCTTAATATTTGATCTATTAGCAAGCCTTGTCAGCTCTTCCTCCACAAAATAACCCAAATCTGCCTACCTCACCCCAGCACCTGGTCTAGGCCACTGTCACTGTTTGCCTGGATCTCTGCAAGTCTGATGTTCCTGTCTCTACTTCTGCCTGTACTCACTCTTCCACACTGCAGCCAGAAATGAGGCCCACTACTCCACAGCTTAGAACACTCTGACGGTTTCCCATGGCACTTGGAATAAAATGCAAACCCCATCTGACTTACAAAATCCTATATAATCTGGTACCACTCTGCCCTTTGCTCAGTAGGCTATGGCTGCAAGCTCATTTCTGCTCCAGAACCTTTACCTTAACCATTCCCTTGACTGGCCTATGACTCTTGTCTTCCCCAACACCACCCTCTAGTGAGTCACTCCTTGTGGTATTTCAGATGTAGGCTTAAATTTAAACTCCTTGAGAGACCCCCTGACCACCAAAGTAACCATTCAATAACCCTCACATCACCCTATTTATTTTTATGGCACCTACTGTTATTTTCTTGTTTCCTTGTTTGTCTGTCTTCCTGGTAGAATGTGGTTCCATCAGAGCAGGGACCTAGTCTGTTTTATTCGTCAGTGATTTCACGCAGAGGGCATTCACCAAATGTTTCTATCCCTGACCCACTGTGGGCGCTACAGTGAGTCCTGCCCCAGGCTCTCCCTGAAGCCTAGCTGGCTGGCTGAGGAGTAATCCTAGCTCCCTGGATGATTGCTAGGCCATGAGACCCACCCTGAGATGTGGGCATCTGAATTGGGAGGAGCTGGCCTACATTCTGGGATCCTGACTCTTGTTACCTCCCCACCAACACTGCCCCCTGACCAGGGCCGATAGCCACCTGTCACAATGCTGGAATGCTACAGACCAGCCACACAAGCTTTGCTCTTTCAGGCTGTCTGTCTTGGTGATGCTAGATGTTAAACGGCACTCACTGAGTGCTCATGTGATGACACTGTGCTAAGCACCTTCCACAAGTACTTGCTGACCCCTCATAGCTCTGAGGTGGTATTATCATCCCTGTTCTACAGATGAGGAAACATAGGCTCAAAGGGGTCCTGGAAGCCAGGCGGTCTGAGATCAGAGCCCACTCTCTCTGTCCCTGTGCCACTCTGCCCTAAGGCTTGCTTCCAGTTCCCAGGGTACTGTAAGGCTGGGAAACAGGGTCAAAATGGAGCTGATGAGTGTTAATGGCAAATAATGAACTCTACTGTGCACACTTGAAAGAGGCTTTATATATAGATTTTAACTGTAAAAGATAATGACTAAAAAAGAGTATTTGGGCTCATTTTCACTTATTTATAAAACTTGAAACTGATTGTTTAAATCACACACCTCTTTAAAAGCAACATCCTTTTAACCATCACATTTTGAATTTAAACAAACAGCAGGCTACAAACACATCAGCAATCAGAATGCGATTACCAGAAAAATGCTGTTAAAGTGGAGAACACTGGAATTTTGTCAGTAATCTTAGACTGAAAGAGGCTTTCTGAGTAAGTCACGGAAGAGAGTCATTTACAAGATAACTTCTTTAAGGCCACAAGTCTGTGCTCACGATGTTTTTCTCCCAGAATAACAAAGTCCAGTGGCCTACATTTTGAAATAAAAACTGGAAACTTAGACAGATGTTAATAAAGTAAGTCCTCCTAAAACCAATTTACCTATGACACATATTATTTAATTACAGAACTAATTGGAAAGAAGAAACAAAGAATTTACCTCAGGCAACCTGTCGTGTTACGCAGAACTAGTGAAGTCTGAAATTTAATTTTATGATCATCATCAAAAGAAGAGTTATTCCATCCAGAATGTGGAACGATCACAGTGTTTGTTAAGGTTGAGAGAGCATCTCGAATGATTGTCATTTTTACAGCATCACATGAGGATAAATTCCAAAGAACTCCTAAAAAAGGAGATTTAAAAAATCAAATAAATAGAGATCCTGTGGCTTTAGAAATAAACATATTAGCTCTAATTAATATGAAGTCAGTCTGTTCCAAACCTAATCTATGGCCTATATTTGCAACCAGGTTGGGGACAGACCTCTAATGAGTTTTGAGTGAATGTATGAGCCTCCGACAACATATTACAAATTCTTAATATTCACCCTCTTGGATTTTAGAGGGTGAATATTATACACCCTCTGTATCTATTAGGCAAGGTGACTGTGGATTTTGCAAAGCAAATTAGTTACTCTGTAAAGGGAGAGGGGCACAATCCAAGCAGGGGTCTTGAATACAATGCATCTGTGATTTTTACAAAACTGCTATTCATTGCATTGTATTTTACATTTAATGTCTGTGTGACAAACCATTTTTAGAATTTAGTACTTGGAAAAATATTTCTTTTTCTTGAAAGACTGGCATGTCTTTCCTCATCTGCTTCCTTTTCTTACTTTTGCTATCAGAAAGCTCAAGCTTCAATAAAGCACTTGCTGTAACTTTCCTGGCACGGATGTTTGTTATATTTGCTTCATCTACCTTACTTAGATAAGGTAAACACTTCTATCTCAATTTTAAGAGTTTTATTATCATGTGCTTTAGAAATACACGTTACTGTCATTCCTTTATGGAAATAGGTGAAACTAACAATAAATTAAGAATTGGCTGTATTGTAATTCATATCAAGATTTCAGGATAACAGATCTTAAATGGAGCTTATTAGAGTTCTGTTTAATGATATTAGAGGGCTTTAATTTTTGCATCAAGTATGAGGTAGCTAAAATTATTATCATAGCACAGGTTTTCCAGTAATTGCTCTCATAGACATTGGAGCAAATTTGAGATGATACTCGCCCTAATGTCATTTTCACATCATTGCATCTTCCTGAGTAAGAGGAAAGTAGGTGGAGAAGAGATGGTGCAGCTGTTTTTTCTCTGCATTCAAGTCCCCCCCGCCCCGAGTCCTACACTCCTGACATACCCTTGGCAAGTTGCTCGAGTCTGTACAGTGCTTTCACAACTACCAACACACAAAAACGTTTGTGGCCTTGCAGAGGGAGGGGTGGCAAAATCTGCCCATGTCCGTGGGAGCGTGTCAGGACTGTGAACATGACTGATCAAGAGCGTGGCCCGGAGACAAGACCGAGCACTGCTGCTCCAGCTGTCATGACCCAAGAAGCCAGCCTGGACACCACCTGCTCAGCCTTCTCTGGGTGCCCCTGTAAAAGAGGGTGGTATGGGGAGGAAGACAGGAGCTCCTTCCTTTGTGGAGGAAGGGGAAGTAGAAGCCAAGGGCTAGAAGTGAAGAGAGTGAAACAATCTTCTGACTCTAAACTGCGTGAGGACTGCCCCTTCCCAGGCCTGTCCACGTGCTGTGGAGGGAATGGTCGGACTGGAACCTGATGCTTGTGCTCTGGCCTCCTCTTGTGTTCTGCTCTGCACCTGTGCCCACTACTCTCCTCTTTCACTTGGCTTTGACTTCTGGACCTTGCTGATTTGGTTTCCCTTGTTCCCCAAGGACTTTTACCCCTTTTCTACTCCTATTCCACCATAACTACAGCCTTCAGGACACAGGATGGGAGGGAGGCTTAAGACAGTTCTGAATCAGGCAAGTAAAGACCTAGCTTTACTTGTGAAAGCTTGTTCTGTTCTTCTTTTCTTCTGTTCATGATAGACCTTTGCTTATATAATTATCTTGGGGTACACAAAAGCTAGGGTCCTGGTTAGAAGGCAGCACACATTATGCGTGCTTATGAAAAGAACTTAAATTCTACAGTTGGAGCTATTTCTCCACGGATTCTTTGAAAATTGGCCATGTTTCTATATAAAGTGCTTTTGGACAATGGCTTTAAACTGTGCTCCCTGGATCCTGGGGGTTTTGCTGGCCTCCTGTAGGGGCAGCCATGTGAGGAGTTGGGGAAGAATTGGTCGTTAGGCTCCAGATCCCCACCCCAATTGACTCAGAGCAGCTTCATATTATCTATGCTCAATTTTGGGCTTCATTGTGTTTCTGTTTCAAATATAAAAGACATTTGAGAAGCCTGACGATCACAGAAGGGACCCGGGAGCTACGGATGAGAAACACTTTTTTTTGGCAGTCTGTCCTGACCAAATAACAAGGCAAGGGAGTGAAAACAGAAGACAGAGTTGGGTCGAGGCATAGCAGGGGAGGAAAACAGACTCTGTCACTAACATGGGCTTTAACATTTCCTGCTAGGGAGGCCAACCATAGTCACCCTGGGCCCTGATGGGGCCTCCAGGAGCATGAGTCAGCCACGGTGGCAGCATGCAGCCCAGAAGCCATCAGTGGTTACGGTGATTCCCTAACCTCCCCTGCTGACAGTTTCAAAACGTGATTCCTAATGCCATTGGCACAAATTTTCTGTCACAGCTTTCGAATTCCTCAATGCATGGCGGAGAGCTGCATTTTTCAATAAGATATTTTCAACTCACAGAATAAATGCATTCCAGTAAAGTTAGCTGCAAGGCAAGGTTTATGGAAAGTAAAGTCTATCATACTATAATATTGGATATATATAGATATATACAGAAAATTAAACAACCTGTGTCACAAACTTCAGGTGAAAACATGACTAAGAAGAAGAGTGGTTCTTCAGAATATTGGATCCTGGAGTTGATGCCTAGAAATTCTCTGATTGTGGTAGAAAAACCTGTTTTTTTGGTTGTTTTTGTCTCTACTCCTGACTACTTCTAACACCTACTTCTGGCAAGAGGATATTTCTCTGATTTGAGAATTTCCCTGATTTTCATGCTGGTGGTAGAATTTTGTCCTGCTCTGTCTTTTTCTTCCCAGGCATTCAGAATGACAGATGGAGTTGTATGTCATTCTACAGCTTAGTATTAGCCAGTATATATACTTGGGATTGGACATAGCGTAAACATTCATAAATCAATGTACAACAATGGTAGCATCACCATTTACTGTGGCTTTACTCTGAGCCAGGCATTGTGTGCTTTACATATAATACCTTAAAGAGCCAAGTTGTCCCAAATTAATTATAACTTTCCCTTTTAATATTTTTGTAGGTTTGAAATTCTACATGTTGATTTTTTTTAAAAAAGATGAACATTTATATGCTGAAATTAAATTTTAATTTCATCAGGCAAGTATTATATAATGAAGAAATACCCTATCATTATCCATCCTTTTATATATATGTTGTGTGACACATATGCAGGACACATAGTAGGTGGTCAAAAATATTTGTGATGGATCTATTTTTATATCCTGTATTTGTTTTTAGATTTCTCTTTTATTTCCTACCTATCAGACTTAGCTTATAAGTATTATTATTATTACCTCCCCTTTGTGCCTTTTTGTAAAACTGAGTATTCAGGAGTGTCCTTTAAGTTTGCAACTGGGGGAGAGGATCTCTAACAAAATTTGTCTGCATAGTTTTGCCTGCATTTCACATTGAGACCAAAAGAGATGATTGCTGAAACCACCATCTTAGTTATGGGGATAGGAGAATCCAGTTGCCATTCTATCTCCCAGAATCAGAAAAGTCACACCAGCATGCCAGAATCCCCACCCCTCAAAGTGCAAAATAGAAAGGAACAGTGCTGCCAAATTATAAAATATAAAATTGTTAAAAAATATGTCACCCTTCATTAGACAAGCTGACTATGCTATCTTTTAGTCAACTAAAATGACTTATTGATCATAACACCAGCGTACCATAGAAATTTAGGCTTTCATTTCTGCAACTTCCGAAAAAAAAATGTTCACAGTTATTCTTGACCAGAAAAAAGGAAAGGTTCTATTTTTGCTAAGTATGTGGTGTTCAAGGGACCCACCAAAAGGCAGCTTTATCACCCTGCATTGTGTGTTATATTATCCCTCTAATCTTGCACTTTGCCATGTAACACAAAGAGCTGCAACCTTCGGTATGGATTTAACTCGGCATTTTGACTGTTTTTTTCCCCTCATTTTCTATTCCAAAACTAAGATTATATAAAGCCAAAACAACCAGCTCTAGTCAACAAATAATGGATGAAAAAGATTTAATTAAACTTAAAAGCCTTAGATATGAAATGATTAATTTGGCTTTTTTGCTCAAAGTAAAAAGCACCTCTCTTAAGACCGGCTAATAACACCTGTGTGTGCTCAACCTCACTAAAACAATGTTCTCCCCACTTTGTCTAGGGCTTCATTTAATGGGTCAGGAAGAATCTTGCTAGGGCAGTAAGTAATGAATAGAGAATACGCCAACTCCCAGATGTAGTAAGACTGATGAGAAAATGAAGAGCTGTAGGATTAGCCTTCTCCATCAACATGATAAACCTCTAACTCCAACATCCTAATGCAAAATTTGCTTCAAAAATATTTATCGCCATACTCCATTATCTTCTGGTTCCCAAAGGGAAAGTTAAAAATAAACTAGAATTTGGTTGAGGAAGCTTGAGGTTTTATTTAATTTAAAGCAATTAGCTATTTGTTGTGAGGACTAAGAATATAAATATACAAACTAATTTAGAAAATATTAGGGAGTTTCATGCATATTATTGTAGAAAACGCTGCTTATTCCCTGTCACAGGAACAAGTACATATAATTATGAGTAACCAATAATCACAATGAAATACTGCATGAGAGATGAAAGTTCATTTTCCCCACAAAGAATGAATAAAGTAATTAAAATACCATTTCACATAAATCCTATGCTGCACAATTTTGAAAGAGCTCACATTTAAAACTAACTTTATAGCTATTCTAATGGCGAACTGATAATTTTATAGTCAAATTAGAAGCTGATTTTACTGATTAATTAAAATAATAGCAACTATTTGAAAAATGTACTTCTTAAAGGATATTAAAAAACAACCAAACAACATTTGGAAAATACGATTTCTCTGGTGGCAGATACGCATGGCAGCCTACACAACTGGTTTTCTTTTTGATATGAAAGACAATCTTAAACCATTCATTTTTAGACAGCATTCAATTTATGCCATGTTTCCTAATTATATTTAAAAGAACCCAAGTGTTTGTAGATATTGCCAAAAGAAAAAAAGCAACAGCCATAAAGGTGCCAGTGTGCTTCAAACATCATCACTGGACAGGCCCCCGCATTTTCCTTCTTGAGTGAACCTCGCTCTGAATGCTCTGGTTTTAGTCATGCTCTTTCACAAGACGTTCATGAGGGAGGCAGGTAAAACTACCCAGGCTCAGGGTGTGAGGAACCATCAAGGAGATAATGGATGCTAAGGTCTTGTGCACACTCAACCCCCACTCCGTTCCCAGTACAAAGCATGTGTCATGACCAGTGGCTAACGGGACTGTGCATTCCTGTTGAAGCTCTGGGGAACACTGCCCCGTATGTAACCCTTCCCACCTCCTGCCCCAGCTCCTGGCAATTCTGCATCTATGGGCTCACTGGAACCACCCTGCAAACATTCTTGAAAAATGGGGGTAGAAATATTAGATTAATAGCACAAACACAATAATATCAGGGCTGTAGATTGTATCACGGCCCTTGCCTGCTTCTCCTAGCACATGCCTCCATTATCATTCCCTATACAGTCTCTGGCTGAAACACTCAGGATCTAGCAAACACATATCTTCATTTCTTTCTCTATGCAGCTGCCCCTGAAGTTCTCCCCTTAGTCCAGTGGGTTTTTATAAACTTCTGCGGCTTTTTTTTGGGACGAGAGTAATGCCAAGATACTATGGCACCTACATCCTGCTACAATATGGCCTCCCGCCAGCCTTAAAGTTACACACCTCATACCTTTGACATTTACATTACTTCTACCCAAACGCAGTATAGACCTGTGCTGCCCCATACGGTGGCCATCAGCCACATGTGGCTACTTGAAATATGGCTAGTCCAAATTGAGATGCACTGTTAAACAAAAAATAGATTATGAAGACTTGGTATGAAGAAGTGAATGCAAAACATTAAAAATTTTTATATTTCTTAGAAGTTGAAATACTTTGAAACTATTAGGCCAAATAAAATATATTACTAAAATAGATTTCCCATGGCTGCTAGAAAATGTAGAAAATATGCAGCTCATATTATTCTCCTATTGAACAGTGCTGGCAGAGATGCTTGCTTGCTTCATGCCAGACTCCAAGGGAGACACACAGGGGAGCCATCTGTTCTCAGGGGGGCCTTACCACAAACAGTTACACCACCAGGCAGTTGTGACAAAGGGCAGGAAGAGCAACAGGTATGGCTTGAATATCCTGTGTGCCAGGCGCTCAACACATATCATCACAAAAACACCAAGCAGCAGGTAATGTGTCATTGCCGGGGACACTGGGGTTTGACAGTGGTGACGTGTCTGGAGCCACAGAGCTGGAAGGAAACAAGTAGACCTGGCTCCAAAGCTCACACTCGCTTGAGACCATGCCGCTTCTCCCTGGATGTTTTTCAAAGTGTGTGAACTTGTGTTTGATAGGATGATGGGAGACCACATTTGAGTTGGAGTGTCAAAGACAGAGGCCAGAAAGAAGCAGGTTTGGGATGCAGTGCTCTTCAGGCCAACTATAGCCTGGGAAGGAAGCAGAAGAGGCGACGGCACATGCTGGAGCTGGCTGGCAGGAGGTCACAGAAGCTACTGATTTGGACAGGCAGGTGGGAAAACCTGAACTGCAGGCACAGGTGTTATCCCAGGGAGGGGGGTGAGGCCAATGGGCTAGGAGGAGCAGAGCCTATTTCACAGGACAGGATGGAGGAGGCAGGAGGCCAAAAGGGAAGGGAAGTGCCTGTAGTGAGAATTTGGAGCCAGATGCAAACTGAAGGTGGTGTCACAGGTAAGCCAGCAGTTTGAATACGTGTGAAAATATGGTGCTGTTAACAGAAATGAGGAAGTCAAGGGGGTGGTGGGGAGAATCAATGCCATAAAAATGTCTGCTGGGCTAATCAATTGCCCAAGCTTTCTAACAGGGCTGAAGGCTGTCAATAAATTATGAAATCTAAGTGAAACTGAAATAATGGGAAAATAATTACGAGACAGGGATAAAACTACTATCCCCAGTTATAGAAAAATACCTTTCTCTGGATAAATTCTGAGGAAAACAAGTCGTGGTGGTACATAGCCATTCCCAGAGTTTCTAAGATGCCATTATCTGAGCAGAGTTCCTGAAACCTGTGCAGTGACCCCTCCATGCAGTGAGGCTCCTGGTCTATAGGTGTGGCTTGAGGCTTTCTCCTTCCTGCCCCAAAGCATGAGAGGCTGGCTGCTGCACTCCCTGCTGGCTGGCACAGAGCACTGCAGGTGGTGGACAGGCCTGCCTTGCTCACCCCTGTGTTCCCTGGGATTTCCTGCACAGCAGATGCATAATCCTCATGGGGCATGGGGGAGCTCACTCAGGTCCAGCTGTGCTCGGAACACCACCATCTCAGCTTTCAGCGCAGTGGGAAGTGGGTGCTCAGGTGGTCTGAGGGCAAGATGCTTCCTAGGAGGGAGCTGTGTGGAAGTAAGGAACTGGGCTGGCCACAGAGGCTGCACACAGGGGCCCCAGCCTGCATATTCCATTTGAAGGGGATCATTCCTGCTGTTGAAATTTGTCCCCAGTTGGGACAAGATAGATCTTTGGTGCCTTTAGAGAATATAAGGGTTAGCCCGAGTCTCTGCGATTTTGCAGGCAAAAGGGTGGATCACAGCACCTTTGAAAAGATCTACCAATTTTTAGAGATCCATTTACAGAATCATATTTGCATTTTAATGTATTCTTCTTTATTCTAGGTAATTTTACCACTTCATGGGTATGTTTTGAGGATTAATGACATAATGTAGTTATACAGTTCTATGTTCCCTGGAAAGGCATTTCTACAGAAAATAAATAAGCTTACTATTCAGAAATGCTGACTGAGAATTGCCCATATGGGACACACAGAGTGGCTCCTTCTGTTGGAGCAGAGCTAATAAAAGGGAACAGGTCACATGAAAGGAAATTAGAGAATCCTTCTGGGGCAGAAACGGCAGTTGGGGCAGCGGCCCTGGCCACCCTTGTTCTGCAGGTTATTTCAGCGTGACACAGAATTAGGTCATTTACACTGTCACAGTTACACTATCATAGAGATTTGCCCAAGAAACTGTCACTGAAGTCATATATTCCACAGCTGACCTACATGTTCCAGGAACACATTTGCTCATCTGTAACTGCACTAGATCTTCAACCCAGTTGTCTGGTGCTGGCAGAAGCTTAGAGACAAAGGTGCCTCCAGCTGTAAGCTATAGAGCATCATACTCAGAAACTGCAGAGCATTTGCAGGACCTGGCCTGGGGTCTCCATATTCCCACCTTTCTTGCATTTGTAGGCTGTCTAGTCAACTGAGGGAGCATGTCATTACAGGGCCTCTCTTTTGCTGAGAAGTTCCACTCTGACTGATGTTTGAATACCCAAGTCTTATAAGTGACCTTTTGAGACTCCCTACTTGACTGCCTCCTTGTGCTTGGCACTCGGAAGCCTACACTCAAAATATAGGGTCATATTCCACTTAGAGAGTTGAATCTTTTCATACTCAAAACTATAAATCTTGAAATACTCACAAGACCTAAAATCACGTTTCATAGGTTTCCTAAGCAAACTGAAGCTTTATGATTATACTTGATCACTAGTTTGATATTATAGTGCTAGTGGTGAAATTCAGGGATATTTCTCTATGGTCCTGGGTAAAATTCAGAGAGTAAAGTTTATTGTGGGGCTTTTTTTCTTTTCCCTTTTTGGTGGTAGTCTTAAAGAACAAGGGAAATAACACTTGTACCCTCCAGATTTAGCTCCTGTTCAGCCCTTCTCAGTGGCCAGGGTAGGCAGGGAAAGGGTCAGGGAAGAAACACCTCCAGCCTGGACATCAGGAACTCAGCCTGGAGACTTGCCTGCTCAACCTTCCTGGACTTCGGTTTCTAATCTGTAATAACAGGGGTAGACAGGAGATTTCTTTAGGGTTCTTTCCAGCTCAAAGTTCTCTACCAATTGAGAATTGGTCTATTTATAATAGACTTTTTTTGTCTTCTTAGCAATTAAACTTTTAAAAATTTGTCATTTCTCATTACACATTTTCAGGGTTTGAAATGTTCAGTAAATAAGGGAATCTGTTTCTGTTGTTATTGTTTTATTTATTTTTTGAGACAGAGTCTCTGTCGCCCAGGCTGGAGTGCAGTGGTGCGATGTCGACTCACTGCAACCTCCGCCTTTCAGGTTCAAGCGATTCTCCTGCCTCAGACTCTCTAGTAGCCAGATTACAGGCATGTGCCACCACACCCGGCTAATTTTTGTATTTTTAGTAGAGATGGGGTTTCACCATGTTGGCCTGGCTGGTCTTGAACTCCTGACCTCAAGTGATTTGCCTTCCTTGGCCTCCCAAAGTGTGGGGATTACAGGTGCGAGCCACTGCGCCCAGCTATGTTTTAGAAAGTGGACCAAATGATATGGATCCTTACTGATTTGGGCTGGGAATTGGGAGGAGATGTTGCTAGATTTCTAAAAATGACCCACATAGCTTCTAACAGCCCTAGTGGCCCATAACAGTAGGATAGAAAGTAACAGACTGACTCCTCTCTGGACCAGAGCATAAATGACCTGTTTTGAAGGCATATTAATTAGGCTAAGGGGACATGCTTTGTAAATTGTTTTCATCCTGTAACGGCAAGTAATCGTCCAAAAGGCATGTCCACTAAGCTTCTGCTTTTTATAGTATATAAGACTAATTCTTGACAGACTGTTCTGCCCTTTGTTAAACCTTAGCCTGGCCCATCTACCCTTCCTTAGTTACAACTATTATTTTCTTATTAATTTATCATCGAATTAGAAATATGGAGCTAATGATCAGGAAAACAATACGCTTCATTTCATGTTCTGCAGTGTCTGGAATCCATTGCTGGCATCCAAACATTTCACAATAAACAGTGGAAATATTTTACTTAGCTATATGGACGAATAATCACTTACTAAATTGGAAGAAATATACATGTAGCAGTCATATGAACACAGTCTATTATTACTGAAGAACAAAGGCTACTTTTTGGTATTTAAGAGGGTAATAGAAGTGTGACAGTTTGGGACATCTGGTATGTACATTAAAAAGCCGGCCTCCAGATTCTGCGCAATATCTTCAATGTCTATAGTTTTAAAAAATGATGTTTTCAGGATGCTCAATAACTTGAAACTCATATTTCCTAGCTTAGAAACACTATTTAATTATCTTGAACAAATGAGTTCAACATACCTTTTTTAGTGACAAGATGTTCCCATTTTCCCTCCATACTTTGTGGCCTAGTAGACATTCATTTTATAACCAAACTGGGGAACAACCATACTTCATCCAGCTTTCAAGTTTAAGTACAACAACAGCAAAAAATACTTTTGGAATAAAAGAAAAATTACACTAAGCACTCACATATATCAGCACTTACTAAAAGAAGAGCTCATTAGGTTTCAACTGGAAAATGTTCAACACAATGAAGAAAACACAAGAATCATGTTACATACTAGATAACCATTTTAATTAACAATGACAGCCATATTGTCTTGGGAAAATACATTTGAAGAAAAATCCTTTTTTCCCTCTGAAAACAAAGATGTGGCCAAAAATATAGGCCCTGGGCAGTTATTGTGTTTAAAGCAAAGGCAAGGCATCTTTATAAAAAACAGCTAAAATTTCTCCACTTAAGTACAGTAAAAACTGCCAAAATGAAACAAAGGGAACTAGAAAAAAAAGGCTGGATTAATCACTGGGTTGAATTACTTAAGAATTAAAGAATTCCTAGTTTCAAGGGGATAGTAGTTTTTTCAAATTATATAATATTTGGAACACAATGGTTCACTGTATTTTAACATTTCATGATCCTAAGTTGACTATAATTTTCACTTAGGAATGTGTGGACCGTACCTAGAAAGGCCAAGCACCGTGCAAGGCTAGCCATGGTATTTGTGAATGATACTAGTAGAACACTAAAATCTAAGGCTAATGTTCTGTTTTCAAAGGGGACTTTATAGGAGATGGGCACCTGATGGGGAATGCTGGGTGACACGGTCACATAGCACCTTACAGCCTGAGTTCGGAGCAGACGTGCTTTAACGACAGTTCAGACTGGGGGCTTACTTCCTTGGTTAGGAGTGCTGGTGGCTGGATCTAGGGCAGAACTGGTCTTTTTGTAGGGCCATTCCTATGCAAAAATGACCTCCTGAGGGTCTGTAGTTTTTGCCTTTTCAAGTTATATCAGGTATCTTCTTGCTGCTTTCTGGATAACTTTGTTGTCCAGACTTAACCCCACCAGGTAATGAGCTTCCTGTACTGTGGGTTCATGCACGTGATGGCGGCTACTTTGTATGGAAACTGTACAGGAGATTCATGCACTGGATGGATGATTGAACAAAATGAGTTCTGAGGTCTCCCCCAACCCTGTGGTTCTACAATTAAAGACAGCTTGAGCATTTGATGTGAGGAAGAGTTAATGAAATAAGAGTTCAAGCATCTCTTGATGTTTTCATGCTTTAATATGTATCAAGGATCAATCACTCTTAAAATAATACTGAACATCAGTTAAGGTTGGTACCACTAAATTGTAGGACTGGGAAATGTGAGCAATTTTGCTGTCTGTATAAAGCTTAGACTATAAATACATGTACACACACAAAAAAAGAAACTATGCTAGATTTATATTGTGACTTGTTTCATGTTAGTTAGACAATGTTTAGGTATAAATCAAACACAGCTGCCATTTGGCTTTTTGAACTGGAAACTCATTTCTGAAGTCTTCTGGTCCAACCTACTTTAGTTATGGCAATTGCATGAAGTGTTTACCCACTGACCACTCTCATTTCAATGTTTTGAAGAAAACATTTGATAATCAGTCCACATGTCAAAATAAATGATTAGTGGTAACAGTATATAGTTATAAAGCAATTCTTAATGTCTCCTACTCTATAAGCATGGCAAAAAATTGTTTCTTATAGCCTAAAAGCTACCGGCAGATATTTTCAAGAGAAATATCAGAGGTACTTCTTAGTTTTACATTAGAAGTGATATGATCTATTAGGAAAATAGCTCTTTTTGAATTAGAAAACACTTATATCCTCTTTTCAAGGCCAAGGTCCATGTCTTAAAACATCTTATGTTCTCAATAAAATAAGGAGGAAAGCATCTAAATTAGCACTCAATTCCAGAGTGTGCTCTAGGTAACCTAGTACATAAAAGCCCTTGGTAGTAAAGTCGGGCTCTACTTAAAGTAATTTTGACTTATTTTTAAATGTAAAGAAAAAAAGAGCACACAATCATGTACTTTTCTTCCTGTTTAACACTAAATCTTACAAATTCCTTGAGCTCAGCTCAGGAAAGGCACTGTAATAGTCTCTCCCAGGGAAAAAACTCAAACAGAAATTCAGAAAAGACTCATTCCTCCTAGGAGAGGACAGAAAAGCAGGAAAAAGCTTCACATTAAGGATGTAAGGATCAAGTCATGATCAACCTGGCCAGTTAAATTTGAGGAGAAGATGCGTTTTCCATGTCATTTGTCCCTGGATCGCCACTGCTCTCTCAGGGAGCAGCGCACACGATCGTCTGCAGCCCTGTGGCTGCATGGTGTTACTATGGGAAGACAACTGGACATGACACAGGAAGTTCAAAGTGATGGGAAGAGAAACATCAGAAAAAGCAGGAAAGCACTCATGTACTGCAAATGATTCTGTCTCTTCTATGCCTCCCTAACAGTAGGCTTAGGGTAAATTTGTGGGCGTAATCACAGTGACTGTGTTGACTTCTAGGATGAACATAGCTACATTTTTATTTTTTCTTAATTCTGTTTAGCTTGCTCTAATTTTCATTTTATAGCTACATGTACATGTAAGCAAAAATAATTATAATTTTCTTTTTGGTGAGATGCCTCAAAAGCATTTCAGAAAGTGGGAGTGCTAATTTAGAAGCGCTAAAGCATTAATAGTCAAAATACATGAAGGCAGATCGTCCATTCCAGATTTATGATTATTTGTAAAGTATATTCTACTTTTGGTATTTTATTTAGAGTACAAGGGAATATTAATGTTGTATTTTGAACATTAATATCTTATGAGAAAGTTGATTCCCCTTAAATATTGGATGCAGGATAGTTTATTCATTCCCAAGTGTTACAGAAACTACAACTTTGATTTCATAGTGGAAACCTGGGGGGAATGAAATTAATTTTGAAGAAACGTTGTTTTAAAATTTTAAATTAAATACCTCAAGCATGAAAAAAAGGCAAAGAAAATATAAAACAAACACCCAGGTATGCCAGCCTTGTCAAATATTAACATTTTGTCTTATGTGTTTCAGATTTCTCTAAAGAAACAGAGCTGGAATACAACCCCCAGTCCCATTTTCCTCCTTCCTCCTCACAGAGGTAACCCCTATCCTGAATCTATTTTTATTATTCCAATTAGAAATTTTAGCTTTATTTGCATGTGCATATATACATATCAATCTACATATTTAAAAACTTTATTCAAATAGTATTACTCTGTAGTTATCATTCTGCAAGTATTTCTAAAGCTGTATGTATCTATGTTGTTATGTATAGTCTAACGTGCTTATTTTAACCGCTGTATGTGGTTTCACTGTGTGAGAGTACTGCCATTGATGTAACCATTCTTTTGTCAATGAATTCTTAGTATTTTCCCTGAATTATCTATTACAAGCAGTGCTGTCATCAGTGTCCTCCTGCAGAGCCATTCTTCCAGCTCAATCTCAAGTATCCTTGAATCCAGCCACTAGCACTGCAACATCCAGGCATTACTCACTCCTCCCTCTCTCTCACTCTCCACTTCTGACCATCATGCCCAGACCACAAAATATTTCTCTGGCTGCTCCACCCCACTCTTCCTTTTCATCACTGAAATAGTTCAAGCTGTTATCATTGGACTGTTGGTCTATTCATAGGCCTCCCAGGCTCTCCCACTTCATATCAATCCTCTACCCTGCTGCCTGCTGGAAGAAGGTATTTAAAGGCCTAAACTGGCCATGCCATACCCCAGTGTCCCTACTGCATGTGGGACACAATTAAGTTCCTTATAAAAATTCCCTAAATGGGCCAGGTACAGTGGCTCACACCTGTAATCTCAGCACTTTGAGAGGCTGAGGCGGGCGGATCACCTGAGGTCAGAAGTTGGAGACCGGTCTGGCCAACATGGTGAGACTCCATCTCTACTAAAAATACAAGAATTAGCTGGGTGTGGTGGCACGTGTGTGTAATCCCAGTTACTCAGGAGGCTGAGGCAAGAGAATCGCTTGAACCCGGGAGCCAGAGGTTGCAGTGAGCTCAGATCATGCCATTGCATTCCAGCCTGGGTGACAGAGTAAGACTCCCTCTAAAAAAAAAAAAGTTCCCTAAATGAAGACTGTATCTCTCTCTGGCCTTGTTTTCTTTCTTTTTTTTTTTTTTTTGAAACAGGGCCTCACTTGTCATCCAGGCTAGAGTGCAGTGGTGTGATCATGGCTCACTGCAGCCTCAACCTCCTGGGCTTAAGTAATCCTCCTACTTCAGACTCCCAAGTACCTGGAACCACAGGCATGTGCCACCACATCCAGCTACTTAGTTTTATTTTTTGTAGAGATGTGGTCTCCCTGTGTTGCCCAGGTTGGTCTCGGACTCCTGGCCTCAAGTGACCCTCTTGCCTCAGTCTCCCAAAGTGTTGGGATTACAGGTGTGAGCTACCACACTTGGCCCTCACTAAGTTTTAACACAGCAACCCCTCTTGTTGGTAGCTCCAGAACTATATCCCATGCTGTTTCTGAGTTTGTAACTAGAAAGACCTCTGCCTATCCAGCCAATGCTTCCTCATCCTTTAGGCCAACTTCAGTTTCATGTCACCCAGGGAACTTCGTTATCCATCCTCTGTGCCTCTGTTGAGTGAGACTTGGCACATTTCCCTGATGCTCACAAAACCACCTGTGTTCCTCACTAATCTGAGGGTGACTTAAGCGCAGGCACTGGGTTTTATTCATCTTTCTATCCTTGGGGCCTAGTAAAGTATGTGGGAATACAAACAGGCACTCAGACACCAGCTGAACTAACGTAAAAGACTGCCAATCCATTAAGCGTATTTTATTTTCATAATATAGGAGAGTCTATTTAATACAACTAGATTTACTATGAAATACATGTAAAAAATGTCGTATTTAGTCCTCCATGAAAAAGACATCTGTTAGCTGATATTTACAAATTAATAAGTACAATAACTTATAGTAATAGAGATGATCGCATTGTAAACAGTTTCTGACTCATTAGACTAAATAATACTCAGCCTTCATAGTTGTGAGCACTATATGTATCTCATTATCTATTACCTGGAACCTCCAACTCTTCCATAGTGCCACTATACAAGGGCACAGTTCTGACTGTTTTCAACATTTCCTCTAGGACAAGATCACATTCTATACCTACCTGTAACAAGCTCCCTTACTTCTGCATCAATAGATTTTCTCAACAGTCGCAACAAGGCAGGTATCCCACCAACGTTCTTCATTGCTATTTTATTTTCATCTGTAGACTTGCCAAAAACGAGGTTTCGAAGGGCACCACAAGCATTCTTCTGAACTTCCAAAACTCTGTGGTCCAGAAGGTCAACGAGATGCTTGATTCCCCCTAACCTACACACCTAGAATGAAAAATATTAGGTACCAGGCCTAAGTAACATGCAATTAATCAGTGATCAAACAGAAGTCTGTTATGGAGAGATCACAGGATGTGACTATCTCTAGACCATTTCAAAGGTTACTTTTTATTCCAAGTAAGACAACTTTTATAAATTCTAAGGAGAGGCCAGGCGCAGTGGCTCATGCCTGTAATCCCAGCACATTGGGAGGCCAAGGCGGGCGGATCACTTGAGGTCAGGAGTTCAAGACCAGCCTGACCAACACGGAGAAACCCCGTCTCTACTAAAAATAGAAAAAACTTAGCTGGGTGTCGAGGCACACATCTGTAATCCCAACTACTTGGAAGGCTGAGGCACAAGAATCGCTTGAACCTTGGAGGTGGAGGTGGCAGTGAGCCAAGATTGTACCACTGCACTCCAGCCTGGGCAACAGAGTGAGACTCTGTCCCTCCCCCTCCAAAAAAAAAAATAGAATTCTAAGGACACTCTCTTAGATGATACTTTTCCTGGGTTCATGGCTTAAAAAAGAGACAGGAGATCTAAGTGGTTTAATGTCCATCGGCAGGCGGCACAGTCCTCCTCCAGCCCTCAGAACACACATCAAGAATTGTGCTTTCACTCCAGCAGTGCAATGTGCAAATACACAAACATAGCAAAGCTATCTGCAGGGCTTGAGACAATATAGGAAATAATTTTTGACTTAAGTTATTTAGTTTCTAGAATGAGTTCTCTAGGCTACTCTCCTTAAATTTTCTTCCATTTGTCAATTCATTAGTACATTACTTGAGTATTTCTGGGCTTTATTTACTACATTCATTTTTAGGTCTGGAGCTGGTATGCTGTTTTGCATATTAAAATGATGAAAAACACTTCAGTTTTATATAACACAGTGGGTCAGAAGAAGGCTTGAAACGTTAAAGAAAGAATCTGTATGTTATATAGAATTATAGCCAATAACCAATAACTTGCTATGTTTCTATAAATACCGAAAAAACTTTGAAATAAAATATTCATGTATGTTCAGCATTAGTGATGGTTATAATCCTCTATAACTTATAGTTGGCACCAATTTGACTAGAATCCCATAAAACACATTAGCTCACTAGTTCAATGAATACTATAATTTTTACCTAATAATCTTTTTTTTTTTTTCTTGAGACAGAGTCTTGCTCCTAGGCTGGAGTGCAGTGGCTTGATCTCGGCTCACTGCAACCTCCAACTCCTAGGTTCAGGTGATTCTCCTGCCTCAGCCTTCTGAGTAGCAGGGATTACAGGCCATGCACCACCATGTCCAGCTAATTTTTGTGTTTTTAGTAGAGATGGGGTTTCGCCACGTTGGCCAGGCTGGTCTTGAATTCCTGACCTCAGGTGATCTGCTAGCCTCTGTCTCCCAAAGTGCTGAGATTATAGGCATGAGCCACTGTGCCCGGCCAAAAATATTTTTTAAATGCAAGTTAAATTGATTTTTGCTTCATGGTTTTATAAATAAGCTAATGAAGTAGACATACGATTTGAAAATGCTGAAAGCACTCCAAGAAATATATGTATCCTAGTTTTTCCTGAGAGATACTGAAATGCATAGTTAAGTGGAAGAGTATCTGGTATCAAAATATCCCTTTAAAAAGACTCTTGAATTACATTGGGTAATTTCTTAAATACAGAAGCACGTGGCTGTTAAATGCAAAGGCATTGTTTTCCCCAGTCATCCCAGGCACCATGTCCTGTACCTCCATCTTCACTTTGTTGTCGCCAAAGCACAGGTGCTGCAGGTAGGCCGCTGCATTTGCCTGAACAGATGGGAACTGGTGCTGAAGCATGTGAATGACCTCAGGCAACTCAGGATCACGCCAGGCAAACTCCCTACATGAGAAAAATATGGCTTCAGAAAGGAAGGCCCATGTTGTAAAAATACACTGAACAAAAACACTTGTTATAAGGAAAAAAAGCTCAGCTGAGACAAAAATGGGAAGTTACAAAAATCCTAAAAAGTATATACCTAAATAATTTTTCCCCCTGATGAACATATGCAGAGGCCCAGATGCTTATGATCTTAAGGAAATCATGACGCACAGATGCACAGAAAGAGATTCAGGGGAACAAAGAAAATTCTTAATATAAGTAACTTTTCCACTCTAGTGTTCCTCCTCCTGATTCTAATTTTATGTCTTTCTACCTGTGTAAGAAATCTGCAGGTGCAAGGCTCAGGTAAACACGTGCACTTTAGCGAAGTGAGATGTCATGCCTGAAGGGAGAGGAACGGCTGGTGGGAACAGACAGAGCTGGCGTCAGCCTAGAAATCACAAACATTGTGGGCCTGAGGATTTTTAAGAAACAATGCTTATGGTTGCTCTTGACTATAACACAGAAACACAGAAAACTATAAACAAGTATTTGAACAGTCATCCTATATTCAGGATTACTGCTGACATTTCCTGTTTTTCTATATATGTGTGCAAATGTGAACACGTGTGGGTTTGGAATTTTTTCCATAAAACTGGATTATTAAATAGTAGTTAATATTTCATAAACCCCTATCCTGTGTCAGGCACTATTCCAGGCATTTTATATATATTTATTAATTTATTCTTACAGCAACCTTAGAGATGCGGAAGTTGAGGCAGAAAGGCCATGCACCTGGCCACGTGGCTGTAAACAGCGAAGCGGTACCCTGCCTTCAGAGTCTGTGCCCTCCAACACTATGCTATACCATTTTTTTGAACAATGAATATATAATCATGCTATGTATATATACTTTTATACTTTCCTTTTTTTCGGCTAACATCCATTTTCAGGATTTTCTAATGTCATCTGATTGGTGTACTGTTTGGAATTCTTGTTAAATGTGAGTTTGTGCTTATATTATGTGAAGAGCAGATTGTTAGAAAATGGCTTACAGAACAACAAATATGCAGACTCTGATTACAGGATAAAGTTAGTTGTTTATTAAAAAAAAGAATTCATACTGAGTAAACCTTTAAAATTATCTTTAAAATTAATGACCGAGTGTTACTTCTCTTGCCTGGTTTTTGAAGCCTTAGAGTCTCTCTTGGTCTGGGACGGCTCCATGTATTAACTTGTTAGACCCCTGCAAAGGGGCATATCATCCCACACCTGTGGGCACACATGCAAACACACACACGCGTGCACACACACACACACCTCACACATTCAGTTAGTGAATGCTTACTGTGCTATGGTGCTGGAGATACAAATATTGGTAAGATATGATTCTATTTACAGGGTCTTCTATGCCAAACTAAAAAGTTTAGTCTTAATAACAATAACACGTGTTATCCTTTATTGAGTTTACTTATATCAGGCTTTGTGCCAAGAACTTTACCTTCATTATCTCATTTACCTTTACTGTTGCCTCATGAGGTAAGCACTATCAAAATAACATTAGATACAGATAAGGAACTCAGGATTAGTAATTAGTGATGGAGGTTAGTGAAACCCAGGTGGTCTATATGTGTGCCTACACATAAGGAATGAAGGCTGTGAAGCAGGAGAGTGAGAGGATGTGACATGGTCACATTTATACAGATGATAACTCTGGTGGCCAAGGAAAGAATGCCCTAGAATACAAAAAGATGGGTGTCATGCAGACTACCCACTATCCGCACAGGAATCTACACATCTGCTTGAAACGAAATAGACTTCTCTTTGATTTCTCTCTTTTCCTCATCTTCCCTCACGGAATCCATCAGCAAGTTCTGTTGACTATCTACAAAATATTTAACATATACCAAATCCATTCATTTTCTCCATTTTGCCCAGAAGAGTTTAACAGTTTCCTATATGTTCTCTCTGCTTCTAATATTATCACCTGCGCCCCCAATCCATTCTTTATACAGCAGCCAGATGATCTAAAAACTGAAGTCAGGTGTGAGATGAAGTTTCTCGCTTGGTGAACAGGCTGGATGATGATGTCATTAACAGACATTAAGAATACAGCAAATGCCAAGGGAGGCAGGATAACAGCAGAGAAAACACAGAATATGGAGTTAGATTGCCTGGGTTTCAGTCTTGGGTCCTTCCATTTCTGTGTGATTTTGAAAACCAATTAATTATTTGGAGGTTCAGTTTCCTCAATTGTAAAACAGGATCAATGAAACTAATATTTCAATCTTCACTGGTTGGTTGTGATGATTAAATATGATGATGAATACTAAAATATTTTATATATTTTTACTTCTGATACAGATGTTTTATTAATATTCATCATCCCTAAAAAATGAGCTATTCTAAATAGATGAATTCCTGGTAACAAATAGTTTTCCTTTTATATATTGAAACTGTATCAATCGTTTCTCATGAAAATCTGTCTAAAGCCTATTATGTAAATCTCTGTTGTAATTAACAGAGTGCAAGGAGTGTGATTTACTCTTTCTTTGATGACTCACGATCATTACAAATACACATTTTTGTCCTTTTTAAATGGGACACTGAGGGTCATTTCCTGACATCCCCGGTGCCATGAGGGCCAGACAGCCCCGAGGGTGGGCTCCTGTCAGAGCTGGGCAATTAGGCTTGCTTGGCTTCAACTCCAACCTTGATGAAAATTCAGTAGAAATTTACCCTGGAAAAACTGCTATCAATTTGTAGGCTGGCTGGATGGCATCAATGCCTGCCAGGATTTGCTTCAGTGAAACCTAAGCCCAGACTTCTGTTTCCAGCCATGATAGAGTAACTCGTACTGGATTTCGCCCTCCCACCATAAACAATTATAAAAGTGAATTTAGCTAAATGTAGGAGAAAACTGTTTTTAGACCCTCGACAACAGGCAACACAAGAATATAATCCTTGAGAGGAGGGAAACATCAACGAGTCCCACGTTTACCTGGCTTTCTGCCTGGGGGCACTTTCTGGACCAAGACACAGGAAGCTGAGGCCAAGCAGTATGTGAGGGATTTAGTGAGCTGAGGCAGGGAGCGGGTGGAATTTGTGGGTGCCAAAGTGGTTAGAATGTGCAAGGCAGAGTACTGGAGACAAGGGAGCTAAGCAGAGGTGATTCTCCGGGTTTGTGTGTGGACTATCCGCAAGTCCTTAGTTGTACCCTGGGCTGTAGAGCACATGAACAGGTCTGGTGGAGAGTGGCTGCTGCACGACTCAATGCTGAACAGGTACCAGGTGATGTGGACTCCCAGCCTAGTCAGAGTGCAGACCTCACTGAACCCCTCGGGAATTTAGTCAAGACTCCACAAAGGCCAAGTTTTAGGGGTAAGGACCATGTTCTAAGGCTTAGAAGGAATATCAACTAGACCTAACAATAAACAAAACCAATCTTGATGGGATTGAAAGGATCTGCCAGTAATTTAGTTCTCTGCCACAACAAAACTCAGCACCCTAACAGGAGACAACTTAATCCAGATTCCCTATAATGTATCATCTACAACAGTCAGCATATAATTTAAAATGACTAAACATGAGAAGAAACAGAAACATATGACTTATAAATATGTAAAAAAGGCAACCAATAGAAACAGACCCAGAGACACCCCAGATGTTGAAATTATCAGAGGAAAAATTTTAAATGGTTATGATAAATGTGTTCAAAGACTTAAAGAAAAAGATGTATATAAGGAGTGAAGAGATGGAGAATCTCATAGGAACATGGAATATATAAAGGGAACCAAATTCAAGGATTGGAAATAAAAACAAATTTGCAAGGGCTTCACAATAGATTGTAGTCTATAGGACAAAGAACACTAAATTTGAAGGCATCAATAAAAATTTTTGATTACAAGAATACAGGGAAAAAAGATTTAAAAAATGAAGACAGATTCAGTAATCTGTGAAATAATAAAGTGATCTTATGTGTTTAATCCAAGTCCTAGAAGGAGAAAAGAGAGTTTGGGGCAGAAAAAAAAACTTAAAGAATTAAGGGCTGAAAATTTCCCAATTTTGACAAAAATATCAACCTACATTCCAAGAATCTCAGTGAACTCCAAGCAGGTTAAATGCAAAGAAAATTATACTTAGGCTCACCAGAATAAAACAGCTGAAAGCTAGAGAAAAATCTGAAAAGCAGCCAAAGAAAAGACACATTACATAACGAGAAGAATGCACATGATGTCTGCCTTATCAACAGAAACAACGGAGGTCTGAAGACAATGAATGACATCTTTTAAAATACTGAAAGAAAAAAATCCGCACCTGTAAATCCTGAATTGTATATCTAGCAAAAAAAATCCTTTAAAAAAACAAGCGAAATATTTTCAGATAAACTAAAGCTGAGAGAATTTGTTACAAGCAGAAATGCAAGATAAGAAAGGCTAAAGGAAGTTCTTTAGGCCAAAGGGAAATGAGTTGAGATGGAAACGTGAATACACAGGAAGTCTTTTATGTTACTCCTTTCAGAAGCATCATTGATGTTATTAATAAATTTGGTTTCCAAGTAGACAACTATAAAAAAAACTCACAGATTTCCTTCTATACAGTAAAGATCAGTAACTTCCTCAGTCTTAAAGAGAATTTTTCAGGCCAACTGTAATGTAGCATTAATAATAAAGGTTTACAAGTGAATAAAACTATTACTTCAAATTGCTATTTTCAAAACTAAAAATTAACAGTTGTCATGAGCTTTTAATTATGGTTTAAATATTCAAACTTCAAAGTCACCTGAATTCCAGTTTCAGCTAGAATAAATGCACCTACCAATATAATCACTTATTCACCTTATGAAATGCATTATCAGTAAAGTTTCACATAATCAAAGCTAGCCATCAGTTTTATGCATTAGACTATGAAATTATCACACTATGAATAGCTGAGGTATATTATCATACATGAAGTCCTTGTTTATAGTGAATCAACTCATATTAGAGGTCAAAACTGAAGTCTTCAGGGACACATATTAAACTCGAAAATTCTCATCACACTTCACTGCCTTTCTAGGTAGCTATTATTTTCTCTTCAGGTCCAGCCAAGGGATGGTCTAAATTACCTACAATTCAAAACCCTTTTGGGAATTTCTGCATCTATTTGGGTGCCTTAGGCCTTTGTCATTTTGAGGATTTGAAAAAACAAAATCAGTAAGAGTATCTCTGACAAGCTGTAAGTGTTATTAGACAAGTTATTTTTGAAACTCCTTAAAAATGACAAAAAGGTGGCAAACCAGGAGTAGCAGAACCAAATGCATTTATATAGCTTAAAGAATTTCAGGAATAGAAGTGAATAAGTGAAGTGGTTTTAGTGAAGCAGTGGATTTCCCACTCAACTTTAAAGTATCTTTAGTCATTTTGTTTTAATGACCAAAACCTCATTCATCATTTTAATTCACATTCATTAAAACAAGTTGGTAGGTTGCTAAAAATGAATTGATAATTATAACAATTTTCCAGTGAAGCAACTATTTGTGGGCGAAGAGTGAATGAAATCTTGCATACATGCCTTAAAATAACACTAAAGCTGCTTAAAATTTAGCAACAATTTCACTCTTTAACAAATGAAAATTCTTTCAGTTTCAAAATATCTTTATTTCCTGAATATTTTAAATGGCTTTAAGGACAAGGTCAGTTTTTCAACATCAATCAAGTATTAAATGACTCATATTATCTTAATAAAAAATGCTGTCTACAGGGCCAAACAAAATCAGAAGGAGGTAACGTCTATGATTTGCCAAATATTTTTTGCTTATTAGATAGAATTTCTTATAAAGACTATCTTCTCCTAAATGTCAGAAAGTGTTTTCAAAGGACCTGGTTAATAAAAGCGTTATATATTGTTGACCACTATGATTCAAAACATATACAACACGGGTCTTTCTCTAGTTTGTTATAATCAAATCCATTTTTTGAAGCTGTTATCCAAGAAGTCGGTCAGGATAAGGGCAAAGGGAAAACTGATCTTTCAAAGCCTTGTTTAATTCTAAGAGGCTATTCCAGGTAGTTGTCTTGATGAAATATTTCAGTGATGAATGCTGCAGATAATCCCATGGATCTGTGCCTTCTCTAACTTATTATGAAAGGATGGAAAGAAGGAATCTATCTTTAAAATGAAATTAACCTCAATGACCTATATAGCTGGAATACAACTGGAAGTATTAATACATATGGAATTAATGATAGTACAATAGACTTAGCAACTTAAAAAAGTCAAAATGGAGGAACTGGTTGACTCCTGCAATACTGTAGCCTTCTAGAGACTCCTAACTGGTACTCGCCTGGGGTCCTTCTGAATGCTGTCTATTGATGGGGATCTTGTGGTGCCATCATCAGCCGGCACTGCATGCTGAAGCCTATTATAATTGCACTCTTGCACTCGGTATTGTATAGGCCTGTAAGGCTCCGCGTAGGTAGCTGTTGTGTTCAGAGCATAATTATTTCTTTGGTATGTAAGGGTACTTCGTTGGCTGGATGTCCTTTGCAGATTTCCAATACCTACTAGAAAGTCAACATTTTGAAAAAGATTAGTATGTTCTCCATGAGATCACACTTTAATAAAAGGTAAAACATTTTTGATTTTAAGGATTATATTTTTTGGCAATTATATAAATCGCTTACTTTTAGATTTTAAAATTCTACCTTATTAGTGCTAAAAAGGGTACTTAAGTTTTTAATATACATAAATATTTTGTTAATTTTATTAGCAAGAAACAGCAAAAGTGAAACTACAAATCTGCTTATATAGTATGTTCATTGAGGTTCAGTAACAAAACTGAGAGAAATACAAGAATCTTAGAGATAAATGATAAAATAGCAAAATTTATTAATTTCATTCTAGTGGTAAATACAAGATATTTATTCAAATTTGTAAGTAATTAAAACCGTCAAAATTTTAACACTTTGTGTACCCAGGTTACTTATTTTATTCTACAGTAGTCCATCCTTATCTTTTGGTTTTGCTTTCCATGGTTTCAGTTACCCGTGGTCAATTGTCCAAAAATATCAAATGGAAAATTCCAGAAATAAGTAATTCATAAGTTTTAAATTGCACACCATTCTAAGTAACATGATGAAATCTGTGCCATTCAGCTGTGATCCCACTGGGACATGAATAATCCCTTTGTCCAGTGTACCCATGCTATAGATGCTACTAGTCTGTTAGTCACTTAACAGCTGTCTTGACTATTAGATCTACTGTCTCAGTACTGCAGTGCTTGTGTTTAAACAACCCTTATTTTACTTAATTGTTCTATTTCATTATTTGTTATTGTTGTTAATCTCTTACTGTGCCTGATTTATAAATTAAACTTTATCACATGAATGAATGTATAGGAAAATACATAGTATATACAGGGTTCAGTACCATCTGCCATTTCAGGTATCCACTGATGGTTTTGGAACGTATTCCCCATGGATATAGAGAGACTACTATACATTTTATTTCTAGACCTGTGGATTATGATAACACGGAAAATCTACTTCACAAGAGGGAAAGAAGATTGATATATCAAAGTATTCTACAGCTATTCCCCTAAATTACTGTATGATGCTATTACAAAGATACTCTATACTGTATTTAAAATGACTTTACTAATTATTGCAGTGGGTATCCCTCCAGTAACTGTGTACATATCTTCCGGCAATTAAAAAGATTTTAAACAATATATATTTCTAAGTCTTATTAAAGGAATTCCTCAATTTACAGACATAAGGAAAAGCAAAATATTTCTTTATTAACATCTATTAGAAATGGTACATTTTATTAGAAGGTAAATCCCTCAGTGGATCAAACTGTCAGTTTCCTGCAAAGAACAAATTCAAATACAGTATTCTCCATTCTGGTGTTCTAGAGTTGTACCTTTGAGGGGTTATTATTGCTACCTAGGGTTCATTTGTAAGCATGTTAATAAATCTGTGATACTTATTAAAAAGAAAAAAGTAGTCTTGAGACTCCATGAGCTAGCCGTGCAGCACGACCTGGCAGCTCACACCACCACGGGCCACAGCACCTGCTCTATGAGCCTTGATGGTGTGGCATAAACATGAGGACTGGAGGTACAAGGATGCTCCAGCTACCTGCTTTTATAAATGTTGCTATTGAATCCTGTCCCAGTTTGAGTCCATTACAAGGGGTATCTATTTCACAATCTACATTTAACTATTCAGAGAACATGCAACATTAAAAAAGGAGTAATGCCAAATACACTTGGGCTTCATGCTTGCTAAATCAAAGATGGCCAAGTAACTCATGTATGGATTTTCTCCAAAAACTTGTTCGGCAAAAGAATTACAAAGAAATATTCCAACAAGGCTTTCCTTCTGATACTGAATATGCATCTAACCCGAGGAGAGTCAGATTTACAGTTTTACAAACTTATTCCTCAATTAACAGTATAATCACTATGTTCATTGATGAGAATGTATTAAGGTAAAAATATATCACCTATAAATAGGTACTAAATGAACCTGTTTTATTGCTTATTGATCTGCTGTCACAGCTGCCTATCTGACAACCAAATGGGCAACATGATTTCCTTCTAACAGGGAACCCAATCTCAATAAAACGCTTCTACTGTGGGGTCTATGAAATCAGGAAACCAGTAAACAGAGTTGAGGCCCACCTGAACCTGTGCGATACAACGCCGTCTGCGATCCTTGGAGCTCCACAGTTCCATGGTTTGGGCTGCGGTACACTGGGCTGTAATAGGTCCTCCCCTCATATATAGGAGTAATGTGCAAGTCGGGAGACACGGCGGAACGAAGGTCTTGCCCAAGCTGACTATGCTGACTAGCATAGGAACTCCGTAAGCCTAGAGGCACAAAAATTACATCATTAAAAACTGAGACGATCACAGTGAGGTTAAAAACATAAACACTAATTAAAATCCTAACCCCTGCAATCCCAGCACTTTGGGAGGCAGAGGTGGGAGAATGGCTTGAGCCCAGAAATTTGAGACCAGTCTGGGAACACAGTGAGACCCCATCTCTACAAAAAATAATTACAAAAAAAATTAGTTGGGTGTGGTGGTGTATGTCTGTGATCCCAGCTACTCAGGAGGCTGAGACTGGAAGATTGCTTGAACCCAGAACATTGAGGTTGCAGTGAGCCATGATCACACCACTGCACTCCAGCCTGGGTGACCAGGTGAGGCCCTGTCTCAAAATAAATAAATACATATATACATACGTAGATATATACTAAGAAAATCCTAACCAATAGGACCAAGTGTTAAGTCTAAACACTAAAACTAGTAAGTTTTACCACAGAGAAATGCCACATGTGAAAAGGACTCCATATTCATTTTTTAAATACAACTTTCTAGGCCGGGCGCGGTGGCTCACGCCTGTAATCCCAGCACTTTGGGAGGCCGAGGCAGGTGGATCACGAGGTCAGGAGATCGAGATCAACTTGGCTAACACGGTGAAACCCCGTCTCTACTAAAAATACAAAAAAAAAAAAATTAGCCGGGCATGGTGGCGGGCACCTGTAGTTCTAGCTACTCGGGATGCTGAGGCAGGAGAATGGCGTGAACCCGGGAGGCAGAGCTTGCAGTGAACCAAGAACGCGCCACTGCACTCCAGCCTGGGCAACAGAGCGAGACTCCATCTCAAAAACAAACAAACAAACAAACAAAAAAACACTTTCTCTTGGCAGCAGGATGAAAGTAGGTTTTTTAAGAAAAATAACAAAAAATTAAATGATTTGATACACTGAGATTCATCCTCCAGTGAGCTATTTTATGATGGTGATCAAACAGAGAATGACCTATTATTATATCATTTTCACTTTAAAAGCTTTATACAAGCAGTGGTTCATGCTGCTCTCTTCCTACCCTGTGGACCTGCCAGTCTCATTTAGTGGACAATCAGCTTCTCTCCGGGTGCAAGGCCCACCATCTCCCACCTCTTTGAATCCCAACATCTAAGAGAACGCCTACATAATATACTTGGTAAAGGCTGATGTTTAAAAGCTGTTTTGAAATGTCTATTAACTCACATATAATTTTTACAGAAAAACACTGGAAGTTTTGTGCTATAGGTTTTGTAATATTATCGGTGAACTAATATTACTATGAAATACTATTTATCATTGTTTTTCCTTTAAGAAAAAAAATCAAACCCAAAAACTGTTTTTATAAGAACTCACATACCAGATTCTTGTTTACCTTCTTTCTAGTATAAAGAAAAAATACAAAGTTAGTAGTACATGAACATTAAATCATTTTAAATATTTTGATTCAAACTGCTAATAACTAATGTTTACACAGGGGACTCATGATAAAAAGGTATACTTCAAACCCAAACATTTCATTTTCTTAAAAAGACTGAATATTTTCTATATTATGATGCTCAGAAGTTTGTGACTTCCATTATTGGTAAGTAAAGTCTGTCACTTGTAAAAATATCAATTAAGGGTATATCCCAAATGTAAGAGAAAGCACAAACATATCTGAAGCCAGTCAGCATATATTTGCTTTTAAAAAAAATGGCAAATCATTAACAAAGTAAGTAATTATAAAAAGGTAAGATTGGCCGGGCACGGTGGCTCATGCCTGTAATTCCAGCACTTTGGGAGGCTGAGGCAGGTAGATCACAAGGTCAGGAGTTCAAGACAAGCCTGGCCAAGGTGGTGAAATCCTGACTCTACTAAAAATACAAAAATTAGCCAGGCATGGTGGCAGGCACCTGTAATCCCAGCTGAGGCTGGGCAGAGAACTGCTTGAACCTGGGAGGCTGAGGCAGAGAACTGCTTCAATCTGGGAGGGGGAGGTTGCAGTGAGCCGAGATCGCGCCACTGCACTGCAGCCTGGGCGACAGAGTGGGACTCCGTTTCAAAAAAAAAAAAAGATTGCTCCCATCCTGTTAGTTCAGTTCATCAAATCACGACTAAGAGCAAACGGGCCTGAATATGAGTGCTAATTATATGTTACTTAGTGAGGAGAGGCAAGAAAGTTAATGCATGCATAAAGCTTCTGAAGTGAATGATTATTACCTACCCTGGCCAGCAATGTGACATGGAAAGAAACTAATCAATGTGGGTTTTAGCTACTGGCTCCCCTCTTGCTATAACGAAGACCACAGGTTTATACAATCTTATAACTGGGAGATTATCCAGTCAAACCTCATTTCAAAACTGAAGAAACAGAGTCCAAAAGGAAATATGATTTGTCCCCATTGGAGAGCTACTTCCTTGCTGAGCTGACAGGAAAGCACAGGTCAGTGTTCTGTCATTATACACCCAATACTGGACACAGCTATCCCTCATGGAGCAATGGCATGTGGTGAGGAAAAGTCTGAACTCCACAGAGCCCTCCACAAACACCAGATTAAAGAGGAAGGTAAGCACACCAAGGAGGGGGTCATGCAAACCAACTTTAAAGATGAGACTGTGATTGCTATTGCAAAATTCCCTTTTGAGGATTTCAGCTTTTTAGGCACTGGCCAATTTCTCAGTATTATTATCATTTTTAGCACAGTCTAAGTTCTATTTCTTTATGGAGCCCATGAATACCTTAGACAAAAGTGCATAGTTTTTGTTAACAGTGACATAAAGCAGACAGGTGAATGTACCTAGCCCTCGATAATCTTATCATTATGAGGTGCTATTGTAACACCCAACAGAGCCACAGACACTAACGACTCAGTGCGAGACACTGAGGATCATTTACACTTGGACAGAGCCAAGCCGAAGACTGGATGCTTCTGACATCGGTTGAGTCCTCATGCTCCCACTATTGCACAGGGATGTGAAATAAGACAAAGCATTCTGCATCACGATTACAATGTTATATTCTCATTTTATAAGTATCTGGCTGGATTCTTCACTGGAATCCACGCAATCTCAAAGGTTTTGTAAGCACGGACTATGATTTCATGAGAAAGGTAACAAAATGAGCTTTTTGCATTTAGAAATATAGAAAGTAACCAGCAGATGTTCACTCGTTATAGGATCATTAGTAAATTGGAATTACTATTATGTGATAGGCTATAATGGGAAATAAAAGACTTAGAACTTTAGTGGGATGTAGCACTTTCTTGATATTAAGAATCCTTCTGAATAACATAATAATGTTTACTACTCTTTTTGTTTACCTGCTCATGTGTTTAAACACACATGTACACAGTCCTATAGATTAGCATTTTTAAAAATTACAGTAAATAGCCTCTGTAGATTAAGTAAAATGAATATGTGTAGAGAGCTCACTATAATTTACTATTATTGAAACTGGAATTCAAGTAATTATGTTCTATAGTTGGTATTAGAAATAATTTTTTCAGGGCTGGGTGTGGTGGCTCACGCCTGTAATCCCAGCACTTTGGGAGGCTGTGGCGGGCAGATCACGAGGTCAAGAGATCGAGACCATCCTGGCCAACATGGTGAAACCCCGTCTCTATTAAAAATAGAAAAATTAGCCGGGCATGGTGGCGGGTGCCTGTAGTCCCAGCTACTCGGGAGGCTGAGGCAGGAGAATCACTTGAACCCGGGAGGTGGAAGTTGCAGTGAGCTGAGAGCACGCCACTGTACTCCAGCCTGGTGACAGAGGGAAACTCCGTCTCAAAAAAAAAAAAAATAAATAAATAAAAATAAAAATAAATAAAAAATAAATAATTTTTTCAGAAGCATTTCCACAGATTAATTTTTAATAACATTACTTCCCCTTCCAAATAATGGAAAACACTGATACGCCACTGCATTATTTATCCAACCAATACTTTTTATTTGCAATTCCACAAACATATTAGTTTAGCTATTATTATAGTGATTCCATGTGATTCAAAATCTTTATTTTTATGGCATTAGAAATAAACATAAATTTATCTTTCAAAGGTCGATTCTTTATCTCCTCAAAAGTTTTCTTGACATGCTATAATTATTCTGAAATGAGCATTTTAGAGTATATCTATATTTCTGTAGTTTGTATCATTTAAATTATGATCACCAAATACCCAAGTCCCTGAATTTAGTACAAAACATTGCTTTAGGCTTATCAATTAGCAGGCTATTAGTCCTTTGAAATCAAGAACACTTTACTTCTTGAGAACACTGCAGTATTTCTAGAAAAAAATCACTGAGAGGCTAGGCCTAAAAAACAGACATTATATATATTTCCCCCCCAAAACATAAGGTCTAATTTTACCTGCATTGTCAGAGAAACAGACTGTTTAAACCAGAGGAAATGAGCCCTCTTAGGGTTAAATATGGAGACAATAATTTATGTGCTGGCTTCCTTCCTCCAGTCTCCTCTTTACTCTCTTACAAGCAGAGATTTCTGCACAGCTGTTCTATACACACGGGGGAATATGGAAGTCCTCAGAACTATTTATTTTCTAAGATTTCCTTGGGAGGTAGAATTTCATAAATGATTCCTACATCATTTTGCTGCATACTTTTCAGAGGCATTTCAGAAAATATCTAAGCCAAGCACACTTCTTGGATGGATGAATGAAAAAGAGGTGGTTTCTCCACTAAGAATTTCTTTGAGCTCAAAAACCAAGTTCAATATAAATTCTCCAGGCAAAATTATTCCATCAGAAAAATCTCAAAAAGGCTTAAACTTTCTTAGAAGACATAAAAAAGATACTAATTTTACTATGTAAGAATGTTAACCAGTTTTGTAAATTAAAAAAAACCAAAATGAAATAAAAAGACAAGTGACAAAATGGAAAAAATACTTGAGAAGCATATTACGAGGTGCTAGCTTATCTCTAGTAAAAAAAAAGCTTTCACGAATTATAAAAATAGACAAAAGACTTGAACTTGTAGTCTAACAAAATGAAATAAAGCCGTTGATGAACAGATGAAATCTTCAACCTCAGTCATAACTCAATAAAAGCCCTTAAAAACAATGAGGTACAGCTTTTTACCTATCAGATTGGCAAAGATGAAAAATTTGGAATATGCAGCACTAGTGCAGTGTAGACAAGGTATAGAGAAACAGGCACTCAAACTACTGGCAGAAATATAAATCCGTGTGTAACCTTCTTAGAAGGCAATTCTAAGTAATATCTCTCAAAGTAAAAATACACACATATTTTGATGCAGCAATTCTACTGGATCCCAGTTACCCTAGTACTTACGTGAAATATGCAGGAAGAACAATGTATATACTACATCATCTCTAATAGCTAAACATAACAAACAACCTAACTGTCCATTAGTAGGAAAATGACAAATAAATTATGATATATCTATAAAAAATGGGTCCCATGCATCTATTAAGAATGAGGTAGAGCTCTTAAGACACAGTGAAAAGAACAAAGTATAGAAGATCTATATGATAGAATTCTATCAGTAGAAAACACAATGTGTGTGCAGATTTGCATGGATTGTGTATATTTGTAAATGCAAAGAAACATTCTGAAAGTCATATCAACTGTGATGGGACTGGGTGAGGGTAAAAGGCTTTCACTTATTTCAATATTTTCCCATATAGTTTTAATTTTTACCGTTCTGTATGTTACCTTTAAAATATAATCTAAAACACTAAAGTTAAATTGCATTTTATTTAAAATAAGCAACTCTTTATACCATGTGGGAAACCCTCCACAAAAAACTCTGAAGTTGGAATAGCTGTATCAGGGACCCGGTGTCTTTCTGCTTTAATAGGAGTGGCATGTAAAAGTAATTTATAAGCGATTTGTGCATTTACCATTAAAATGCCAAAATCGAGTAGGGGATAAAATTCATATTCTAGTCTATACTACCAAAGTATTTCTAAAGAAAAAACTTAAACATTTAAACAGATATTCTGATACCACCTTTTAACATAACTTTAGGGTATGTTTAGGGGTAGGCTGGTAAAAAATATTTCATTAAAAAAAATTAGTGAACTGCTTAGAATTCCAACTAATACTTCTGAAACGCAAAAAAAGTACATTTTAAACCCTAACATTTAGGGGGAAAATATTACAATAAGAGTTGTACCCATTGCAAAAGGATTCTATTGATATAAACGTATATAATTTCATGTATTAAGAATTACAGAGTCTGAAAGACAAGTTAACCTTAAGTTTATAGTTTAAATTCTGAGATTAAAAACATGAATGAGCCTTTTCCACCTTTGCATTCTTTGTTTCAGCTTTAGTTAAATAGATTTCCTCACTGGGTTTTATGTAGCACTGTCACCTTGTACGCACCTGTCAGGCTGTCTGGCCTGGGTGGAACCATCCTCTCATAAATGTCATACTGCTGCTGTCCGAATTGCTCCATGTCATGAACAGTCCTTTGCAGTGAAGGTCCCAGATGCTGTGGTACGGCGGTCATCCCTGAGCGTTTGGGGGACGACGACCCCACCTGGCCTTGGGATGGGGAAGCTACTCGAGTCTGTGCATCCGTAAGGGTCAGTGGGGACCCCACTCTGGCGGTGGTTTGGTATTGAGGGGTTGGTCCGTTGGGATTGGAGGTCTGCCGGGAGGTGACTGACCCAATCCGCCGTATAGCTGTTGGGGAGGCGGGTCTCTGTGAGTACGGAGAGGCTGCCCGCGCAGCAGGTAATGTGGTGGAGGAATATGCACTGGGGTTCAGAGGTCGGGGGTCGGTCACTGACGGAGAGCCAAATCCACTACCCAGAGAAGTTCTCAGCGACCCCCTTGAAGGAGACACGCCTGTGCTGATAACATAAGAAGGAGACTGTGCTCTAGATGGAACTGAACTAACTCTTCTCATGGCCCGATTGGCTACTGATGGCTGATGAAAGGGGGGGAAAAAAGAGAATGGGTTTATCCAGGGTTTTGTGTTCATTGCCATTACAAAAGAAATACACATAGCTCACTACAGAATGTGAATCCACTATTTATTTTAAGCGTCTAAGATTCTTTTCCTCTTTACGCTTTGAGCCAGACATTAATTTTTCCTCACGGTGCTTTAGTTGTTTTACTTTTTTTTTTTTTTTGGTGGTTTAAACCAAATGCTAAAATTAACCCGTAAAAAGAGATCTGAAGACATTTAATACTCCTTTTTTATCTTTACATTTTTAACTATTGCCTATGCGTTTTTCACAGCACATAAAATGTTTTATTCTAAGTGTTACATGTAATTCATGAGTGTGAAGGGACACCGGAACAATATACTTACTTCAAATTTGGCCAAGGCAATGCATTTACGTAAAACAAAAATTTGAATATAATTTGAATATATCAGTCTAAATGTAGCTACTGGAATATTTATCATTGTTTTTCTTTATGGGTTGGTCCCATTAACAAAAGGAACATGTTCTTTCATTGTGGAATAAATGAACATTTGGATCAAGTGTGGGTCTGGCGCTCTCCACTGTGAATTTACTTCAGGGAACAGCTTGGCTACACAGGTGCTTTAGGCAAATTTGTTGATTCCTTTAGCTCAAGCATAGCTTCTCCACACTTTAGCCATTTATTTTACCTCTTCTGATCTATGAGTTCTTAGCTTTAGTTGGTGGATTTAAAGAGATGCAAAAAAAGGCACCCCAAAATCTATTCCGGCAGGAGGAATGGTCAAAGCCTCTTTTGGGTTCTTGGCCTAGACAGCTGGAAAAGACCAGGATGGAAAGTGAACATTTCTGCCATGGCTGATCCTACTATGAATCTGTTGATTCCTGCAATTACAGTAGGTGCTGGACACTGTTTTTGATGCTGTGCAACAATAAAAAGGAATGGCTGGGCTGGAGAAGGGGCCCAAGGGAAACATGTATGGGAAAAAGGAGACCCGACTGAGAAATAAAGACATTAGGGCTCCAGGTTAGAAGACCAGGACCAGGCTGTTCTGTTACTTCCTTAGTGGCTGCTAGAGTCTAGTTGCCATCAGCCCACATCCACTTTTAGTTGGGGAGGTAAGGAAAGAAGCAGGGATCAGATGAGGGCTTTGTACACCCTTAGAGGTCATATGAGGATGTCTGCTCTGCCTTCAGGTGTCGCATGCAACTGGGCTGGCTGAAACACTTGCAGTGAGACCTCGCTGTGTGTTCAAGTTCAACAGTTTTGGGAAGGCAACAGCAGTGGAGAAGACATGGGGAGGAAAGAGGATGGTAAACAAACAACAAGGCAAAAAAGATGGGGTTTAAAAATTAGTAGACAGCTAGAAAGTTAACAAGCATGATTGGGACTGGGTGTGGTAGCTGACACCTATAATCCCAACACATTGGGAGACTGAGGAGGGAGGAATGCTTAAGGCCAGGAGCTCGACACCAGCCAGGACAACATAGTGATGCCCAGTCTCTACAAAAAACAAACAAAAAAATTAGCTGGGCATGGTGGCATGTGCCTGCAGTCTTAGCTACTCCAGGAGGCTGAGTCAGGAAGATCGCTTGAGCCCAGGGGATTGAGACTATAGTGAGCTATGATTGTGCCATATTGCACTCCAGCCTGGGTGACAGAGTGAGACCTTGTCTCTATTAATTAAGAAAAAAACAAACAAACAAAAAAGCATGATTGGGTGGTAATAGTGCTAACAAAATGCAAAGAAAATCCCAAATGACTTGCAACTACCAAAATGAAGTGATAGTTGGTCCAGACAACTAGAAAATGTGTTGCCTAGACTATATGCAAATTAAGTCTCAGACGCCCCCTTGCAAACAATTCTTTAGCTCTAGTGAGAAAATCAACTTACTCTTAAAGAAAAAAAGTGTTTACATGATCACTACTAAGGGAAATAAAATTTATATAGATATAAGGTAACTGCTGTTGAAAAGTGTGATTTGAGACTTGCTGACATAGAAATTCACCTCAGCAGATGAACTCCCATTAGCATTTAGTCCAGAGCTTCTCAAACTTTTCCATCAAAGCATCCCCAACAGCAAAGGAGTAAATATATAATCTGAGGACTGGGGGTGCAGCCTGAAGTCGCTTGCCACATGCACAAGATTTCCCATTTTAGCTTGAAAAATTCATGTGCTATATTTGTGTTTAATACAAACATGTTTTAAATGACTTTGAAATTTCTCCTGAATTGCTGAGCAAAGTGCCAAAGTTGTATTATGTTTCTCTGTGGGCACTGGGAACCGTGATCCATTGCTGTGTACCTGTAGAGCTTCCTGTATTGCAGTAGAAGCAGCACGGTGTCCTCCTAACTTATTTGATTATCTTGCTACTTTTCAGCTCCAAAGCAAGCACTGGGGTTTTGGGGTCCTGGCACAGATAGTTATCCTCACTGGTTACCACCATGCAGGACTCCTACTGCCTCTCTGAATCCTGGGAAATGTTGGTGGACTGATGTGAGTACAGTGGTAATGAGAAAGGAGCTAAAGAGTTTTTATAAATACACATGCAATATATATTTTTTGCTATCAAGTTAGAGAACCCTAACTTAACAGAATGGATATGTTTCTATACAATAACTTTCTTTAAGCAGGAATATCTATATTCTAGTAAAAGAAAAGAAATGACGATGGTAATAATCTGTGGTTAGAATGGGCAGATCCCATTTTATGCAGGTGTGGGAATAGCACCCTGCCCTCTAGAGCTTTTTATAGCATATTTTAGCCCTAGTATTTTAAAACATTCCATTCAACCCTCTTACATTCCCCTTAGACTCTTCTCCTCATGCCAAACTTGCTGTTTCCAGAAGAATTACTCTACTGTATCCAGAAACTTATCAGAATTCATCAATGGGAGCTAACTCATAGAAACAAACATATTTAACATTGTATCTCAAATAGAATAAAATGATTTTACTATTTTATCCATTCTGTAAAAATTGTACATATTGATTTCTAGTAAGAAATATCTATAACAGATATTCAACTAGGAGGGTATTTATTTTTTTTTCCTTTTTTCGTTTTTTGTTTTGAGACGGAGTCTCGCTCTGTCGCCCAGGCTGGAGTGCAGTGGTGCGATCTTGGCTCACCGCAAGCTCTGCCTCCTGGGCTCAAGTGATTCTCCTGCCTCAGCCTCCCGAGTAGCTGAGATTACAGGCGCCCGCCACCACGCCCGGCTAATTTTTGTATTTTTAGTAGAGACAGGGTTTCACCATGTTGGTCAGGCTGGTCTTGAACTCCTGACCTCAGGTGATCCACCCGCCTCGGCCTCCCAAAATGCTAGGATTACAGGCGTGAGCCACTGCGCCCGGCCAGAAGGTATTTCTTTGCAGAGATCTTGATGTGTTTGGCTTACCTGAACCAGTGTTTGTCCTTCAGCTCTTGAATTCCTCACCACATGGTTGTTAGTTGATCCTATGAATGAATGCTGCTGTCTGTTGTCTGCCTTGCTCACGTTCTGGCTGTTGTGGAAACTCCCTGCTTCCTGGTATCCGCTGTCGGAATAAGAATTCATTTGTGTTGAACTTCTTGAGTTACCCAATGATCCTGTAAGAATGAAACCAAGAAATATCTTTATTATATACACTTCTGACACTCGCTTTCAAGAATAAAATCTTAAAAGCAAATCCAGTACTTAAAAGATAACACAACAGACCCTCACTTTCATGGAGAGATGTCTGTTCTGGTGAATAGAGGGTTCCTTGTTCTGGCTCTGTCCTGATGAGATAGTTGTTGGGATGCACAGCGTCAGAAACTCTAGGTTTGCTTACACCAGTATTTGGCACATCTGTAACAACAGAAGTTTAATCAGCTAAATATAATAACATTACATAAAAACTTGCTAAAAAAGGTCAGATATTTGTCAACAGAATCTTAGAATCTATATGCTAATACAAGGCTATATTTTCAGCTTACACAGCACATCTGACTCTTAACTATATGAATGTGTTCCATATACTTATACTTCATCAATATATTTTGCTGAATTTCATAAATGTTGTTTGTTGTAAGTCTCAATATTAAATCAAAATCTGAAAACTGATCCTGTTCCCCTTGGAAAATTGATCTCTCAGACACCTTCCTCCAACAGATTAAAAGACTGAGAATGGAGACCAAGTATTTCAAGAAGGGTCCTCCATCTTCCAAACGATTAAAAATGTAAACTTACACAACGTTCATATTATTGAGCTTGGTGATGAAGCCTCTGAAGGTAGAGCACATTTTATATTTCATGTCACCTACAGTCGAAGGAACTCTATACAAAGTTTTAGAATTGCAAGCAATGAAAATTTTCTTGTTCATCTGCTTATTTTATCCCTTTAGCCTTTTTTAAAGGAATATGGGCAAGTCTAACCTAATCAGTTTCTTCCAGCCAAACCCATCTCTTCCATTATCTGCTTTAATTTAACAGTACCATTTGCCATCTTGAACTTGAAAAAAACAAACCCCATTCAAACTTCTGTTTTTTATGCCGTAAACTTAGGTGGTGTAGATCATGCTGCCTCTTTCCAATTCGATTCCCGTATGTCCTTCTTTCTCTAATATCTTCAAAATATATTTTCCCATTTTCTGATGGACTTCAATACAAGCCATTCCTTCCTCGCATTTAACCCTTATATTATTAACAAACTTTTTTTCAGAAATGCTACTTCACTTTCACTTCAAAGATAATTAAGTTCTTATCACATTCTGAGTTTAACATACAATCCTAAGGATTTAAATGTCTACCTCCTTTCCTCCCTCCCTGTCTCCCTCTGGGCCTTATTACACGCCAGGCCCTATGCAGTTATGAGAAAAGATAAGGGGTGTGTGTGTGCGCGTGTGTGTGTGTGTGTGTGTGTCTGGGAGGATAGAGCTTAGGAAAATTTTCCTAAAGGAAGTAACATCTAAGTAGCATCCATTTACCGCAGGAGGCCAGCTTTCTCTTTCTGTATAGCACTTATCACCATTTCTCCCCACTAGAATATAAGCTCCACGAGGGCAGACAGACTTTTATCTGGTTTGTTATATCCTCAGTGTCTAGGATGATGCAGAGTACTCAGTGGGTGCTCAGTGAGTATTTGTTGAACAAGCAAATTCCCAGTAACAACAGCAGCTTCCTTTTACTGAGTGCTGACTCCTCATGCCTGGCATTGCATTGTGGCTTTACCTTACCGTATTCAATGAAGTTTGGCTATGTAAAGCAAAGTTCTTAGGGACTGCTGATTAAGCTGCTTTAGAAGGTGAATACAAGGTTTAAGGGAGAAGTGGGAAATCTCACTGCATTCTAAACCTTTAACTTGATGTCAGATTCAATTCAAGGTTTTGTTTCCTAGCCTCTGGAAAGATTAGCTGACATTCTTAGTATAGGTTTTTAACGACCTGTCTCCTGTTATATTATTTGACACAATGCTTCTATGTGGTAGAATTCTGTGACAGTTCTGATTGCTTCAGTTTGGAATTTCAACAAAGATTAAAGATTGCATATGGTTTCCCTGGTACACGTTGAAACATGAGCTAAGTCACTGTCAGGCTGACAATACCAGAAAGTGCTCTGCTTCATTTGTACATCTTCTATCATGAGTTTCCAGAGTTGTAAACATTCTTATACAGTAATTCTCAAAGAAGTTTTGCTAAGGACTAAGTAAGATATTAAGGAATTGGAATAGCTGGGAATAGCTGCACAGGTGCCGGCCTGAAATCAGAGCTCTGCAGCGGTCAATCTTTGTTCCATCAGGGACAGAACCCTGGGAAAGCAAATACAAACTAGCAACAAACTACAGATAAAAAGTACCACTGTGGTAGCCTCAAGGCTTCACATACATGGAAAAATGTACTGTCTTGGAAAAGAAAAAGACGTTCAGATAGTTCTCAGCTTTAGTTAAATAGAAGGTAAAATCTGGGACACCAATATATTAAAGCTTTTGGCTTAGAAACACTAGGTGGCATGTAGTGTCAGGGTCTCAACATTTTTCACCATGGAAACCAAAACCATTAGAATTTTATGTAAGCTGCCCACCCACTTTTTAAAAAAAGCTATTGAGAGCTTAAAAAAAAACAACAGAAAAAGAGAAACATGTACCCTAAAAACTGCAGCTCAGCAATTGTGTCTTTTCACTCAATGAAACATATTCTCAGAAACCATGTAACAATCTTGCTCATTTAAACTCTTCCTTATGAGAAGCTATTTAACATAAATAACCTTAGAGAAAGCACAAATCATGAGATATGTGATTCCATACTGGTTGCCCTAATAAAACTTCATGAAAGTAGTATCTCAAACAATACAAAATTATTCCAAAAGTAATATAACAGCCATATTCCTTTTAAATATTATGACCTGACTGTGTTTCATATATTTTTTAATGCAATGCCCTAGAAAACAGAATCTAGAAAAGGACACTGAGATGCTAACTAGAACACTAAAATACAAAATTCTCAGGTACCCAGGATCTAATTTGAAAATCTAAGTAACTGGGTTTAAAGGATAGGACTTAGGTTTCGTGACCTATCTTTAAGTAAATATAAAACTAAGAGTTAATAAAAGATTTATTTAATATGAACTATAAAAGAATCAACTTCTATACTATAAATAAAGTCTTCAGTTATTTTTTCTTTTTTTTGAGACAGAGTCTCTATAGGCTGGAATGCAGTGGCATGATCTTGGCTCACTGCAACCTCTGCCTCCTGGGCTCAAGTGATTCTCGTGCCTCAGCCTCCTGAGGAGCTGGGATTACAGGTGTGTTCCACCATGCCCGACTAATTTCTGTACTTTTAGTAAAGATGGGGTTTCACCATGTTGGCCAGGCTGGTCTCAAACTCTTGACCCTAAGTGATCCGCCCACCTTGGCCTCCCAAAGTGCTGGGATTACAGGCGTGAGCCATTGTGCTCGGCCATTCAGTTATTTTTCTTTTTCCTTAGTAGAGCCCAATGATAATGAAGAATAGTTGCAGAGATCAAAGTATCCTGAAATCTATTCTGATTTATGAAAACAAATTTAAATGGTTTTCAAAATAGTTTTACTATTTTCTTTGAAAACTTGTAATCCACAAATTATCTATATACATGCATAAACCTATATATGCACAGACATCATATCTCAGGTAAACAGAAGACACATCTTCTAATTTTACTGGATAAAGTATTTCTCACTGTAGTATGGTAAGGTTCACATTTACCAATTATGTATTATTTAAACAATCTTACTTTAAGATGAATGAATTTTAAAAACCTCTGCTATGTGGAATGAAAGACACTAGTCAAATTCACTAGAGAAGAGGCATATAGTGTGCAGTTAACCATTTCATGATGAATGCTGTAACCTATAATTAAATAGTTGGAATATTAAAATTTAGCACAATTAGAATAAGAAATCAGGAGACATTTTTCTAAGTAAAAATGGCAAACAGCATGTGAATGTTACTTTTAAGCAGTGTTGTGAAGAACATGTGTTGGTTTAAAAAAAAAAATTCACAAACATGTTTTCTGGGACACCAGAAGTATACTATGGGGAACTTTCAAACATCAAATTAGCATCTTCGAAGAAAATGTATGTCTAAAAATACAGAAATTGAACAAACTTCAAGGTGGAATGAAATCTCCATTTGTGCCTAAGACTGCAAAATTATTGGAATCATGGATCTTCTTGTCTATTACATTTCATTTGAGTGCTTTAATATTTAAAACTATATAATTAGAAAAAGTGTTACGTTGCATCTATAAAAAATACTAGTGGGTAAGGGACAATAACACTGTAGGGCTATGAAAATCTGGTATATTATCCACCTTATTAAGCTCATGGTAAAAGATGGAATACAAAGTGAGATACTTTATCTTTTTTGTAATGTACATCCCCAAATATACAGTGTGTGCATGAAGACATGCTTAGTAAGAGTCTAAGGCCTCTCTAATGAACCTGAAATTATTAAAATGGTTCTGCTTTGTTAATCTATGTCTTGCTGTATGAAACAAGCAAGGTCTGTAGTGTATGTAAAATCACCATGGAAACAGGAACCAAGAGATCAGTAAGGAGATTTTTAGTATCGACAACCCTGTGACTAGTCTTTCATAGTCCAGCACACTGGAACCTCATGACAGGTTCTCCTTGTTTGAGTCTGTTCTGAGTTGCTACGGTGTTTAGGGGTTTGCCCTTACATAAAAGATAGTGTAGCGTGAGTTTTGGCAGGACTCTTGGGACAGCAGTAGCACCTGAGGTTAAGGCAGATGATACTCCCCTTGACGGTTTTTTCCAACTCTCTGGCTTGTGAGCTGGGGTTAGGCTGTCATACCCAGAGGGGTAACATTTTGTGGAAAAAATGAGTAGAAACTGTTGTGTTACATGGACTCAACTTCCTGTCTGGTCACGGGGCTCTCCTTTCCTGTAGGATCACAGGCTTACGAAGGAGTCTACTTTCCACAGAGGTGCAGAAATCGTCCAGTGCCTCCTATGGCAAAAAAGTAAAGCCAAATTCTGGAAGAGAACATAGGTAGCGGCACCAAAAGGATTTCTCCTCTTTAGTACCTTCTGTGACTACAAGATTTATTTCTATAGCAGGTATGCTTATCATCAGAGGGAATGAGGTCACTGGGAAACCTTGTTTCAGAGTGAGAAACGTTGTTTCAGGGTGACGGGAACATGAAGCACCAATAGTATTCCTTCCTCCACAGGGGAAAATACAAGTTGACAGATATTTTAAGAATATTACACATACTTGGAGTTTGTTGATTCAAATATAAGCTACTATATACATAGAATATCATTTAAAAGTTGGATTTTAATGAAAGTAAAGACATAAGGAAAGGCAGAAAGACCATGTTTCTTGAAACTATTTCTGGTCTGGTTCTTGAGTATTTCTAGATTCTTGGGTCTTGTGCATATTTATATTCTCTTATCAATATTAATAAGGCAATGGCTCTAAAAATTTTACCCGTCTAAAAAGTGTTGTATAAAAGGCCTTGGAAAATGGAAACCATTAACGAAGTATCTTCTACTTCACTTTAAACTCTGCTTTAAGCATCAACTAATCTGCCTTGAAATTCACTGTAAAGCTTGACTGCCTGGATTCAAATCTATTGTATAAGCAAATTTTGTGAATGCATAAACTGGTATCATAGTGATTTCCACAATGGCTAAACTAAAAGAGATCTCCTGGTCATATATAAATTCTGTCCAAGAATATAAAACCATTAAAAATAAATTTTACAAAAAATAAACTGAAGAGAAATTTCAACAAATAGTCATATAAAAATGAGTGTTAAGTATTTTTAGTCTGGATACTAACTAAAATACAGATGGCACACCCACCATAAAAATATATACTTTATACCTATAAAAGGAAAACAAGAAAAAAACCAAGAAATTAAGAATTACAAATACAAAATGAAATGAACAAGACATAAATTGCCCAATACTGAGTTTAACAGGCTTCATAAATGGCTGAGGGGCTCTTGCTTCCTATCTAGGAAAGCTGAAAAAAGGATAAGTAAGGGATTCGTTGTGACATAAAAAGTCAGCTTATGGAAAATACAATTAAGTGCTCAAAAATCACCCTAAAATATTTTTCAAAGACACTTTTTATTCTCTTTGGGAAAAAAAATGTTACCAAATATAGAAATGTGAATATCTGTCAGTGGGAAATACAAAATAAGATTCCTTTTGTTAAAAACCAAAAAAACCTTCTTAAAAACACAAACCTATAAAGGATGATATTCACTATCAAAAAGAAAGAAACGATTCTTTTGAAATAAGATCTTCTATATTTTTCCATTAGTTAGTTATTATTTTTTTTTTTTTGGTAAAATATACTAAGATAAAGCCACATGCAGACTAACATTGTCATAAGAATGAAATGTGAAATTATAGAGGGTGGCTTTCAGATGTTTCCCAAAGCAACAGTTGTAAATTGAGCAATGAAGGCTCTGTGTTTTGAGGAGGTAGTAATAGAAAAAGAAGGTTTTTCAGACTTGACAATTTCTATTTTATTTTAGATAGTAGCACATTTCTTCACATATCACTAAAAGCATGAGAAAGTTTAAATATTTGGCATGTTTATATCAAACATAAAATATTAAAGGCTAAAACCGGATACTTGATTTTCATATAATGTGCTTTTGGGCATCTGTTCATATATCATGCATAAGTGGCTTTGGAAAATTTAGGTGTATGTTTGCTAAGGCAAAATCTAATATTCTTATTTGGTGGTGGCCCATGATAAATATATTGAGACATCTATGGTTCTAAACTTGAAAGGCTGATCTTCTGTATAATATAGGTAATTTGTTCAACAAAAATTCATTTAATAAAATCCCAAATATGTGGAAACTACAAATTAAATAATATCCACTGGCTGGGAAACTCATGCATCCATTTTATAGTTGGTTTCTTCATACCATTTATGTCAGGGCTGACCTTCAGAATATGGTCAAGATTTTGCTGGCTTTACCATGTCACTCCAGCACACCATTTTTACCTTGATATTTCAAAACTTTTGTTTAAAGCATTTGTATTTAATTTTTTTATAAAGTTTTAAACATATATAAAAGTTCTACTTTATGCACACTTTTTTCCATTATCTTTTTCCTTTGTTACAGAATTTCAAAACGAATCTCTCACATCGGATCATTTCAACTCTAAATACTTCCGTTTGTATCTCTATAAAATAAGGACTTCATAAAACCATAATTATTCCATAATGCCATATAGTGAGTTCAAATTCAAATTTTTCAGATGTCTTGGAAATGTGTTTCTTCAGTTGGCTTGTACTCGTTAAGCTGAAATAAGGTTACTGATTGCATTTGAGTACAATTGTTATTTAAGTCCTTCAATTTAGAAAGGAGCACCCATTCCTTCATTTTCATGTTTTTGATGCACTGAGGAAACTGCAGCAATACACTTTTAAGTTGTTCCACATCCTGAATTTATCTGATGGCTTTCTCATGTCATTTACTTATTCCTCTAAATACACTATTTCTTTAAGCAGAAGGTTACAGCTAAAAGCTTTCGAGTCAAGCCTTTGTGGGTAGCCTACTTTATGAATGGTGCCATGTACATCACACCTTTCATATTACAACTTTCAGGGTTGCTAAGATCTATCAGGCAATGCAGGTAGTGGCAGCCTAATCCTGTCAAGTTTACCACCAACCTGTCTCCTAATACAATGGTTCTCAAACTTGGTTGCACAATGCAATCACCTGGGTTGAAAATTGGGTGGAATTTTAACATTACTGCTGTCCAAGTCCCACATTCAGAGATTCCAATTCAATCAGTCTAAGCTGTATTCTGAATACTGGAATTTTAAAAAACTCCCAGGTTGATTCTACTGTGCAGCTAGGGTTGGGAACTTAAGAGGTTTTAGCATCCATTGACAATCTTTGCTTGAATTATTTCATTAGGGCTTGCAAACTAGTGATTTTTCTAATTTTGTTATTCTTTCTACATTTATCAGCAGGAATTCTTTTGGAATATTTTACATAATAGCTAGGATTATTTACTTATCCTGAAATATGAACAGGACAGGCAGGATAAATTTCTAATTCTTCTCTTTAATGACTAGGTTTTAGAATAAAGCAGTGGTTCTCAAACTGTGCACACTGGAGTCACCTGGGGACTCGTTAAACCCCACTGACACCTGGTTCCCAACTGAGACTTTTGAACTAAATTGTGTGGGGGTGATGCCTGGGCGTCAAGATTTTAGTAGCTCCGCAGTGACTCTGAAGTGCAGCTGTGTGTAGGAACCTCTGGAGTGAGATGTTGGCACCCACAATTATATCCAATGGTGACTTTTTAAAAGTTTGTTTTTTGCTTGATTTGGTAGTGGTTGTTGCATTTTTCATGACAGAAAAATGTATCTGATCATTTTGAGCCAGCTATGAAGACAGAAGAAAGCCAAACTGACAGGAAACAGTATGACACTTTTACTAAATTCTAAGGTCATGCTGATCTCCAATCTCCATGAGAACGAGTTAATTAACATGATGGTCAGGGATATGCTCAAGTTTCCATGGAGTGTTATGATTTAATGAATAGTTAATAATGATATTTAAAAATTATCTTACTTTGTTCAATCTGTTCCTAAGTTTTATGATATAGAGAAATTTGAAACAAATGTTTTTGTTAAAGCCTAGTAACTTATTAAAATTTTAAATAATCATGAAGATTTACATTCCTGTACTCTGGTAACATAGTAAGTATAGATAGGACTACCAGGTGCTATTAGTAGCAGCATAAATTGTTAAGCTTTCTGGTGGGCAAATTCACAATATTTGTCAAAATTAAAATGTATACACCCTTGTCCAGGAAGTTTCAGTTACAGAAATCCTGTCAGAGACACTCATACATGTGCAGAAAGAATCTTTGCCATTGTCTGTCAAAGTACAAAACTGGAAAAAACAAAATGTTCACTGACAAGAAACTGGTTATATAAATTTTCAAACGATGGATACTATTTAGCCATTAAAAAGAAATAGGGCTTTATATACTGACACAGAAACACATCCATTACTTTGTAATGTTAGGGGAAAAACTTAAAAGTCACAGAATAATGTAGAGTGTATCTTCATTTGTGTTAAACCAAAACAAACAACTCAAATGTGTGTGGATACTTAGACAGACATACAAACACAGTTAACAGTCTGGGGTGTTTCATTATTCCAGATTTTTTCCTATACGTTTTGTGTGTGTGTGTGTGTCTGTGTGCAGTTGTGTAGGTGTGCTGGTCATGGTATGGGAATGTGTTGGAAAGAAGGAAATTTCTACCTTTTACTCAGACTCTTCAAGACTTTTTTTTTTTTTTTTTAAAGAAGCATATCTTATTTTCATCTTAAAACAGTAAGTTGAGAAGAGCTTTTATAGTGGCAATCAGGAAGCTATAGCACTGCAGTTGGTAAGAAGGCAGTCAAGACTGTGTGGCTAAAATGGGCCTGTAGAAAATAAGGGAGAGAAACTTGTACTCTACAGCTGATTTTAAAAGAAATTCTTATCATCCTTATATTTAGAAGAGAAACAGGAAGAAATATATGATAAAGTTTTGTCATTTGTAAAGTTTATGGCTATAATAAATGATGGCATCCAAAATCCTCAATAATAGTCCTTTATACATGATTGCTGATCTAATATTTTGTTTATGAACATGTACAATACAACACTCACTTCCTACTGTATCTCCTTTATAAATTCAGTACATTTCTACTGAGGCATAAAGTGTTTCAATTTAAGTGAACTTCTTATCTCACGATGTGCCGATGAATTTTTGTGTTGTAAATTATTTGCACCAGATGGAGGAAAAAAGAAAAGATAAATTGACTTAGGACTACTTTCTCATTTGTCATTTATCTTCAGTATTGATGGTTTTTTATTTTTATTTTTTAAAGCTCATCCCAGTGGAAGAAACTTGTATCCATACATTTTAGAAACAAAATTTAAATACACAAACAAAATGCACAGCCTAGCTCCTACAGTCTTAAATTTAGTAGTAAATGTTAACTAATGCCAGTATTTCACACAGTAATGATTTAAATGAATAGTATGTTAAAATCATACCACTTCAATACCTGTTACACAATAAATGAATGTAGCACTGTGAAGTTATAGAATCAGTTTTAAACTTCCTATTTGACTATGGTCTTTTTTCTTCCCTCCCATATTCACTGTCAAACGTCAAAACTCCTAACTGCATAGAATTGTTACTATTTTCTCTCCTGTTCACCCGAATCTATTAACCCCTCAGTGCCTTCTGAGTCAACCAGAAAATTTCTCTCACTTGTTGTTTTGGTAGAGATTCCAATCTTTTTTGGCCTCTAATTTCTTACGCATGAGTACCAATTCTTTATCACCTACGTAACATCCATCAATTTCTCGAACACTTTCTTTTTCTAGGAACACAGCAGTGTTAAAAAGAATGAGCGTGGCTGGCTGGCTGGTGGGGACAGAGCAGCACATTCCAGCCCTGTAAGACGGGCTGCTCCTGGTCTAATGTGCTAGGAAGAGCTGGGGCGGAGGGAGGCTGGATTCTGAGGCCGATTCTCCTCCCTTGGATTTTACACAGATCTACTCAAGTTGGCAACCACCTAAACTCTAGTAATTTTTTTTTCTCTCAAACAGAAAAACTGTGATATTGTGACTTGTAGCAAAATTCACTTCACGGAATGTGACTGGGGGACCTAAGTAACAACCAATGACTGTTTTGACAAAAAAACTTCAATCCATGGCTTCAACCTATAGATTCTTTCTGATGGGTAGCATATACTGTGTGTAGCTATTTTTATTGAGTTGGTGTTTTTCTTAAAAAAGAGGTACATTCAAAGGATTTAAAGAAAAAGATTCTGTATAGTATTTTCACTCATGAAGAATTATGATTATATATGCTTCCCACTTTCATCACCCTTTACCTATTATTCTAGTATATATTTTCTGCGATTTTGATGTTTATTTTTTATTGTATTGTATATATTTTTACAAGCTACCTCAAATTTTGATGGCACACAGAGATTGTATATTTAGAGATGTGAAGCAGTGAACAATGGAAAAACTGACACACTAATATTATGGAAACAGAAGGGAGCACTAACATAACATTCCCTCGGAACTGTTTTAGCAGAATACACAAGGTTATAAGACATGCAAGAAAAGACAAAGCTGAAACATAAACTGCTCCTCATAAAAAAACATAAAAGATGTGCATTTATATTTTTAGAATGCAAATATGTAACACTGGTAAGCTAAAGAGTACAGAATAATGAAGAGAAAGGGCAATAATCAAGATAATAATAAAGCATAAATGCTCCAAAACAACTTTATTACTTCTAGGGAAGAAGTTTAAAGACCTGAGAAAATAAAAATGTTTGGCAGAATGGGCAGCTCTTCCTCGTTCTTTGGGTAGTATCTCTCTCAGCTCCCATACTTCAGAAACTTGGGCTTTTTGTTTTCAAATGTCCTACCCTCCTTAACTTCCGCCCCCCGCCCCCCAACAATAAACACACAAACAAGCAAGCTAGAGTCTCCTGAATCGAATGAAATGAAAGTGAAATGAAAATCTTTTCTGCCTAGGGCATCCTAAGCTCTTCATTAGAAAATGATGCTGCAGTAGGTTAGCTATTTAAAAATCCAATTCAAAGGCTGGTTCTAGTTTACCACATTTCAACAGAATATAACATCCTGAAAACACCTGAGTAGGCAGGGATCGCTCCTAAGCAGTGATCAAACCATTGCATCTCTAACAATCCACCTATTGCTGAAAGGCTTTTAAAGAGCTAAGCTTTTCAAGTCAAATTTGTAAAACTTAAGAGAAAAGGTAGAGAAAGTGTCTGCAAGTAAACATGCAAAGTATAAAAATAAATGAGGATAAATGAGGACCTTCAATCCTAAATCCTTTTGTGAAATTTTGTATAGGAAACCAAAAAACGAATAAAGATGTTGCTTTTGTCAAGACCCAGCCACAGACTAAGTGGACTGAAGGTCTTTTAAATATTTTTCACATTTAAGCCACTCCTCGTTTATTCTGAGTAGGACGGCCTAATTCTAAGATAGATGATTTTCATACTATCTTCAGTATCTTTGCAGTCAAAGCAGCAAAGAAAAAAACAATTGTCAAAATTTATAGAAAAAGCAGCAGCAACACTGCTGTTTTATCCCAATTAGTAGTATATACTCAAAGTTATAAATAGCATCTACAGTTACTAGAAAAGGAAATACGGGCCAGCGCAGTGGCTCATGCCTGTAATCCCAGCACTTTGGGAGGCAGAGTTGGGCGGATCACCCGAGGTTAGGAATTTAAGACCAGCCTGGCCAATATGGCAAAACCCTGTCCGTAATAAAAAAAAAAAAAATACAAAAATTAGCGGGGCATGGTGGTGCATGCTTGTAATCCCAGCTACTCGGGAGGCAGAGAGAGGAGAATCTCTTGAACCCAGGAGGTGGCCATTGCAGTGAGCCAAGATGGCGCCACTGAACTTTGGTTTTGGCAACAGAGCAAGACTCCGTCTCAAAAAAAAAAAAAAAAGGAAAAGAAAATAAGATTTTACTACTTTATTCATAAATTTTCAATTTTCTACTCTTCTAACTACAGCTTATTGCCATGGTTACAATTTAAATGTCATAAATATGGCTGAAAAGTGTGTAAACTTAAGTAAAACCACAACATTATACAGTTAAAATATTAGAAAGTAAATACCAGTTGTGATTGCTGTGTTTAGAAGTTAATATCCTTCCTCCTTCTCCTCAAAGGAAAAAAACATTAGTAAATGTAACTACTAGGCTTTAATATGAGTTTTAGGCAAGAGTGTGCTCTGAGAAAAATAAGGAACTATGCAGTTATTAAGTATGAATTATGAACACACCTGTGGTGAGGGGAGATTAGCCACTGAATTAGTATCTGCCTAACACTAAAGTACTTGAGTACTTGAGGAGCTATTTGGACAACATTTAATTATTATGTCTTCAATTTAAATCATTTAATACATTTGTGTACTATATATATATTTATATTTAACAGCTGACTGCACAGCCTACTAGAAAAGTTAAAAAAAGATTTGAAAACTTTAAGGGAAAATACTAAGCACATAATAGTATATATGGTTTTCTCTTAATTTTTTAATTTTAAATTTTTGTGGGTACATTGAAGGTATATATGTTTATAAGGTATATTAAGTGTTTTGATACAGGCATGCAATGCATAATAATCACATCATGGAGAATAGTGTATCTATCCCCTTAAGCATTTATCCTTTGCGTTATAAACAATCTAATCACACTTTTGTTATTTTGAAATGTACAATTAAATTACTCACTATAGTCACCCTGTTATGCTATCAAATAGGTCGTATTGGTTTTTTCTGTCTTTTTGTACTCTTATATTTGTTACTTGGCCATGATAAAAACCCTGAAGATGGCAGTCAAATGACTCAAGCAATGGGGGAGGGGTAGAAAGGATGCCAAGGCCATTGGTATTTCATCCACTATAATGCGTCTTCATAATCTAAACTCATTCTCTCTAGACTGTAAATCAACACATGATTATATGCAGTGTCTGCTTGGCTTTTGGTAATTAAAAATCTACAACTGCCCTCTCCAGCTCAGTTCAGCCAGTGTACAGACTGGTGAGGGTTAGGAGAAAAACTGCATGGGGAAATCAGGGTAGTTCTCTGGCTCTGTTTTAAGCAACATTTCTGGCAGGGGTGGCATCTCCCTCCTGGTTCCACCTAATGCTGGAAATCTCTCCGTCCGAAGCCCCTCCCACTGCTCCAGCTCTAGGACGCTGACAAAACCACCTACCTACCCCGTTGCCTCTGCAGTCCTAGGGATGATAGCAGCTTCCTGGTATCATAATCTCTTGGGTGCTTCATCATCCCATTTAATCACTCAAATATTCCAACCCACACTTTCATAACTGTACATTTTCTGTATCAAATTCCATATGTTGAACTACCTGGTATGAGTTCTGTTTTCCCAGCTGAACCCTGGCTAATAAATACACCTATTATCCTTGGGTTACAAAGAACTCTTATCCATCAAACACTAATTCTCCAATAGAAAAGAAAAGGGCAATCTATATTGTACTTCTATATTCTCTAGATAATTAGAAATACGAATGATGACACTAATGTGGCAATATGAGAAGATCAATCCCATACACCCGGAGAGAGGGAAAATTAATACAATCTTTCAGGAAAGCAACTTGGTTACATATAGCAAAAGCATTAAAATACTCATGTACTTTAAATAATTTTCTTCCTGAAATTCTAGCCTAAGGCAAATCAAAGGTGCCAATACAATTTTATATACAGGGATGGTTACCACACTGTTATTTAAAATAGTAAAAAATAAGAAAAAACCTGAATGTCCGATACTAGAGATATGGGTAAATATGTATATACTTATGATTTTCCCTTACAGAATTCCCCTATGCCCCAACTGTAAGTGAATATAGTTATACATCTCCACTATAGTTCACCTTCATTAAACCTGAAGTTCTTAAGAGGGCAAGGATGTTTGCTTTAAACATTAACAATTACATGCTAGACAAGTGTTTATTTATTTCAGAAATTAATTATGTAGTCTTAAAGATGAATTTGAAGAATTTTGTATTACATGAAAAAAACTGGCAAATGTAACTGCATATACAGTATGTTCTCCATTTCTGTCAAAAAGTAAAAAAACTGTATGTAATACACAAATGCACAGAAAGGCTAAGTGATGAGCTTGATTGTAAGTAATTTTATCCACTTTTTAAATATTTTCCAAATATCTTTTGATGAGTATATATTACATTTAGAATCAGAAGAAAAATTATATTTACAAAGTAAAAAAGAAAGTTGAGATGAAGGCAGTTGGTAAGGTTAAAATACAACAAGCTCTGTATTATTCACCACTGCCTGAATAACTAAAACTAAAAATTAACTTCCTCTCCCCCCAAAAAAGGAGTATTAGCTGTCAGGGAAATTTAACTCAAAACCACAATGAGATATTACTTCACACCCACTAGGATGGCTATAATCAAAAAGATAATAATATGTTGTTTGAGAGGATGTGGAGAAATCAGAACTGTTATTATTATCTTTTTTTTGAGATGGAGTCTCGCTCTGTCACCCAGGCTGGAGTGCAGTGGTGCTATCTCCGCTCACTGCAGGCTCTGCCTCTCGGGTTCATGCCATTCTCCTGCAGAACTGTTATTTTTAACTAGTGGAAATGTTAAATGGTACAGCCACTCTGGAAAATAATCTGGTAGTTGCTTAACGGGTTAAACACAGAGTTACCATGTGACCTAGCAATTCCACTAATAGGTTTATACTTCAGAGAATTGAAAACATATATTCAAAACTTTTATACAAATGGTCATAAAAGCATTATTCATAATAGCCAAAAGTAGGAAGACCTAAATGTCCACCAACTGATGAATGAATAAATATTATTCAGCCATAAAAAGGAATAAACTACTGTTACATGTTACGATAAGGATGAACCTTGAAAAAATCATGCCAAGTGAAAGGAACAAGCCACAAGGACCACATGTATGATTCTATTCAACTGAAATGTCTAGAATAGGCAAATCCATAAGGAAAGAAAGTAGAATAGATTAGTGGTTGCCTAAGACTGGTAAGTTTGGGGGTAAAATGGCGTGACTGCTAACTGGCACATGGTTTCTTTTAGGGATGATGAAAATGTTCTAAAATTGTGGTGATGGATGCACAACTCAGAATATACTAAAAAAAATTTAAGAGTATTCTTAAAATGGGTAAACTATATAGTATGAATTATCTCTCAATAAAGCTATTATAATAAAGAAATTTGTTTATTATACATAAAGAAAGAAAAGGCTGTTAAGAGAAACAAAAAAAAATTAAGTTCACATGCATGTGTGCCAAATTTGCCATAAAAAAGACAAACCTGAAATACTGTACTAACGTCCTGTTAGGCTATAAAGGTTTTAAGGCATTGTGAGTCAAGTTATGAATCGAAAATAGTTCTTGTCATTTTTAAAAACATAACTTCCTTGTGCATATATTTTTTCAAAATATAGATTTTGTTACTAAGTGAAAATATTCACCTCATTTTCTCATTAGGTATACTTTTAATACCTTCTAAAGGTTGGGCATTTTCTAGGCATGAAGTAGGAGAGAAAAAAGAGACACTTTGCAAGAGCTTAGAATTTGGTTGTGAAGCTAATATATGCACACGAAATATACCTAGGACGTGTAAAGCGGCATTTACTATTCATTCATGTATGCAGTATTCATTCGCTCAGGTGGTGAATTACCTAGGGTCTACCATCCACAAGGCCCTTGGAATACTTCACTGAACAGAGCAGACATGGCTCCAGCTCTCAGTAACGACCTTAAATCCTGTGACAAAGTGGGGGAAATAACACCGCATCTCACCTGACTCCCTCTGTCCGCCTTGGTCAGATTTCAGATCATTCTCTCATTACCTCCCAAGAATAAGCAGCAGCAGCTTTCTCCTGGCATAGGCTGCTCTCCTAGGTTTCAGGCATGCTTTCTCTAACTCAGTTGTCCCTTATCCACAGCACTCTGGCCCACATGTCTGAACCACATAATAAAGCATTAATATGCATGGACCTATTGGTTTATCACAAGTGTTTTCTTCACATTTGAATAAAGGCTTTCTCTAGTAATCACATTTCTAAATGCTTATTGAGTGGTGTCACTTGCTGCCCTTTAATCATCTCAAATCCAACACATCTCACACTGTGGTCCAGAGCACCCACACTAAAACTGGCTCTCCATTTTGACACTCCTAATTAACTGTACCATCCTCCCAAACGCAAAACCTCACAGTTATTGCCTACCCACCTGACAACCACACCAGCCTCTAAATCCTTATGAATTGCCTAGATGATCTCACACGCCAAATTCTGCAATAAGCTTTCAATTGGTCTATCTTGTCACTAATTTTTCCTCCCACCAGTTCACAGCCTGCTGTTTCTTCTGAGAAATGTTCAAATAATATGACATTTTGCTTCAAGGATTTTCAGTGTCTCCCCATGACCATGGAGACAGTATAAAGTCCCTGGAACTTACAGATCTCTGTAATTTCAGCCAATTCAGCCTTCTAGCCTTTGCACGTCTTATCACCTCCCAAACCAGTTTTAAATGTTCCCTTCCCGTGACACTTGTGTTGTCTCTTCTCTTGCCCAGTGACAATGCCCTCTCCAGAGCCGCCCATCAAGCCCAAGGCTGCAGGACCATCTCCTCTGCCATCTTGGATGTGGGTTGTCTACTTATATCAGTATTTCCCACACAATACATACCTGGCAGTTAACCACATATTATTTCATGGCGTGTCTTGCCTTGTGTTAAACTGTTGTTTAGAAGTCTTATTGTTAGGTAGCCTTTCACATGTTTCTGCCTCATCAACAGTTTGAGTTAACACTATTTTTCTGGGGGAAAGAACTTCTTTGTATGACAGCCAAGTGCCTTGTATGCGCTATAAGGAACACCAGAATCCTGGCACCAGGTTTAGATAAACTCAGATACTGGGCATTTGGTCATCTAAGTCTTCCTCAATTCTTGTTTGAAAAGGGCCAAAGTATTTACATGTCAATGCCTATTCCAGCGTTACAACATTGTTCACATTACTGCTTACAATGTAAGCTCCATGGGGGAAGGGGACAGGGACAAGTGTGTGTTATGCCCATCACTCTGCCCAGCAATGTGCACGGCACCCGGTACATTATGTGAATACTCAATAAACATTTATTGAGTGAAGGCTGAGTATGAAGACATCAACGATTTGTGTAAGTGGCAGACAGTCTCCTTAATGTAATTCACCCTATGTGGTTAATTTAGGTTAAAAAGGAAAGATAGACTACATGAAAAGCTACCACATTATGTTAGAAGCTACTAGATATTCTACATGTGGATACATTAAAAAAATGAAAACTTCAAGCAACTTTTCTCTGAGTATGATAAACACAGTGAAAGACCCAACTTGTATAATTAGCAGCTTTCTTGATTATATAATAACTTTTTTGAAGTCAGCCCTGTGTTTTCTTATGAGGGAAATGGAAACTTTCAGATATGGGGTAGATATTAAAAATGCTGCTTGCTGTTCAATGCTTTTTCATTACAGTTGACATACACAAATTTACTCAATTATACTAAAAACTTAAGCATATTAAGAACTACTATTCCAAAGCAACGTAGCTCAATATTGTCACTATTAAAGGCTTTGCTTGGATTATTTCACCAAGAGATAGTAAGTTTATCATGTAATTTGTGTTTATCAAACATAACTTTTATATAATAAAAACCATACCTGTTGATCTCCAAGGAAATGACTTCTCAGTTGAGCTAAAGAAAAAGAAGGAAAAAAATGAAACATTTATTTATTTTGTCATAAAATTTAGCTTAGGACCTGTTTTGCATATTAACATTTAATTTCCATATTAAATTATACAAAAGCATAAAAACCTTAAATAAAATTTAAACTTATCTAAGTTAATTTTTAGATAGTATTTAAAATTGGGACAAAAACTGTTTCTATTTGGAAATTAAGGCAAATTATAAAATGACATAAAATTCTACTTGAAGAAGACAAGACAGCAGAACTGTATGATATTCACAGTACTTACATGATGTACTACAGTTTTTTTGTGATAATATGAAAACTACATATGTATCATATATATGAAAAGGAACCAAAAAGGCTGTTAAACAGTTTATTTTGCGTATTTTCAAAAGTGGCAATTAGAACAGAGACAAAAATTACTGAGGCCACTTTTGAATTGAATATTGCCTTATAAAATTTAAAACACAGAACTTCATATCAAAAATATAAGGTCCTATAAGCCAGGATAAAGTGACAGCTATGTATTTTCCTTGGTTATTAGAGTGTGCATTTAAAAAATTTGTGAATAAAAACATATCAGTGCCTCCCCGCTTGCCACCTCTCTTGCCCCAATCAAAACAGGAAATCATGGTGTTACAGGGACAGTGTGGCAGAATACAGGAACAACAGAATGGATTATTAAGCATTTATTAAATGCTAGATGAAGGGTTTCTCGTATGATCTCCTTTATGTTATTTATCACAATCTTGTGAATAGGTACACCCTTATTGTTATCTTACAGACAAAGAAACATATGCTGGTAACTCGAAGAGCTGGAACCACACCCAGGACTTCTGGTCAGATTCCAAACTCGTGCACTTTATCACTGTGCTACCTGGCAGAACAGCTTGTGATCCCATTTTTGCATTAAACACACACAGACACATAGACAATATGACTAGAAGTCTAGAAAAATAAAAACCAATGTGCTAGCAGTTATATCCATGAGTACAGCCATTACATTTTTTTTCTTTTTAATCATTTGTACCTTTTTTCCTTTTAAAAAACCAGAAAAAGGACATATATTCATGGTATTTTTGAGTGCTTATTAAATTTATAGAAAAAGGAGTGTGACTCTGGGCTTAAGGAAACATTCTGTAAAATAAAGCACTTGGAGCGGGGGAAGAATCGTCCTTTTAGTGCTGTATTTCTGAGATTTCAAGTTCTTATTACCCCCTGGATACTTTCCCCAAGTCATTATGTGGTTATGAAACTTGCTGGTTGAAAACCCTAGATTCCACAGAAACTCCCTGAACTTCAATTTTGTGTGTGATTTGCCTTTTCTCCATCACAGGTGCAGTAGTTCACATTCCAGGACTTTGAACGAACTGCAAGCAGGGGGACCTTCTCCCAGCAAGTGGAGTCAATCAGTTAATGCTAATCTCCTCCAGGGCTCTGTGATGTTCCTTTATCTGAAACACTCTTAGCTGATTTCAAAATGGACTGATAGGAAAAAGTGAAAACTTGGTCAAATATCAGTAATGAGACATTTGTCTTGCTCCTAAGCATAGGCCATCACTGTCTTGTGACTCCAAAAGTGGTTCTGCACACTGAATTTCAATTTCTCCTCAATCTGTTTTTGTTATTTAATTCTATTATCTAAATTAGTTTTCTAAGCACTGAGATTGATATTACCCAACTGTTCCCTCAAAAGGATCATATTTTATGTCAATATTAAAATACATGGTAAATCAAACTGCCATCCAGAAATGTTTAGTATACCTCAAGTTTCTCGGGAATATTAAGAAAGTTTTGTCTTCTGAGTTTGAAACTTATATCAACTTTAATGAAATACAAGACTTTTTATCCTCAAAATTGTAAGTCACAGAATATAATTCCAGCTAATTGCTCAAATGGGGCAAGGGCTATGGTTGTTTTGCTCATCTCTTTATACCAAGTGCCTAGCATTTGCCAGGCACACAGCAGATGCTTAATTAAATTGTGAAAAAATCAAGTTCTTTAATGTTTTGAAAGGTCAGGATTATATAAATTACCAGGTATTACCTAGTATAAGCAGGTCAACTTATTCTCCCTGAGTCTAGGTAGGAAGTTGCAGTAGCCTCGTTGTGTAACAATCAAGCAAACAGCATTTTTGCTGCTGAAAGGACCTTTGGTTACCAAAATATAATAGGTGAAGGCAATGGGAAGCCTCAATAATATTCCCTCCTCTATTTAAGGTACATTATATAAATCATTAGAAAAACAACCTAATAATGAAAATTAAAAATAAATAAAAAGTTCCATGGTATACATTGAAGATCATCTGTTCAGCCCAACTACTTTCACACAAACTTCTATAATTCTGAGAAATAACTGGTCATTATATGTTATTCATAACAGCCTATTTTCTTTTTGAATTACTCACTTCAAACGACTCTCAAATTGTTCACTACTTTGGGACTCAGGGATTGGACAACAAAACAGATGGAATTTTGAAATGCTGTTTTAAACCACCGAATGCAATTGTTCTAATAAACTCATGTTTATTAGAACAATCACAGGCAGCTTCATGTTAGAAACATAGGCTTATTTCCTCCTCTCCCTCCAACCATCTATTCCTAGAAACACTTCCCCAACTTTTATTGAATGTCTACAATGTGTCTGTAGGCACTGTGCCCACAAATGACTCCATCCCGGTTCCCTTTCACTTCTCTTCTGAAGATGCCAAGCAGCTTGCGTTCTAGGAGCTTCCACTGGAATGTGAAACACATTTTAAAATACATACAGGAACTGAGTCAGCCATGATAACTTTGTTTCAATGGGAAGATATATTCATAATTTAATATGTTAATAACTTAATAACAATCATTTAGAATGAAATTCACTAATAACCTTGGGGCCATCCAGTCAGATAGTGAACATCAATCAAAAGCAAATTTATTACCAAATTAACAAAATGGTTCATTTTAATGTGAAAAATCAGTTTTGTTTACAGGAAGACAATGTGCCTTCATCATAATATTACATGAAATATACTGTAGATCACTATAAAATTCCACACACTCCTGAAATTAATTTTTTTCATTCAGATGCAAATGGAGGCAAAAATATCTTTGTTGGACATCGATGGCTGTGCAATATCTTTGAAAATTCTCCTTATTTTGCTGTTTCCCATATTAGGAGTCAGAAAATTACCTGCTCATAATCCCCTGCAGCCAGAGGGCGGGCCAGTGAGAGAGAGTCCACAAGAAGCCACATGTGGAGATAGGGTGATCCTAAGCATTTGTGGTAGATACAGTGGTGGCAGTAGGCACTGCTCCTGGAAACCCAGATTCAGATTCTGGCTCCCTGGCCTTCCTAGAGACTCCATGAGTTGACACCCAATAGCTCTTAAAAAGTTGCTTTTCTGCTTACATAAGCCAGAGAAGATTCTATTGTTTGCAACCAAAAATCCTGACTGATGTTATCCTAAAACTAACAAAGACAAACTAACCCTCTAAAAAGGGCCCAAGACTCATAACTGTAGACTATTTCCAACTGCATACTGGATATATAATACAGCTCAGATTCAATGTATTAAAATTATTTCCCTCTAAACTGACTCCTGTTTAGTGATTCCCACCTTCAGTCACTCTAACTGAACAGCAGGGAGTAATTTTACTGTTTGTTCTTCCCACTAGTGTGTAACCTCCATGAGGGTATGGGAGACGGCCTTGTTTATAGACAATGGCCAGAGCCTAAGGCAGTATCTGACACATGGCTATCACTCATTTTGAATTCATCTCTACTACCACTGACACTGTTCTGGCCTTTATCCTCTTATCTTCTTTTAGCTGGGTCATTCTTTCAGTCTCTCTCCTAACTGGTCTTACTGGCTTTAATTTCTCATCCTGCCAGGCTCTCTTCCATGCTGCTACTACTGTGATTTTTTTCAAACACTCACCTCTGATGTCATTCTTCTGCTGCTAATGCACAACAGATCCATACAGGATAAAATGCAAACATCTCAGATAGCACAGAAGGCCCTGCACCACCTGGCTCCTCCTAGTGTGCCCTTTCCCACACAAACCTACATTTGAAGCATTTCTAACTGCTTGCAGTTGCCTCACACACCATACTGTTTCACACTTCCACTGCTATTTTTAGGGTAGAACATGCAGGAATAGAGTCTGGAAATTCTTTCAGAATTACTCAAATTCTAGAATGGCACATGCAGGTACCACATAACTTGTTTATATACCCATGAAACAGGATGCTCTAAAGTTTACCTTCACTTTGTATCACCTTCTATAATAACAGGAATATTTTTAAAAAATGTTTTACTTAAGTTGGTACCCAATTTTCTCCTGGTTCCTCTGTCTGATGTGAGCAAGCCTGCTTTAGTGGATACCAGTACGTAAACGCTAGGAGAGGGGACAATAGAGAACTGGATGGAGCCACATGGTAATTCTGCCATGCCATTTCCCTCACCTTCTTTCAGGTCTAGGTAGGGCTCATTTTATCAAAAGTATACACAAGCTACTGTTAGTAGTCTCTTAGCAAGATATATTGAATTAGGACAAGATCCAAGGGTTACTCCTTCCTGAAAAAGAACCAGTTCTTAGCCTGAAATTAGAATATGGTCAAATTGCAAAATTTACTGCTTTATTTAAAAAAAATCAGGCTTGGCACAGTGGCTCATGCCTGTAATCCCACCACTCTGGGAGGCTAAGGTGGGAGAATTGCTTAGCCCAGGTGTTTGAGACCAGCCGGGGCAACAAAGTGAGACCCTATCTCTACAAAAAAGTTTAAAAAAAAAAATAGCCGGGCATGGTGACATGCGCCTTTAGTCTCAGCTACTTGGGAGGCTGAGGTGGGAAGATTGCCTGAGCCTGAGAGCAAGGCTCAAGGCAAGCAAGGCTGCAGTGAGCTGTGATCATGCCACCACACTCCAGCCTGGGCAACAGAGTGAGACCCTGTTTCAAAACAATAAATAAACAAAAATAATTGTGTCAAGAAATTTTACACATACATGTATATTTATATATAACTCATTAATAGCTGAAAAAATAAACCGTAGCCAATAACAAATTAAATTTTACTCAGTATTAATTAGAAGGGATAACTCAAATTATCCTACAAATTGTTTTATTTACGAATGGAGCATGGGTGTGTCCCACTGTCTGGACTATGTACCATCTATAGCCTTCTCTCTGGTGACCAACAATCATCCTTCCAGAATTACCTTGAGGAGAGTTGGTCACCTCCCCCTTTTTATCGTGAATGTACCCCATAATTTATCTCTATTTTTGCACTTTTCACATTGTAACCATAGTATTTGTTTACCTACCTGTTTCTACTACCAGACTGCAGCCTTCTTGAGAGTAAAGATAGTATACTAATTCTACCTGCATCTAACCAGGAACTGGCATTGAGTAGGATGCTTAAATATATGATAGCTGATCTTAACTCTTTGGGTTGTTGTTTTAAAGATTAATGCTACATAATTTTAGAAACTGTTTCAATCATTCTACAAAAGAGACAGATTCCTCCCGATTTGAACTCTGTATCTTATAGAAAAGATGTTTACTGCATATATCACATGGATTCATTCAACAAATATCTGTTGATGATTTATTGAGTGTCAGCCATTGTTAGAGGCTGGGAATACATGGTGAGAAGAGCAGTCTACAAGAGAGGACTCTGATGTCAATGTCACAGGGCCCAGCACTATGATGACTAAAGAGACATTCACATATCTATCACAAACAAAAGTGTGAAGCAACTTTTAAAAACAGAAACCAAGACCTAACTCTCCTTATACTCATCTATGAAAAGAAGGTCAACTGGTACTGGGAGCACCCAGGTAGGAATTTGAACACGAAGTCTCCAGTGAGACAGGTATGGGACAATATGAACTATACGCCATAGTCTAGACTGCACCTTGATTTCCACAGCTCAAAAACTGTAAGGGGTTGAGAATAAGCCAGTTTGGGAGACCACCAAAATAATATGCTACATGTGTAAGAAATCTGACATTTCTCCCCCTCTGTGTCATGACAGATGATCTCTTTAATGGCTGTTTAAACCATCTCAAATGAGTAGCGTTACCTGATCTATTTTCACTGTCACACCATAGTTTTTTTTTACAATATTACAATATTCTTTTCATTTTTTTTTTTTTTTTAAAGAGACAAGGTCTCATTTCATTGCCCAGGCTGGGATTACAGGCATGAGCCACTGTGCCTGGTATACAATATTCTCTAAATTATTCTTAAGTGTTCTTCTATTAAATAGATGTAATTAATACATGAATCAGATGTATATTAATCTTTACTAAGAAAAATTTAAAAAAAAATTTGTACATTGTGGCCTTTCCTTGACGTTTCACTCCTCAGTTTTTTCTCAGTTTTACCATTTTGAGCTCTGATCCTAAGTTCCACACGTCTGTATTTCTGTAGATATTAATTCTTGAATTAGAGTTTAAAAACGCCCACATTTACAGATGGAATCTCAGTGGCTTCAGGACATAAGTTCCAAACTGCATTTCTCTCTTTCTCCACCAATTCGTTATTGTCTTACTTTCAATTTGTGATTTGCTCATTTTATAACTTATGTTTCACCTTTTCTTGTGCCATTGGTGGGCTTTATTTTTCCACTAATCAAAGTTACTCCATTAGCAAATGTATAGGCTTTCTGGATTCTAAATCTATTGTGAGAAGTTCTAGTTAAGTCTACTTTTTAGTCAATTCCAAGGTCTACTTCTAAGTTAAAAAAAAAATAGGTAAACTCATTTTGTGTTTTTATTTTTTGGCAATGAGTTCACATTGCAATTACTTAACACTTTGTTATCCTCTAGGCATTACAAACTGCTTTTTAAAGAATTATTGCAGAATCCTCTTAGTTATGTGAACTGGGCTCCATAGTTCCCTGTCACTCTGTATTTCCCATTATGCATCTGGGATTTTTTTCCCCTCCCCAAGGACATACGGCAAAAAAACTACTAATGATTCTTAAGTTTGTCTCTACTTAAGAATGTTACAGGATAAATTTAAAACAAACTACCTTAACTGAATAACACATTCTGTCAAACACTTAAATTTCTTTATCGTCATTAATTATAATTAAATGAAATCTTCAATTATGATCAGGAGATACAACATACTTTAAGATTTTTATGTCTATCTAACATTGCTTTGGCTTCTGTTTTAATTAGCACATTTAAAACTTTGCTCTGTCTCTTAATGCATTTGTAAAATATTCCATTAGTTTCTTGTGCGTTCTTAGCTAGGTTAAATGCATTCTGTGCTTTAGCTTTCTTGAGTGCTCGTGAATTTAAGCTGAGAATGCTGCTTTTTGAATATAATTCCTATGGAAGTCCCTGGTCTTATTAAGACCAAGCATTCACCTGTGGGCAGGTCAGATTTCTCTTTACCCTGACCCTCAACAAGAATGTCCGTGAGTTCATTTTATATTTATAATAAGCATGGTGAGAAGTAGGATCTAGAAGACTAAGATGGAATAGAGGGTTCTCTAATGCTATAACCTGTCTTCTGATGTTCTGAAAACTCATATCACTTACTAATAGGTAACTGTCAGGTTACAACCAGTTTTGTTTTTCCTGTTTGGGAAACAGGGCCTTTATCTGTTTCTTTTAGTCAGATAAGGATTGCCCAGGAAATAAATTCTTTACACTAGAGACTTATGCTCTATGTCTTAATGTCAGAACAAATAGAGCAGTTACACGAAATTAAACAATATATCATGATTATTCTTCCCAAAACAAGTTTGGATAGCTCTTCATCATTGCACTAAGCTAGTTCAGTAAGGTGAAGACAGGAAGGTCGACAGGTGAAGACAGTGAAAGTGAACTGCTTTGCCCAGCTGAAGGACGGGGGAGTTGGAAGGCAAAGAAATATTTCCACCACCACATTCACTACCACCTCGGAGGGGCTCTCAGGACCCTAGTCTGAAAAATCATGAATCCAGGCAGTAATGATTTCTTAGCAAAAATACTCTGAAAGCAATCCTCCTTAGTATTTAACTATATTTTTTGAAACCCCTTCCAAATTTACTTAGTGTCCATTCACAATCAATCTCAATGAAAACAAAAACAAAACAAAATCTCTTCCTCCAAATTCCTGGTTTTTCACTGACCAAGTCTCTCTTTACCATGCTGTCAGATCCTGGGCAATTCTCTGTTGGATGGAGACTGATTTCTTTCTTCCGAAGAAAGGGCCACTAATTAATTCTTCCTGGCTTTTCATCAGAATGGCCATTAGTCCCCTCTCTTCCTAAGGCTATTCCCAAGATCTCAGCAGCCAGGAAAAGTGAAAATGTGACAACAGGTCCCTAACTGTAGTTTATTTATTTTTATGTGTTATGACCTTGCCCCTGAAAATGGTACATGCCTATAGTTTGAACTAAGCAAGGCATAACAAATGAGACAGGACAAAGGGCTTCTTTTCATAATTATTTATAGGATCTGAGGGCGACATCGAGGTTACAGAAAAGCAAGAGCACTTGAATTAAAAATGACACCCTTCATGTAGGCTATAGCTGTTCCTGACCCACCAGCAACAGGGCATGAGGCTTGAGTTGCCTTCCACTAGTGAGGCTCTGCGTCAATCCATCTCCACTCCAAACCCAACCACTGGTGTGACCAATAGAATGAGCAAACAAGATGGCTATAGGAAGGCAGACCTGATACCTCTTGGAAGGCAGAAAAGGTCAAGGGCCTAGAGTCAGACTCATATTTCCCTCAGTGACACTTTACCTGAAGAACTTGGCCATGCTCAGAATGTGCTTCTACAATTTTAGTCTTTACAAAGTCATGAGCAACAAGGACAGCAAAATGTGGAATAAAAGTCCACTCTTGGTTTACATTGGCTGCTACCAAGTTTGAGTAAAATGTATGCCCAGCTATTGTGGTGAACATGTTTGGTCTTATTCATGGCCCTATTTTGTTTTCATACTTGTTTTCTCAGTTCTTCATTCTACTTTTCCTTTGTGCTACTCTACTATATATTTTTGGATCCCTATAACAGCTGTCTAAAACGCATTCCAGGGAAAGTTAAGATTTAAATAAACAATATCATGACCAGCCTCCTGAAGGGAAAATTGCTTATTTGATGCACAGCAAAAACATGAAAGGAACAGGAAATACAGTTCAAGTAAGCTTCATAGGGACTAGAGGTGAACAAATTTCAGAAGATGTTAAATATTCTTTGACAAAAGCATTTTGTGTTAGTTCTTTGAATCTATGAATAAAAGATTCAGAAGATCATATGGGAAAGGGAAGATCAAAAAGGACGTAGTACTAGACAAAAATGAGATAAACAGTTCCCTCTGGTATCCCTATAAATTATACAGGAAACATGACTTCTGTTTATGCCCATCCCACAACAGGTGTTCCAACTAGACAAAGTAGAAATCAGAATAGGAAGGTTTTCTAATATTTCAAGTGACATTTGAAAGGATGAAAGCAACTGAGATGAAAAGAGTAAAATGGCTAAACACAACAACAGACTCTCTTCCTAAATATCCCGCCACAAACCTAGGATCCTATTTGGGCAAAGATTTGGCCTTGAAACAGAGGGGCTACTGGGAACTATTTGTGTCCCTGGTCTACAAAATGCTGTTGCCTCCCTCATTTCTATTCTTCTAAAACCTTCCAAGGGTGAAGAAATAGAAAGGAAATTTAAAAAAATTAAAATAAAGAAGAAAGGGCATATAAACATACTATTTTCTGCTAGAACTGCATAAAAGCATCTACATCTTATACTTGTAAATAAAGCAGATGCTGGTAAGGAGCAAGAAAAGGGCCCTGTTTTTCTATTTGTTCCATGTGAGACGGGGCACAGCATTAACATAGGACTAAGCTGTAGCGGTCTATAGTAACAGACACGCTGGGATACAAAATCCTTGAAATTCATAATTACAAATAGTTTTATTTGATGCATACAATTTAATTTAGTACATTATTTCATATTTTAAGTGCTTTGAAAAGCCTATGTAAAAATTTACTTAAAAGGAATTTTAAGCCTAAATTTGTAATTAAACATTTATTCCCCCAGTCATTTACACAGAGAGTTCTTTGCTACTCATGTAAATGTACTATCAAATCTGGTGTGTGTCTAAAGAATGGTATTCACTTTCTGTCTACTGATTGGTTGAGTAAAGATTTTTAATTTTTATAAACAGTAAAAATTTAATAAATTTAATTATAAGTGTGAAAAGAGAGAGCATAATATACTTGTTAAATTTCTGCTTAACTTTTTGAAAAAGAAAGGTTTCTCTCTGTAACAGCATTTTCAGCTCTTGATTCATGGACAAGCAACATGAATAGCTGTTTTAGTGCAGAAGGAGGAATGAATTCACATGTGGGACAGTCCACAGACTCAGGATTATTAATAACTATCCTGGAAAAACAGTGGACCCATAAGGAAAAAGAAAATATTCTACACAGCATATACTATGTTTCTATGTAGTAAGACATCTGGATCCTAGAAAAGTGCTTCTAGAATGCTTTAAATCCCTCTGAAAACTCTCATGGATCCCTAATTCGTTCCATATCCCCTTACCCACCACTCTGGTTTCCTACTCTTCTCTATCACCCGCATGTTCCTAACTACTGCTGTAGGGGAATGAAGCAGAAAAAAGCCTAACAGGATGAATAAGAAGGAATGATGATAATGATCATGGAGAGACAGGGTAAAGTCTCTTGAAACAGCATTCTTGATAAACAGTGCGTGATCCATAAACACTGATCAGGAGTTGAACAGGTACCCTTCAAGGCAAACAGAAAAGGTAAGTGCTTGGTCAAGACTGCCTTAAATTTCTGGCTTTAATGTCCAGGCTTCTTTTAAGAAACATGAATCCAAAAAGAAATGACAATTTACAACATAACAGAGGACAGGTTGACTGACTTAATCTTTCTTTCCCTCTTTTTTCTAACTGTCCCATTCATTGCCATGAGTGAACATCATTGATAGGAAAGGTATTACATGGTATGTGGAGCATATTATGTAAATTTATAATCTCTACATTGTAAAAGTTAGAGCTAATAAATGGTATTTATTTAAATTTTCAAAAAGAATATTTATCACTTGGATTGTAAGAAATACAACCATACTAATCTTATAAACATTGAAATTATGGTTAATTTTTAAAATGCAATTTCAGTCAGAAAATTAAGATCTGAATCACCTAACATTTTAAAAACTGTTATGCAACATTTAAAATATATACAGTAAAAAACAGTATAACAAACACTCTTTGTATTTAACCAGCTTCAACAAGAAAGTGAACATGTGGTCAAACTTATTTCATTGACATCTTTATTCTACATTATATTCTCTATATTACTGGATTATTTTGAAGCAAACTCAAGATATCTTATTACTTCAGTAATAAATCCTTGAAATGTATCTCTAAATATAGATACTTTAAAAAAGAACATAACCACAATAATATTATTACACCAAAAATTAACAGTAAAATTCTTAGTATCAACAAGTATCTAGTCAGTATTCATATTCCCTGTTTCAATTTAAAAACAGTTGGGTGGTTTAAATCAGGACCAAAACAAGGTCCATATGTTACATTTGGTTGCTATGTCTCTAAAAATCTTTTGATATATAGTTTTACCTCCCCCTCTCTTCTTTTTCCTATTTGAAATAATTTCATTTGCTCTGTAGAATTTTAGCCTGGTTCTAATGAATGTATCAGCACAGTATCAACTGACATGGTCCTCTGTCTCCTGTATTCCCCATAAACTGATATTAATATCTAGATGCTTAAATAATTGTAGGGCAGGAACATGTCATGGGTGACATTACATACTTCACATTGCATTGTATCAGGTGACTGTGATTTCTGGCTGTCTCCCTTTCTGTGATATTAACATAAGACAGATAAGTGGGTTCATGTCCTGTCAGCCTGATCCATTCGTTGTAAAATTTCCCACTACATTTCCAGCTGATGATTTTAGTAGCCATTGGTGATCACTGGTTTGTCACTATTTTGTTAGTGGTTGCGAAGTTCTACCAAGTTAACTTCTAGACTTATTCTGATTAAACTACTTCATTCAGTAATATAATTTCTCCCTTTGTTTTATGTTCATTTATGATATAATACTATTTCAGTTGTCATTTACAAATGTCTTTACTGAAAAGTATTTCGCTAATGTTCAGAAAACGGATATACTTCCGCATTTTGTACTTTGTAAGCATTAGTTCTTGTATTATGGTTGATAATTTTACTTGAATTTTCTCTGCAGCTGAAATAGCCCCATTGTTGATAATGTAACTAAATCTGGGAAGTAGATCAATCTTTTAATTGACTTGGACTGAAGCAAAGACTACACATCATAGGATCCTAAAATAACTGGCTATTATTTTTCTCCGGAAAAAAAAAAAGGTCTAGAAGAAATACACAATACACACACACACACACACACACACACTCAAGACATTCCTCCTTGGATTATAAGCAGTCTATTAATGCAAACCAAACATTTGACAGTGGTTAAAATGTGTAGTTATTTAATGGGAGTTTTTTTTAGCTGTGAAAATCTGTAGTCTACACACTTTTTCCTGCTTCAGTTTTAGAGTGTTTTTCTCCTATTTAATTGTGGAGTAACACAACAGCAGCATAGAAAAATCTATGCAAAAACAGATTAGATTGATTTGTTATTAAATAGATTGTGAAGCCTCAGGGAAGATAACTATAATAACAATTCAGACAATATAAAGTCTGGCAAACTTGTCATGTTTGTCCCCCACCCCTATCCCTAGGCAGACATGCCAATGTACATTTTTACGATAAGCTGATTAACTGCTGAAAACACACTAATGGATGGCCCTCATTTTTAGGTAGATAATCACATTTTCAGTTTCCTTTCCCATACATCACTGGATTAGAGCTGTGTAGGGTAGTTCTTTGAAGGGTTAAGGAAACCTAGATAGCATGTGTTTGGAGGGGTGCAGTGGCAAGAAGGAGGTAAATGGAGTACTGAAGTCTTCCCACCCACTTGACACTCCAATAGTAAAGCAAGAGAAAAACACTATCTTTAGGGGAAAATGTTAGCCTCATGTTAGATTCAGGTGTACAATAAATAAAACCAAATCAAAGCAAAACACACCACCACCTCCAAGACCAAAAATGAAACCCTACTGAAGAGTAAGAGGATAACATGCACAAAACATTTACTATCAAACTGCAAATTACATAATAGATGTTCAACTGCTACTGTTCTCTTTCCTACACTATAATTATAGAAAGGGATTTTTACCTAAGGATATGACAATCAAAGATACCAAGGTAAGGCATCCTGGGACAGAGCTAGGAGAACCAGTGCAACCTCATCAACAGCATTCTTCACAAAATTAAAAATAATAAAATACAGGCATACATTTTATGCTGCTGGGAAGACACTTCATCATCTGGTTTAGTTACGCACAATGGTCCCTTGCTGATAGAAGGCAAATTTCTAAGCTTGTATCTTTGTAGCTCTGGAAAACAGGAAAAGCTAAGTATTTAGTGAATGAATTTAGAAAAGACATCATAAATATTTGCAGAAAAAAATAAATGCAGAGTCTCTAAAGAAAATGTGGAAATAGAAACTGAGAGTAATATTAGTTGGGCTTTCACCTACCCTAAGTGGCAGGTTTGGATATTTGAGATTTATTATTATATTATATATAGAAAGAAAGTTATTTCTTCCACAAACATGTCAATGTACTAAAATGTTCATATTCTTTTTTTTTTTTTTTTTTTTGAGACGGAGTCTCGCTCTGTCACCCAGGCTGGAGTGCAGTGGCGCAGTCTCGGCTCACTGCAAGCTCCGCCTCCCAGGTTCACGCCATTCTCCTGCCTCAGCCTCTCCGAGTAGCTGGGACTACAGGTGCCCGCCACCACGCCTGGCTAATTTTTTTGTATTTTTAGTAGAGACGGGGTTTCACCGTGGTCTCGATCTCCTGACCTTGTGATCCGCCCGCCTCGGCCTCCCAAAGTGCTGGGATTACAAGCGTGAGCCACCGCGCCCGGCCCAAAAATGTTCATATTCTTAAAATAGATCAATATGGTGTACTTTGTTGTACAATGTACTAGGATCTATACTATTTTAAGAAATATATGCCAGAGTTATTTTAGCTTTAAAAAACTAATGATAGAACCAAAAATAAAAAGCCAAATTATTCATTAGAAAAATGAGCAAACAACATGAACAGCCGGAGGACACTCAAATGGACCATAGCATATGAAAACATACTCAATCCTAACAGTAATTGAGAAAATGCAAAGTTAAACGAGATAACATTAGTTTGGCAAAAATTAAAGAGCCCGTTCAATATTAAATATTGGCGGAAAGCAAGCAAGCAAGCAAGAGAAAATGAACCGGGAACTTTTTTACACTGCTCAAGGGGGTGCAACTGTTGACCTACTTCAGAAAGCTGCTTCAAACCAGCAAGATCTAGAAAAATTAAAAATGTACATTCATTATGATCCAAATAATCTACTTCTCATTATATATTTTCCAGAATTTTACACATGTGAACCAGGATATATGTTCAAAAATGTTCACTTACAATATTGTAAAACTCCAACAATGGAATGGCTAAACAGTTTAATGTCTATTATATAAATATACAAGAGCAGTTAAAAGAATGAACTAGATTTACACATTTCAATGTGGCTGGATCTCAAATGGAAAAAATCAAGGTGCACAATGGCACATAAACTACACCTACCATCTTTGATGTAAAAAAAAAAAGCAACACAAAATATTGGTTACACAGGTGTTAATATATATGTATATAATATGTCAGTACTGTATATGTATTGACATAAAAGTATACAAAGTAAATTGAAACATTACACACTAGTGGTTAGCTATGGGGAAGAGAAAATGTGGCAAAGGGGACTTGAATTTTATGTTTAATATTTTTTATAAAAAATGAATTTTTAATAATTTTTAATTACAGGATGTGAGTACTTACATTTTCATTTTATTCTCTGTATTTACAATTTTTAACATTTCTCAAAATAAAGAAGATTTTAAAACACAGATAAGGGAAAATAATAATAGTAATAAGAAAATACAGGATTTAAGAGCATTGTTGCTTTTATGAGATGGTAAATGTAATTACTAATTCCTACAAAGCAGCGAAGGCAAATTTGTTCAAGCATCTTGAAATATCCTGTATAACCTATTAAAGTACTTTATCAATATGTACACATAATTTCAAAAACTCTAATGATGAAGAGTAAGGGCTAATATTATAATTCTTATTTTGATTCAATAATTCAATACTGTTAAATAATTTAATAATATAATTACAGAAAGCAAACTATGAAAAATTACAGAAAATGAAATACTGTTTTAACTAAAATTGTCCTTTAAAAGATAATTAAATAATGGCATGATATACATATTTTAGATGTATGGGCCTCTGAATTTTTAAAAGTATTAGAAAAATTAATACAGCTGAGGTGCCTCCATTTTAACCACATATATTGAAATAGTCTTAAAATAATCTGAAACATTTATGCTATTAACCTGATCTTTTTTGTGGTTCTTCCTAACCACATTATCCATTTAACACTTAAAATGCTCAGTCTAAGAGACAGGTAATTTATTATGGAATACTTATTTGCTGTGATTAAAACATTTTGTGGTAAAACATTCTAGGTTCAAAAAAGATTCTATTACTCATAAAAGGTATCTTGTTTAAAATTCTTCATGGTGATATTTTTAGCTTAAAATGCGTTAGCTTACTGCAATACTGGATGAAATACCTTGGGGTCACATGTCCTAGGCAAGACTCAGTTATACTATGTGTAGAGATATTTGTCATTTGGATTTGTATGTCCCAGTTGAAACTGGCTTGTGACTGGAATGGCAATGAGATATCATAATTAAAAACGCCTTCTGGAAGAACTGTGGTTGAGCAAACTGCTCTGGATAAACAACTTCTGTAGAGCTGCAGGTCAGCTTTGACTCATTTGGTATCTTTCAGATGTGGAACTCTTTACTGTGTTTACAATAGGAGTTGTATCACAAAAATGCAGTGTTACCAAATTTGCTCATAAGAGCATCAATTTAATAAATATTCACCATAGAGATCCCGAGGGTTTCCGGTAATTATATTCAAATATTAAACAGTTTATTCTTCATTTAGTCTGAATTAGAAATGAAGTTAGGGAGCTTTAGAATATTTGACCATTAAGAGAGTCACTAGTGACCAAATACACTAAAAAATTAAAACTAAATCATTACAGACAACTAACCCACCAATAAACAAGCATTTACTAAAACAGGAAGCAAAGGAGAAAGGAAAGGAGGCAAGCCCACATAAGAGACTGGGAGGATGGGTGGACAGGCCAAGGGGAATCTCCCTTTGCTCCCGCCTCTCCCAACTTAAGAATGTTTAGAGCAAAGCTCTTGATATTTTTCCCTCTTAAAATTCAATACCCAGCAGCACTATTCGTAACAGCCAAAAAGTGAAAACAACCCAAATGTACAACTGATGAATAATAAATAAAATGTGGCATAGCTACATGATGGAATATTATTTGGAAATAAAAAAAGATGAAGTACCAATACATGCCACAACATGGAGGAACCTTGAAAATTTCATGCAAAGTGAAAAATGCCAGACAAAAAAGACCACAAATTGTAATGCTATCATTTATTAGAACTGTTGAGAATAGGCAAATCCATAGATACAGAGTGTAGATTAGTGTGGTTCTCTGAGGACAGAGAAAAGGAAAAAAGGGGGAGGCTAGAGGGTTTTTTTTTTTTTTTGGAATGATAAAAATGTTTTAAAATTAAGTAGTGGTGATGGTTGCACAACTCTGAATATACTTAAAAACACTGAATTGAACACTTCAAAAGTATGGATTTTATGGTATGTGAAATGTATCCCAATAAAATAGTTATTTTATAAAAAGCACTCTCAGGTTTTGCCTGGTGAGAACACTGAAGGTCAAAGGGACAGAACTTTCTCAAACATCCTCCTGAAGTGGTATATTAAATAAGTAATAAACTGTTAAAGCACACACATTCAATCTATTCAAAGATTCTTCATTTTCTAGAGAATACATTATTTGAAGAGTTTGATTTTTCAATGACTTAAAAATATTCACTGAAGAAAAGATTTGAACCACAAAAAGGTCTTTTATGCTGCTGTTAGCTCTAAAATATTTTTAGGATTTTTAGTAGTATCAATTGAAACCTGATGGGCATCTGCAGATGACCCGATCAAGTGTAAACAATAAAAAATCTGAATGGCAGTAGGGAATCAAATCTTTTCATCAAAAAAATAACAGTTCTTTTCTTAAGTGGTAGTAAGAACACTATTTGTCAAAACTGTATGACCTTTTTGAAATCACAAAGAATTCTATTTTAGCAGGGCTTTAAACTAACTGAAAAAGGGGAGATAATCTTAGGAAGACTTTGAAGTTATTTAACTTCAACACTGCCACCCATTTTCCTAATACCAGCAGCAGCCAGCCGAAGAATGAACAATGTGAAGGGACCAAATGCTTCTGAACAGGATAATCAAATTTCAAAATCATTTGCGAAAAGCAAAAATGAAAATCTAAACTGTGCTTTACTTCCAAAAGTTGCCATTAATATTTTCTACAATTATTAAAAGGCTCAATTTTTAAATATATATTTTTTACTTCAATATAAATCAAAACTTAGGGCTTTGTTTTAGTAAGGAGACAAAGTACGATTTGTAAAATCAAATATTTGGAAGCAGTTTATGATGTACAAAGAAATAAACTTTCTCTTTCACCGTTTACAATTTATCATGAAGTAAATAAAAAACAAAGAATAGATAACCAAGATGAGTTTCTGGGAAACAGTAACATTCCAAGTCTGTTGTCAAGAATAGTTATAGTTTTGAAATTCTTTACTATAAAATTTCAGGGATAGTTTCTGGAATTCTAAGATGATCATATTTCATTTATGAAATCTTTAATTCTAACTATATACTTTTAATCCTTCTAGTTTTTATTGTTTAAATTTTTTGTAGAGACAGGGTCTCACTATGTTGGCCAGGCTAGTTTCAAACTCCTGGCCTCAAGTGATCCTCCTGCTTCAGACTCCCAAAGTGCTAGGACTAAAGGCATGAGCCACTGTGCCTGGCCTATCCTTCCAGTTTTGCTACACAACAAGCTGAACCACTAGTGTAACTTCTCTGCTTGCATGAAATGTGAACACAGACCGTACACTGTATACCGGAACGATGAATTTATCTTGCAGTATTTCTCCTGGCTGAGTCTTCCACTAGTATGCACTTGCCATTGGAAGGCTGCACTGGTCCCTAACCTACTGAGTTAGCATCCCTAGGACCCAAGCTATTCAGCACTTGGGAATTCGGCTGGCACGTGGAAACCATTAAATTTGGTGTATGTGCTTGGCTGAGAAGCCAACGGGGCAAAGCTACCATCTGTGGGATTATGACTGAACACCTCTAAGTCAGAATCCCGCCCAGGCAGAACCATACAGCAGGGCCACAGACCCTCAGTTGGCCTCAGAGCCGGAGCCTTGGTTGGCCTCGAATCACTGGTCCCCTGCCGTCCCCGCCAGCAGGCCACTCGGACGCGCGCTGGGACCCCAGTGTGGAGAGCCCCTGGTCCTGGGAAACGGAGTGCGGCCAGAAAGGCGGCTGCCCCCTTACCCGTCATGTAACGCTTGTTGGGAACCTGGCGCTAAACCATTTGTAGATGACCTGTTTCTGGGTTGGGTTTCATATGTAGCACAGCCCCTCCCTCGCTGTGATCTATTGAAAGTCTGCCCTCGACACAAGGGTTTATTAAAAAAAAAAACCCAGAAAATATAAAAATATAAGAAACAAACAAAACATTAAAAAAAGGTTGTTTGAAGAATACCCTGGCATACCAAAGTGGGACTTTAGGAACAAGATAAAAAGTCACCTGTGGGGAATTACCTCAAAATTAAATTAAAAAAAATTTTTTTAAGAGAAAGAAACACAGCAAACTTTTAAAAGTGGTTGCCTCTTTTTTAGGGGGTTCATGAAAATGTTCTATATGTCAATTGTGGTGGTGGTGGTCGTCACACAACTGTATACCAAAAGTGCTAGTAAAGGATTGTAAAACTATACTACAAAGGGCTGAATTTTACGGTAAGTAAATCACACTTCAATAAAGTTGACTTAAAATGTATAGTAGTTATCTCTGAATGGTAGAATCATGAATTTTTCTCTTTATACTTTCCTGAACTTTACAACTTGTCTAAAAGGAATGTCATTTAACTCCACAATCAATAAAACACAGAGTAAGAATACGGTCTTGTCTACACCATTGCCTGCTTCAGTGTCCTTGGAGTGCAGGCATAAGGGGAAGTCCTAGGGGGAGTAGATGGGTACAGAATCCAAGTGAACCCTGCAATGTGGGCTATTGCACCCTTTTACTCTCACTGTATCCAGTGAAATCTCAACCCAACTAATATGAAAACGATACCCCATCAATGATATTGCAGGGAATAAAAGAACAAGTCCCATGCTCATCAAAATTTGGATTTGAAGGATGTTGCTTAGCCCGTGGGAGACATGAGACTTAAAGGACATTATTTCCCTCTGAGGATTCTGGGCTGTGAGATTTCCTGAGATGAGCTGGGAGTCATTTCTGTTGCTAAGATGTATACACTATGCACCTGCACAATGACAAGCAACACAGGCCATCTCACATCTCAGCACTCATTGCCATCCATGATTCTAAAAGGCTCTACAGACAGAAATAGTCATGGTAGGCTGCCTGCTTAGTGGACCTAAAATTGATTCATCCATCTACATATGCTAAGTATTATCCTGGAGCCAAGCTGTAGTGTCAGAATTGAACCCCTGGAGAATTACTTTTAGTTAAGGTGCTATTCCATCCATTTATATTCCATTTAACAATGGAAGAAAGAGCCCTATGAGCTTGTTTTTGTAATTTACTGGAAAGAGACTACTGAGGACATTGCTTGCCTCATCACACAGCAGTATGTTAATGGGGACACACAGGAGAAACCACTTAGGTCTCAGCCCCAGGAATGGTGGATCCTCCTGAGCAACCTAGTCTGTTTTTCTCTTACAGACACGTGAATTGTGGAATTCATTAGCATTTCTGTATTTAGCATGGCTATCAGGTCACTCAGAGCGAACGTGGCATGGAAGGTTACAACATACATTTTGTGTACTAGTTTAACCTTGGCTTCATCTTATTTTTCTAAATTTTACCTTCTTTTTGCCCTAATTTCCCAAATTTTAAATTTTGTATTTTGAAAGATGTTTCAAATACTTTTGTATAAGGTGAAATATTGAATGCATAAGTAACTATAGCATATTCAGAACAAATGCAGAAAAGTTTTTTCTTCCCTATTAACTGGTTCCTTTCAATGAGGTGAAATATAACTACGTCACTCAATATAAATGCAGACAAACCATAACTTCTTTATTAATTCATTCCAAAACCAAACTTCAATGAGGTAAAATATTAAATACACAGATAATATTACCTGCATAGATAACTTTAGTGTACTTGGTACAAATGAAGAAAGGCTACAACTGCTCTATTAAATGAGGCCATAACCCACCTTCAGGGCTTTTCAAGGTTGCAGTGATTATTTCTGGTCTGATATATCATCTCTTGATACAGGCTTCATCAACTCCAGATGAAAGTTCATTATAATACATTGATAGTGCTAGTTTTATTAATTTTGAAGAAGTAAATAAAACCAATGGAAAAGTCATCAGAAATGAGGTTTTTACCTTGTTTGGAAGACTACTAATTCTAACAAGTCATTAATAGAAAAACTAAGGAATTTTATCTTAAGATTTTCAAAATGTTCTCAAGAAGGCGGGGCATACCGCAAGTAAACTCCAATGATTTTTTTTTTTTTTGAGACGGAGTCTTGCTCTCTCACCCAGGCTGGAGTGCAGTGGCGGAATCTCGGCTCACTGTAAGCTCCGCCTCCCAGGTTCACGCCATTTTCCTGGCTCAGCCTCTCCGAGTAGCTGGGACTACAGGCGCCCGCCACCATGCCCGGCTAATTTTTTTGTATCTTTAGTAGAGACGGGGTTTCACCGTGGTCTCGATCTCCCGACCTCGTGATCCGCCCACCTTGGCCTCCCAAAGTGCTGGGATTACAAGCGTGAGCCACCGCGCCAATGATTATTATGCAGTTCACCTTTTTGGGACATTTCCTGATAGGTGCAAACGTATGCAGAGGACTAGTTTCTACCTATAAAATGGAAACATCTTCTGGCATGGGTTAAAAATGAATCTTTGATCCTACAAGTGTGAGGGAACCGAACTACTCACTATTAGAGCCACTCATTCGGGGAAGAGGATTCCACAGTTTGTTTATGACAGCATAGGCGTCATTAAACAGGCACTAAACATGACCTCATGCCACTGCCACATCCTTCTTCACAGGGTGAGGCCAATAATGACAAAAACTTTGGATGGGTGAAAAGGTAAATAAAAACAAATGCTTTTCATTTTCCTGTGAGTCATTAGTGTCATCTTTGGACCAGGAAAAGTAAGAAAATCTTACAGATCACCTTACCAACTATGCCACAGGATCCAAATCAAACACTAGGAAAGGTAACTGGCGATCAAGTCCCCCATTTTACTGATTAAACTCATTTCATGCAAGAACGAACTGAATCAAACAGAAGCTTGATGGCCCAAAGCAACAATTCCACTTTTAATTGTTATTTTTTAGCAAATTGGAAATGGCATACAGGAAAGGGGGCCTGGGTCTAAGAGCTAATTTCTGTTCTTCTCTGTATCCCTTAGATTCTGGTTCCAAGACTGGCAATTGAAACACACTGGAGATGCAAGGGGGATCTCTCAAGTAACACAATAAAAAACCTTAGCTCCCCTAATGGCAAAGCACCTTTACATGATGTGCCCGAAGCACCCCGGACTTAAGGTTCATTATCCATTCAGTGATCATTTGGCTGGGTGCCCACTTGCTGAGCGCCAGGCTCTGTGCCAGGGCCATGGGGGTGGAATGGGCCTTACTACCTGTTGAGCAGCTAACATGCACAGGGAAACAGTGATGGGAATTCAGATGAGGAGGTGACTTTTCCTGAGAAACTTGAGAAAAGTTGTAAAGAAGGGTAAGCATTTAGTTGGGATATCAAGAATACATGGGAATTCAACATGAGAAGAAAGTAGGGCAATCCAAGTGGATCAATTACCATTCCAACCACAGCTCAGAGATCACTGAATGAAGAAACCCACCTTACTCATAACCCTTAAAATTTCATAATAGATTCCTATCTGGCTGCCTGGCCTCTTTATTCTGTTTTACACACTGCACTCTCAAAAAAGGAAAACTTCTAATAACCATCACCACCACCAATAACAACTTTCAGTAGGTCTCCTTTAAAGATCTAATAAAGTTCTTCACAATTAAATGCCAGCTTCACCTTTCCAATTTCATAAACCAGTATGTCCTTTTAGGACATATCCTGGACACTGAGCCTCTTAGTGCTCGGGACAACTGTAATGTGGGGCCATATATGCCTTTGTGCACATTTTCCTCCTTTCCCTGGTCAACCCCACTCCCATTTCTGCAGGACCCATTCATTCACCCGACATTCACTAGTGGTGCCACAGTCACATGCCAGGCACAAATGCCAGGCAGTGAGAACCAGACAGGAACCACAAAAACAGTCACTGACAGAAACTACTACCCACAATATGTATTTTACTTAGAGATTTTAAAAAAACATATGGAATTAGCCAATGAATGATATAACCTTAAAATTACTTAACATTTTAAAATTCACAAGTCCAGAACATAATCTAATAGCCATGCATATATCAACCACTCCCTCATTTAACAGTTGTTAACATTTTGTTATATTTTCTCCACATGGCTCTTGAATAAAATGCTACAGATTTGGCAAAAGCCTAATTTCTAGTATCGTCCTCCTTTCTTCCTTTCTAGAGGTTCCACTATCTTAAATTGGTGTCATTCCAAAGTATTTTATAATTTTACTCCGCATGCATACACTGACAAACAATACCAAGTACTATTTAATTATTATGCAGTATTGCTATATATATATATATTTAAATTGCTCATAGATTATATCCTCCTACAGCTATTCTTCTGCAACTTACAGCTTTTCAAGTCTGTTTTGCAAACACGTCCATGTTGATACACGTAGATCTAGTTATTTCATTTTAACTGCTCTAGAGTTTCATTTTAACTGCTTTAGAGTGTACCTATTAACAGTTTATTTTCCATTTCCATCCTGATGAATAAGTATGTTCTTTGTAATTTTTTACTTTTGCAAATGATGCTGCAATGAGCATGCTTTGTATCTATTTTACGGTGCACACCTGTCAGACTTCCTCCAATGGTACCCAGTTCTTGGACTGTGAAACCCTACTCTTTTGCTCACTGATTCTCTCACTCATGGTCAGGTTTTTTTATGATATGTATTTCAATGCATTTTTTTTTTTTTTTTTTACAAAATCAGAACTAATTTAGAAATACATGATGAACAAAGCACAGTGTGAAACTGTCCTTCCTACCCTCTTCAATACATCTTTTCTTATTTTTGTGCTACACTCAGGTGCTGTAATCTCCCGTCTGGATTCCTTAGCTCTAGTGAAGGTATTTGTGTGTGTGAATGGTTGTTCAAATTGATGTTTCTGTGAGAGGATGAGCACTGACAAGTCCTATTCTGTCATCTTGCTGATGTCACTCAGAAATTTGTGTTTTATACTATCTCACTGTGAGCTCATCTTTAGTGGTGCCATTTGCTTACTGGGGACCCCTGAGCAATGTGGATTGTTACATTTGGGCTCCAAACCCACATATGATAGAAGCCTGGGGTTTGCTAATCGTGGGGTCCTTTAAAGGACATGGCTTAGTGCAGTGATCTTAAGTTCAAACATATCATCTTGAGCACACACAAGACTTCATTCTTTGGCTCCTATATGGGTATAAAACCCACCTCTAGTGCTTACTTTGAGGTTTGACAACTGTTCTCACATCTCCTACAGAGGTAGCTCAAGCTTCTGGCTCTGGTTTTCAGTGCTCTTTCTAGTTTCAATATCTGGGGATTTTCCCTCCTCTTGTGCCATTTCCTCTAGGTATTGGTCTTTATTATTGATATACCAAGTATTACTAGGAGTTTATCAAGAGAATTTCTATTTTAATTTAGTTAGTAATATTGCCAGAATAAGAAGTACTAACAGAATTCTGTTAAATGTTGAATTACTTTTCTATTAAAATATAATTCTGGTTAGAAAAACAAAACCAGTTGGTTCATACCTTTTATAAATATATAATACCATATTATTGAGTTTGTGAATTGTTCTTTTTGGTGCTAAAGATATGGATAATTTCTAAAAAATATTACAGAGAATTAAAGCTAATTTTTGTTTTCACAGTTTTAACTTCCTTAACAAATTATTTCATTGGGTATTGCAAAGTCTGAGTTAGAAATTTCTAATTTATTATTTTATACCTTGCTTATAATTCTCTTTCTATAAAAATCTTCCTGGATATTTATAAAATAATTACATAATCTTATATTTGTTTTGTAAAAGTTTTGACGACCTTTACTTATATACTTTATGCCTTACCAAGCATATCAATATACACAACTATTAAGAGAGATGAAAAATTCATATTACTACAACTTACCAGCCCAATAGTTTAATGTTCATACCAACAATCAGTTAGAAACAAGACAGCATTCTATTCACTAAGAAGTTTTTTTGCCCATGAGTAACACAAGATACTGAAAAGTAGAATAATTATGAGGTTAGAAATAACTGAGAGAAAAGTTATTGCAGGCATGTCTACCTAAGTGTAAGCAGATCAAACTTAAAACTGCAAGCAATGAAAGCATTTTACAGTAGGCTTTATAGAAATATGTAATTATTAAGAAAGAAATCTCTAGGCAGGATAAGCAGTGATTTAACTATTTAGAACATGCAATTTTTACAGGAATGATGCTTTTAAATAGCATAAGCGGTATTTAAATAAAAAATAACAATCATGATTATGTTTTTATAGTAATGCACTCATTTAGTATTTACTATATGTAAGTACAGTAAATTATTCCATATAGTAATTAGTTTGTGTGGTAGATTCATAGAGTTCTAGAAAAACCCAAAGTAAACTGAAGACATTTTTAAAAGTTAATGCAATCTTATTTAGAAATATTTCTTAGTTTTAAAAAAATCAATACCAGGTGTTCAAAGCACCAGCCAATTAGCTTTACCAAATAATTAGCAATTCATCACAACAACATCCATTAACTGTGTGTACCTATGAGGAATCTGAAGGCAGCACAGTAGCTTTTGCTACAGAAGCTTGCCAATGCTATAGAAAACATTTCAAGCACAGGACTGAAGGATTGCAAGAGGCTTCTCAAAATTAGAATAAATGGACATTTTTGGTGTCAAATTCTGGAAGGCAAGTTAACAGTAACAACACTAACAGAATCTTTTGCTGCACAGAGAACAACCTAATAAGGCATGTAACTTGAGTGCGCATAAAGATGGAGCCATTGGCCCTGTACCTGGTGCTGGCGATGCTTGGTGATTCTGCTCCAAGCCTACATCTTTCTAGCTGACTGGCAACAATCTGCCTTTCCACTTCCAGTTCTCGGGTGAGTCGTTGAAACTGAAGCTCCTGTGATTCAAGAAAATAAAAGGCATATAAGGCACCGAGGTATGCTGCTCAGGCAGATATATGAATTAATGCATGTCACAGGAAACATACGAACGTACCCATAACATAAAGCTATGGTGTGGCTTTGTGAAACGCAATTTTTGGATGAAATAAATGACCTATTGATTCCTAGCTTTTTCAAATCTAAAGGCAATAGAATATCAGCCTTTGTTTGGCATAGAAAACATGTAGATCTTTATTTGCCTTTTCTGATTTTGGTTCTAACTGAGGTCTTTAAACAGTACTTCTGCTACAGTGCCTTATTAAAGTTAAGGCTTCCAGAGACCTTACTTAATGTATCTACATCAGAGACACAGCAAACAAGGCTAGTTTTTATATTTCTCATACTATATGTCAGCATAGTTTAAAAAAATATAAATCCCCATGATCAGAATCACTTTACCATGTTTGATATAGTCTTTTAATTAAGAAAAAAAATGATTCCAATGCCACAGAAAAAGTCTTGCCATATTTATCTATAATATAACCAACAAAAATTTGCTGTGTCCAAAAGCAATCATGTGCCACCGCGCAAAGGAGAGAAGGAACACAAGAAGTGAAAAAGACTAAGCCATAACATGGAATTTAAAATATATTCAAAAGCTGGAAGATTGTCTACAGAAATTATATTCTTGAATCTATGCTGCAAAGTGGAGGCAAACAAGTTCTATGAAAGGAGAGGATGTTTTAACTTTATTTGTATTTCTCTCATTGTTAGCTTGATGGGATTTTAATACGTAGAAAACATGTCATGTTATAAAATATCTAAAGATCAAGTACATTCCAAAGGTTTTAAGCCACAAATAGCATCTCAAGCTCCCCTGTGCCATATTGTCTCCTCACAAGTTTACTCAAAGCAAATGCTGAACTGTAAGTAGTTTAATTTGATGACTGCTAGTTCAAAATACCAGACATATGAGTATTAAATCTAGAAACTATTCAGAAATAAAACAACCTAAAATATTATTTATGATTATATGTATACATTTGTTTGCCATTAAAAATTTTAATTGAAAAGTATATGAACTCCCTGTGAAATCAGCCAAACATGTAATTGCTTGACAGCACTGGCTCTGCAAATTCCACAAGCTATTCTTGGAATAATTTTTAAGAAACAGTCCCTAAACTCCTTACCACCTTCTGATACTGAGAATCCTTTCCTAATGATCCCAATTGGTGTGGCAGTATTGGACAGGGCCTAGATGAATAATAGCTGGCTCAATAATGCTGTACAATATGATCATAATCGGTAAGTGGGACAATGCCTGCCTCTGCCTAACAATTCCTGGGCTCTTAATAAATGTTCAGTAACAAAAGACTGGATAGACATAAATTGTTCAGCATTCAGTATCAGGCTAAGATAACCAATTTGAAAATACTATTATGCTTACCTCACACTTCCTTTTTTTTTTTTGTTATAGACTTCTATTCGTTCACTTCATTTACTCACTTGTTATTATATGCATCTTTTCCCACAAGATTGCCTGGTTGTATCAAGCTGGGCCAGGAAGGGACTACTCAGGAATCCCAAAATATTCCCCAAGCCATCACATTACCTTCATCCTCTGAGTTCAGTGGCTACTAGGGATTGAGGGCTGGAGTACTGTCCTCATTTTGGGATGGCCAAAAGTTACCATATCAGGTATAGTATGGTATGAAGATACATCGCAAATAAGAACATAGAAAAAAAATTCCATTCATAGAAACAAATTCCATTGTACAGGAATGAATTTTTATCATGTTTGTGGCTGCCTATGACCTTGTAAACAACCTTTCAAGGAAATGGCTGGGAAAGTTCCTGCTTGAAGGCAGAAGTTGGAATTTCCCATAATTCCTTCCCTCAAAAGCAGAGACAGGTGACTTTGGCTCTGCCAAGAAGGTACACTCATGCCAGGCTGTGATGCAGGTGCTGACACTGAGACTCTGACTCCAGTAAAGAGGACACTCATTTTCTCTCTCTATTGCCTTCTTGCTGTGCTTCCTGCATTAGGTCTGAAGGTCAAGTTCCTGACATGGAAACAACCTCCATACATAACTCTGTGTGTTTGGTGGCTATAACAATAGTTTCTTTATCCGATCAACACTGTGGCACAAATTTGGACACTGTTCCTGGAATCTTAGTCTCAAGTCTTGTTCTCCAGTACTTGTAACAAATGTGGGAATTCACTAATAATCCCCTAATGAATTCCTTTTCTGCTTAATTAGCCATGTTAGTTTCTGTATCTTACAACCAGAAACTTTGATCGACGTACCCACAGAAACAATTTACAATTGTTGAGTTGCTAGAAAGCCTATACATGCATGATGTAGCTACACTTTTTATTTAAAAGTAGGGCAATTCCTTTAACATTCTTATGGACTGAGTTAAGGCCACATTATATCCCTACTGGATGCAGAGCCCATAATACTGAACATCACTGGCTACTTTTATCAAAACCATTCAACCTATTACGTGCTCACAACTTCTCACAAGTAGTACTTCATTAAAGTGCCAAAAGCAGAATATCAAGAAGCTATAAAGCACTGAATTTGTAAAAGTTACTTAACACCTGTGAATGTTTACAAAGAAAAAAATATGCTTTCTTGCAAAACTATTACTATTACTCCTACAGAATACAAGTTGAACACACGCACATGTGAATGGCACCAAGATGTATGAGTGGGATATCAATATTTGATAATTCATCTCTACTGGTGTCTTTGACTGACTGATGAGGACAGTATTATGCAGTCATATGAAAACACATCTAATAATTTCCAAAATAACACTCATTAAGATGATGATGCAGAGACAACATCTTTGAAGTTAAAAATTCTTATATTTTATCCTCTAAACAAAAAATGTGAAGAATGGTTCTTAAATCAGTATCCCAAACTGGGAATCTTAATTATAGGGGGAGCTTATATTTGTTCTTTTGTGAGAAGAAAAAAGTTAATGTTAAAAGCACTTGTCAGTGATTCAGTGTATGAAAATTTCCTCGTAGAGCCTAGCAAACAAAACCACACGACTTTAGAAAGTCAAGGCTACTAATATGCTATAAAAATGGAATCTGTTCACATGTGTTACAAAGCTTTTCTTTGTATTTACTTCCTTCCTCTCAAGTAAGTATACTGATAAATATTCTTTGAGAGAGAGTTAAAGGAATAGATGAAAATAAAGCTGCACTTTCAGATGAGCCATATTTGGTAGACAGAGCTACACTGCCCAAGGAAGCCCAAGGAAAGGCTGGCTGCCCCATCTGCCAGCAGGTGGCCTGTGGTCATCAGCTCCTTCAGGGGTGTCTCAGCTGCAGACGGTCCCCTTGCCCATGGGCACACCCTCTGAGAAGCTTGCATTCAGGCACTGATCAAGGTAATTCTATGATAGATTTCTCTCTCCCAATTTAAAAATATTGTGAGACACTTCAAAAATACAAAAAATTATAGACAATAACACAATAAACTTCTGTGAATCTGACCAAGGTACAGCAAATCTTAATATTTTGCTACATTTGCTTCAGATGTTTCATGAAGTAAAATATTACAATTTTATTTTAAAATACAATAAAATCCCTTGGTTTCTCTTTCCTAGACCCTATTCTTCTCTTTTCTTCCCTCCCTAGATGGAATCATTACCCTAAATTTGGTGCTTAATATTCACATTTTATATTACTACTACCTATTTACAGAGCCATAAATGGCAACAGATATAGCATTGTTTTGTATGTCCACATAATTTATGCAATTGGTATATTGCAGAGTTTTTTCAGATTGCTTTTACTGCAACATGATTTTGAGATTTATTAACATCACTACATGTAGATCTAGCTAATCTATTTTCACTGCCCAATAGTATTCCATTGCACGGCTATCACATAATGTCTTTATATGTTCTCATCATGAACCTTGGGTTGTTCCCAACTTTATGTAATCATAAACATTCTGTAAAATAAGCTTTCTTGTATAAACCATCTTGTGCACATGAACCATACTTCTCCAGGGCAAAGACACCTAGAAGTGGAATTGCTTGGTCGAAAGGTACACACATCTTCAGTTTTGCTTGATAATGATTGTCAGGTTACTTTTCAAAGTAGTTGTACTAATTTATGTTCCAGCCAGTAATAAATGAGAGTTTCAGCTTCTCCACATTCTCACTGACATCAGCTGGTATTTTGGGCCTTAAATTTCTCTTTTCTTTGGTAGTCTGATAGGCATAGAATGCTATTTTGCTTGTGTTTTATTTTGTATTTCCCTGATAACAAACACCTTTTTCCTATGTTTATTGACCATTTAAGTTTTTGAATCTCATAGGTATCATAACTATCGGGGAAAATGTCTTCCTCCTGCCAGCACCCAGGCCTGTCCTCTTCTGTGGGACAGATTTCTTACCAGTTTTAGTCAATGTTGTAGTTTTGGCAAGTTCTAGCTTTGGGCAAAGGATCTAATTTGAACCCTCACCTTAGGCTGTCCTCAAATGCCTGTGGCATGGAGCTGTCAAATGGCATGCTCAAGATCACCTAGATTTGCCAGATAACTTCAGGGTAAAAGCCAGGTTTATTGCTTAGGATTCTCATTTGGATTTTGGTTTTAGTTTTTGTGAATTATTTCTTTTCTTTCTAGCTTAGCCTTGCTTTTAAAAAGACAATTCAAATATTTTAGTTAGTATGTTTAGTTTCTTTCAGGGGAAAGACTGGTTAGAATACCAATATCTACAGTATAGCGCTTTCATATTTTCTCTTAATTTCTTTGAGCTGTAGTCAGGGAGAATTTCCCAGCACTGCCTTCAATTCACTATTTCTCTATGTGTCCTGTTTATGGTTTATCTCATCTACTGAACTTTTTTTTCAAAGACAGTATTTTCCATTTCTGCGACTTCTTATTAGTTCTTTTTCATGTCTGTTCCTGCACAGTCATTGGGTGTGAAATCTCTTCTTTTGTTTTCCCTTCCTGTTTAGGTTGACTTCTACTTCAACTCCCAAGTTACTCAGTTCTAAATAAGCCTTTAAAATTGGTGAATACTGTGTTTCTTTCAAACAGAAATACTAGGATACTGCACATCTAGTCACAAGCGTACCATCTTCCTTCTGGCTTTCAGAAACCCTAGGTAGCTTTCAGAATTAGGTCTCTGCACTCCCACTCCTTTGATAAGCAGGAAGAGCTCCACTCCAGTTCAAGGCTCAGTCCTTTGAACCATTTTCATGTAACACTGAAAGCAGGTCATACTTCATCCTCCTGTGGCCTCCTAGTCTCTTACCCTCATTAAGTCCTCACTGATGGCCATAGTGACATACCTCCTGACCCTTTCCAACTGTGCCCTATGGAAGCCTCATTCCAGTTTACAAACTCTCTCTTTACAAACTCTTTATCTTTTAATAAGAATGTTCTCCACCTCTGAGTTACTAAGAATACTCTCCACTTCCAGGCTTTAATTGAAATGTAGTTCTTTCTTGAAAATACTGCATTTTCCTACAACCCTCTCTGGCAAAGACTATGTATTCCTCCACACCCCAAACCCAAGGTGCCTCAAAGAGGGGAGAGGAGAGATGGTGTGCTCCTGGCTCCTTACTACCTCTAATTATTAGCGTAAAGTAGCTCATAATATTCTTTGCTGTCAGTATATGTTATATGATTGTCCTTATTGTCAGTAGGATCCGCAGTCATAGCCCCCTTACATTCTTGATATTAGTAAATCATGTTTTCCTTTTCTTCCTAATCAGTAAAGACCATTATGCTTCCAAATATGTGCAAAAGCTCATTGTCTTTTGAGCCTCGAGCCATCTAGCTCAGTTGTCAATTTGCCTTATTACATGGATTTACTTCAAGTTAGTCCAGCTGACTAATTCAGGAGTAGCTGCAATAGCTACTACAACTATGATGACGACAATTAAGAAACAGCAGTAGGCGCTCATTTCAGGCCATCAGCTTGACAACTCAACTCCTGCCCCCACATTCACACTAATCCTTAGTTCTCTTCGAGGCTTAGTGGAGGGAGTGTCCCTTTCTCATCCAAGGCTGGTCTCTGCATGCTCTCCTGCCTCATCCAGAGCCTTGCTTCTCTCTGGAATCCTTTATGTTTCATTTTAGTTTAATGTTTAAGTTTTTCTCATCTGAGAACATATCTTCTTGATTATAGGACTCCTCAGTCTCTGTTTCTTTCTCCTCTGACCTATATTATCTCTTTCATTGAGTATTTTTCTTTAAACTGACTCCTTTATCATTCCAGGCATTGAAGTCATTGAAATCCTGGTTTCCAATGCTTGTATATTTTTAATATAAAATACATAGTAATTTTTAGAAATGTTTATCTGCGTGACAAAAATCATCTCATGCTAGCAGTATAACACACTAAGAGGCAACATACCTTTCCATGACTATATATCTCAGCAGGAAAGTACTTAGTTCCAGTTATATTGAAAGAAGAAAACAGACGGTCGTTATGTGATGGAATTACTGGTTAAGCAAGCAAGCATTTTTATTTCAACTGTTGTTGGTTACAAATCTTTGGAAAAAATCTACTTCCTGCCTTAGTATACTGAGAGTTTTATATCACTAAAATACTAATTATCACTGACTAGATTTTTAAGATAGAGGGGATTGGGCAGGATTATGTCCTGTTCCCAGGACATGCTATAGCATTTCTCCCCATTTCCCACATCAAAAAGATGAGTCAATTATGGTCATGATCATATCTTTGGGCCAAGTTTAGGAAACTATTTTAAAAACAAATATTTAAGAACTACTAAGAAATCCCCCCAAAACATCCTAAATATCGTCCTGTGACCTAGGCTGGTGCAAAAGCCAAAGTAGTCATATTTACAAAGGTCCTTGAACTCCTCAACATTAAGACAACCAGCAAATTCGACAGAGGCAATCAAATGTCCTGACCATCTACCACAACTTAGTTAATAACTGATAAACCATTATTATGTCTATTTGGTAGTCCCTAAATCAATGTATAATTAATTATAGAAATGCTGGGCATATGATGTCAATCACCATTGTACTGGCTAGCTTCCTTTGTTAAAAGGAAATTAAGAATCAAAGATAAATAACATTATGTTTCTCAAACTGAGAACGCCAGTGTCCCACAGGATGTTAACAGATATTCCCTTAAAGGAAGGGTTCCGGGTCAAGTAGATTTGGGAAATGCTGCACAGGAGATTCTAAATCTTGGAGAGTCACAGCAACCCTACCATATTAAAAGTTCTGACAAGTCTACCAGTAGGAAGTCAGTTTACCTTTGTTTAACCCAGCACTTCTTTGATTTATTGAACACGAAGCACCCTTTTTCTTTTGCAAAGAACAACTATTAACATCTCAAGGAACTATCATTTTGAGAACACATCTTAGGCAACACTGAAAAAAAAGATTATTTGTTGTATTTAGGGAAGGCTGGATTAAGAGGTACTATACTATAGTCTACATTTAAGATATTTTTTACAAATTGGAAAACAAAATTTTAATCACTTTTGTCAAGACGGAATACTTACATAGGGAAGGGCACTACAAAGGGTTAGCCTTCAAATGGAAACTGCTGATGTTGCATCAATTTGAAGACATGAAGGATATACATTATTAGGACAGCTCTGCAGGATTCGTTGCCCTATGCTATGCCCATTGCCTGTTACCTTGAGATCTTAGGATCAAAGAAAAGTGCAACATACAGCTATCCATCTAATTTCTTGCCTTACTAGCTAATATTCTAATAGGAGCTGAACAATATTAAGATCTTTGTTGTTTTATCCTACCACCAAAACAGGAATAAACCAAGTTCTAGTTGACATCTTTCCTCCAGTTTTAATGAAGCAGATAGAAATTAGTAAAGTTTACCAGATGCTTGAAGTTTATATTCTAAGACTCAGGCTCTCATCTGTAACTTAGCTCCTCTATTAGGAAACCAAAATAAAGGAGGAGAGGTTTGGGGGTACATTAAAAATATACAAGTAAAGCTTTTTACTTGGAACCATGTGTGGATGAGAACTTCAGAGAAGACAGGTAGAGTCCCATGCTTTTCCTATGTACTCCACCCATATGGATGGCTTTTTTTTGGAGAAAGATTCTCACTCTGTCGCCCAGGCTGGAGTGTAGTGGCATGATCTCTGCTCACTGTAACCTCTGCCTCCAGGGTTCAAGCGATTATTGTGCCTCAGCCTCTTGAGTAGTTGGGACTACAGGTATGTGCCACCAAGCCTGGCTAATTTTTGTATTTTTGGTAGAGACGGGGTTTCACTATGTTGGCCAGGCTGGTCCTGAACTCCAGACCTCAGGTGATCCACCTGCCTTGGCCTCCCAAAGTGCTGGGATGACAGGTGTGAACCGATGGCTTCTTAAAAGACTGTCTACTCAACAGTGACTCACTGTGTAACTTGCCCTTGGCTCTTCAGCCTCTCACTTGACAATATGACCATCACATGGGTCCATGTACAGTGGTAATGTCCAAATTCACTATCTCTAATTGAATTTTCAGTGGTCTGCTATGTAGCTACACCTAAATGATGGATAAACCATGGCCTTACCCAGACACACCTCTCTCCTCTCCCATACTTCCCCACCTACTGTGTTTTCTATTTCTGCACGGAGTAGTTCTCAAAGTGTGGTCCCTGAACCAGCAACATCAGCACCACCTGGGAACTTCTTAAAGTCAGAGGGGTGGGGTTCAGAAACCTGTTTTTTTTTTCTTTCGGAGACGGAGTTTCGCTCTTGTTGCCCAGGCTGGAGTGCAATGGCATGATCTCAGCTCACTGCAACCTCCACCTCCCGGGTTAAAGCGATTCTCCTGCCTCAGCTTCCCAAGTAGCTGGGATTACAGGTGTGTGCCACCACACCCAGCTATTTTTTTTTGTATTTTTAGTAGAGAAGGGGTTTCGCCATGTTGGCCAGGCGGGTCTTGAACTCCTGACCTCAGGTGATCTGCTGCCTCGGCCTCCCAAAGTGCTGGGATTACAGACGTGGGCCACAGCGCCCAGCCAGAAACCTGTTTAAACAAGTCCTCCAGGAGATTCTCATGCACATGGAAGGTTGAAAACCACTGTCCTAATGGAACCACCATCCCTCTTTCATTCAGGCTCAAACTGTAAGTGTCCTCATCTTTTTGTCATTTCCTCCCTTTCTCTTATCCCATTCCTTGCACATTAAGTGATTTCCCAAATCCTGTCAGTTCACATCTTTAATATAGGCTGAATCCATTTCCTTCCTCACTATTCCTTCAGGTTCACATTAATTTAGACTACTGCAAAAACTCATTAAGTCTTCTCCCTGCCATGGTGGTGCGGGGTACTGCTTCCACTGCTTACATTTTTTCCTGATATATTTGCCAACATTCAATACTGCTCACCAATAATCTCTATGTTTTCCAAAAGGTTTACTGGGCTCCAGGCTCTACGCTAAGTGCCAAGTATTTCTTCATGAACTCCACATAATCAGCCTGTGAGGGAGTCAGAGACAGCCTCATTTCATAGAGAACTGACTTGCCTATGGTCACTCAAAACCAAGATTTGAAATCACCTCAATCTGTCCTAACCCCATGGTGTTAACCACTGCGCACCATGCTCTACCCAACCCAACCCATAAAACCACTTATAAAAAGCCAACTCAGCCTTGTTTTAAGATCTTCTGTATAGTCCGGCCCCCAAATATCTTTTTGTGGTCTCCTATCACTTCCCTTCACGCACCTACACAGATTTATGGCTTCCTATACACACCACTCAAGGCTTTTCCTCATTTGTTCCATCCACTTGAAACACCCTCCCATAAACATCTACAGTTCTTTATCCAGCCCTAGGGTATAGTGCTCTGTGACATCTTCTCAATTTACTAAACAGGACTCCTCTTAAAGAAGAGTGGAATCTACATTTCATTCATCTTAGTATCTCTCCAGCTCTTTGCAAAAACAACAACAACAAACCCAGAAAACCCTGGTAAGTAATTCAGGGTGATTTTATGATTTACTCCCTTATTACAGCCTCCCCTTCCTCCCTGACTTCTTGATCTCTCAGACATCACGTCCTGTGTATCAAAAAACCAGGAGTTTCCAGCCTTAGCATGCCACCTTTGAAAACTCATTGAACAGACTACTGACATTTAATTGTTGAACTGGGAATGGCATTTATTTTCATTTACTTTTTCTCCTAAAATGTAGAATGTATAGATAGGATGTACAGATATGTGGGCTGTGTGTGTGTGTAGATATAAATAATTCTAGTTCAGTCTTGTAGTTGAGGTTTTATTATAATTAAAATTCCTTACATTTGGGAAAGCCCTAGTAGTCAAATAAATATTGAGGAAAAGAGATATCACAAGGAAAATGGATAGTTGGAGGAGTGTAAGCTGTAGTTGTCAATGACAACCGTTGCTATCATTTTCCAACAAGGTAGTTATTTGGTAGAATTAATGTCAAAAACACAATGAGATTTTCTTTAAAATGTAATGCCTTGAATATTTGATTAGCTATACTTTAAACCTTAAGAAATTACAAAAACTAGTAATGACTTAACGTGAACAATTTGGGTTTTCAGTATATATATATATATATATATATATTTCAAAATTATTAAGACCAATGATGCATATCACCTATGTTAGATGCCTATTTGGGGGTTAATTGACTACACAGTATATGACAATAATCCACATAAATCATTATTTGCTGAAATGGAAAACTAAAAAGAATAAATGACCAATTTTCTCCTTCCTCTACGTAGACTAGTTAATGAAAACACAGTAAAAAATATAAAAATGATAAGAGAAACAACAAGGCTAAATAAACTTAACCTTCTATTCCTCAGTAGATATAATAAATTGCACTACAGAATAGGAGAGTTATTTTAAAAATTACTAATTTAAGGTTTGGTTAGCAAGTTAATGAAATTTAATGGGAATGAAAACAAATACCACCTAACACAGGAAGATTTTTTCTTAAGACTATACTAGGTTTACTTTTACAATTGTCCGCAGATATTCTGTGGCTTAATGTGTGTGTGTGGGTGGCAGGGGTACTAGAATTAGAAAACATATTTATTAGTTATGCCCTAGTCAATTAAATGGTTCCTTGGGAATGCTGGGTAGCTGGCTCAAGAGGTACAAGTGTTCAAAATTTTTGTCTTTACTTTTATTTTTGTCTTTACTTATTTCTTTATTTTTGTCTTGTCTTTATCTGTATGGTTTCAATAATATCATCATTCCTTTCTAAACTTCCAGAAATTATCGTGGGCTTCTTGGGAAAGAAGGTTAAGAAAGATCAATGTATTATTGACAACCATAAGCCATATCTAACCTATAAGGAACATTAAAGCTGTAGGAGAGCTCAGGCACATCTAACTACAGGCTGAGTCCAACCTCAGTGCATATGCATCCAGAATAAAGCCCATTTCAGACTTTGGGTCCACAAGTGCTCTGTTCCTTGTGCTTCCATATTTGATGTCCCTGTTTTTCTCTGACTCTCCTGCTTTCTCTCTAACATTTGGCTCCTTCCACCTATATATAAAAGCAATTTTATTTTTTGTTACCCTTATTGAATATCTGCATACTCTCTGTTTACCAAAAAAAAAGCAGACAAGTAATGTTACTTTTTATTTCTGTTAGGTCTATAGGGCAGTCAACAGAAAAGGAAAAAAAAAAAAAGGAAAAAAGAAGAAGAAAAAGAAGTTCCAGATTTGAATATATACTTTGTTCAGACTAATTTATTGACCAAAAGAATCTTTAAATTGCCATATTGAGAATTCTTTTTCTGTTGCATAAAATACATCCTCACTTATGAAGAAATACATTTGCTTATGTTTGGAATGGGCACAATTTAATATCAAATGTCTAACTTTCCTTTTAAGTCATAACAAAAATAATAATATCGGGCAGTACTGAATGAATGCCATCTGTGGGTCGGGCACTCTATTTATATTTTCTCTAATCCTTAAAAAGCAACACAGTTTTGAATTGAGCAATCCTAAAATGGGAGGGGCAAAGTAAATGACTTGCCCAAGGTCACACGAATTAGTAAGTGAAGAGTTGGACTGAAATTCTAAATTCTTGCTCTTTCCATTATATGAAGCTGAAAAATTAAGGTTATGTCATTTTCTGTTGCTAAAGGTTATATTTAGAACTGTAATTGACTTTATTACTTCAAAACTTTCTTCTCAAATAAAATAAAACCCTGCAATTTAATAAGAATTAAAGAGCCAGATGCAAGTATACATGGGAACTTAACTAATGACAAGGGGGAAATTTCATTCAATAGGAAAAGTACTGCTGTTGTTAAGTAGAGAAAACAAAGCTAGATTACCACCTCAAACTATACACACACATGCACACACTGCTCAATTTCATTAGTAAGGAAAAATAAAATCAAGTAACAATGAGATGTCATTTTTCATCATATTGGCAAACATTTAAAAAAGCGTTAACAGCCAGGGCTGGTGAGGAACTGGAGGGAAATGGGCACTTACACATACTGTTCATGGCAGTGGGATTTGCTATAACACTTGGAGGAAACAATCTGGTAATACCTATTAAGATTAAAAAGCCATATTCCTCATTCTCTGCCATCCCCACTTGGAAATCTAGACTACAGAAATAAAAGCAATGGTATATATTAAAGAGTAATTGCACCATCATTTGAAACAATTTGAATGTCCATCCACATAGCAATATTGTAACAAACGATGGCATCTCCATTCTACAGCATACTATGTCCTTATTCAAAAGAATGAGTTGGACTTTTATCTGTTGCTTCAGAAGGACCATTATGTATGATTATGTTAAAAAGTCAACTGAAGAACTGAGTAAAACACAACAAAATTTAAAAACCCAAAGCCTACATAGGTTTGTTTCAACACAGACACAACTGTGAATGAGACACAGCAGATCAGTACGATTGGTCACCTCAGAAAGGTGACCAATCTATTTATACTTTTATATTACATTATCATATTATTTTATATTTACAATTATTTACACTTTTATATTATCTCTTTTAATTGTATCACTTGTTACAACACAATTTCATTATTATATTATTTTATATTTACAATTATTTACACTTTTATATTATTTCTTTTAATTGTATCACTTGTTACAACACAATTTCTGTAATTAAAATTGAATTCAGAAAATTAAGCAGAAAGAAAAGCCAAGACACAAAGTATTATTTGCATGTACCAGGACAAACCTGTTGAGGAAACTGCCAATTCCTCAAACATGGTATTCTGATTGAGTGGACAACTGATATTTTTGCTTTTCTGAAGCCATTAAAGTATGCTAACAGTGTTCAATAATATTCTAATAACCTATTATGGCCTATTATAACAACTGGAAACAACACATCAGATTCGAAAGTACATAGCATTGGTGACACTATGAAGAAATGGTGTAGCAGGAATGTAAACTAGTACAAACTCTTGGTAGGGCAATTTAACAATACCAAAAAAAAGGTAAATATTACATACCTACCTGTTGTCCCATTAGTTCCAATGCTGAGGTTGTGATATACTTGGAAAAGTACACAAAACCAACCAATCAAATAAAACTGGAAACAACCCAATAATCATCAAAATGGGGATAGCTAAATATATACATACATCTACATAATAGGATTCCATGCAATTGCTAGAAAGGATTGAAGTAAATCCAAATGTGCTGATACAGAATATCTTTAAGAAAGATTATGCAGGAAAATAAAACCAGGCAGTTGTTTTTAAAAAGACATCTATGCTAGAATATGCAGAAATAAATTTTTTCTTGATGTATACTCAAAAAACTTAACTTTAGAGGAAGTTTTAACCTTTGGGAAATGAGACTGGATGCCTGTAGGGTGGCTTACTTTTCATTTTATACTTCTGAGTATTTAATTCCCTTTACCTTGGGCATTTATTTTTGTTATTAATTTTTGTAAATAAAATAAAGTTAAGCGTTGTTTGCTTACATAAAACCACACTACGATCCCAATTTTTACTAATAGTTAAATGTTCCAATTCTGACCTATTAAAGAAAATGTTTTAAGAATTAATTTTCATGAAGGGCATGAAATACATAACATCTTAAATATATATGCTGTAAAATGAACTGTTTGCTTTAATAGATTCTACTGTATGTATTTCTCTGGAAACTCCACAGGATTTAATAAAGAATTGGTATCTTTAGAAAGATGCTTTTTGGCTTACTCTGGTTTTAATTAATTTCTACCATAAATTGCTAATCAATAAGGAAGGAAAGAGTAACTGATAATCAACTGTAATCTTACATGTACCTAATCATTCCTTAAAATTTTATATAAATATGCTTTGAAAATAAAACAAACATGCAAGAGGACCCAATTAACTTTAAATTTTGAATCATGTTAGGGCTGAATCACTTAGATACCATGTATCACACGGTAAATTTTTCATTTGATAAACAAATAGTTTGAAAGAGTAATCATTCTTTTGTAATACATAATTTTGATTAGGTATTCAAAGTAGACATGATGTTTTAAACAGGTGATGATATATGTATATATTTTTACTGTGACAAAATATATGCTAACAAAATGTAACATTTTAACCATTTTTAAGCGTACAGGGCTTTAAGTATATTCACATTGTTGTGCAAGCATCACCATCATCCATCTCCAGAACTTTTTCATCATCCCAAACTGAAAAAACAACTCCCAGTTACCTCTTCTACCCAGCCTCTGGCAACCATCACTGTGCTTTCTGTCTCTACGAATTTGACTACTCTAGGCACCTTGTATAAATGAAATTATGTATATACTATTTGTCTTTTTGTGACTGGCATTATTTCACTTAGCACAATGTCCTCAAGGTTTACAGAATTTACTTCCTTTATAAGGATAAATATTCCATTGCAATATATACGCCACATTTTGTTTATCCATTCATCTGTCAATGGACTGTCAACAGAAACAACTTGTCATTAAAAACAACTTGGGTTATTTTTATGTATTTTTTTAAAGTCCCGAAAGTCTATACAAAACTTAAGCCAAATTCTGCAACAAAACGTATCTTAAAATTCACATTTCTATTTTCTCCTCTCCTGGCTTCTTTTCCTGTCAAGAAACTACTAGCTTTCACAAAATTCAATAGTGAAAGGTCTTATCTCCCAGGATGAAAACAGTTCTATGACTTTTCCTTCTGTAATTTAAACGACTGACTTGATTATGAGAACACTTGGACACAGGGCGAGGAACATCACACACCGGGGCCTGTCGGCAGGTGGGAGGCTGGGGGGAGGGATGGCACTGGGAGAAATACCTAATGTTGATGGGTGCAGCAAACCAACATGTCACATGTATACCTATGTAACAAACCAGCATGTTGTGCACATGTACCCTAGAACTTAAAAAAAAAAAAAAAAAAGACTGACTTGATTATACATTCATTCGTTTAAACACTGTGGTGGGTAGAGAGAAAGAGGGAAAGGCAGAGGCAACACCAGTGCCTGTGCTCCACAATCATAACAAAGTGCAACACGAGCACTCATGTAACCTGGGAAGTCGGCCTGGAGCCACAGAGCAGAGGTGGTCTAAATTAGATACGAAGTTTCTCCTCAAGGAAGTAGGGGAATTGGATTAAAACATTCAAGCTGAAGGGTCAAAACAAATCCCTGTTTTAAGATGCCAAATAAAAGTAGGCACCTAGAAAGTCAGTGAACATGAACAAACCGCATGGTGGTGATGAGACCACAGGGCTTGGCATCCATTCCCCATTGGTTCAACAAGGCAACACCATCTGCGTTGCTGGCTGCTGAAATATCAAAAGACCTAAGGTGTGTGAGAGCTTTAACAAGCTTTCGGGCCCCATACAAAACTTCTTATCACAGATTTTTGTTCTAATATCCTAGAGCAGCAGTAGGCAAACTTTTTCTAGAAAAGGCTGGATACACAGTAAATAATTTAGGCTTTGCAGACCATAGCATAGGTCTCTGTCACAACTACTCACCTTTGACCTGGGAGTGCAAAAGCAGCCATAAACATAAATGAAGAGTGTGGCTATGTTCCAGTAAGATTTTATAATATATATGGAAACTGAAATTTGATTTCATCTAATTTTCAGGCGTCATCAAATATTCTGCCTTTGATTACTTTTTAACCATTAAAAATTGTATAAAACATTCTTAGCTTGCAGGCTATAAAAAACAGGCGAGGGCCAGATTCAGCCAGTGGGCCACCTGTCCTGTAGTTTAACAACTTGTAAGCCTCTTTAAAGGCATACGATTTGACAAAGATTAGAACAAATACGGAAGGATTACAGGATTTTGGTATCAACTTGGATCTGATGCTAGGCTCTGTCACTTACTAGCTATGTAATATTAGACAAGTCACTTAAACATCTGTAAACCTCAGTTTAATCACTTGTAAAATGGGAATAACCACCACATCAGAGGAGTTGGGTATGAAGTACATGAACAAAATGCTAAATGCTGTGAGCTATTTTTTAAAGAGTTAGGCATGATAAAGTAAAAAATAAAATTTTATTTTTTTTCATATACCATGTTCTTTCCTAAGAGGTTCACTTGCCAAAAATTTGGAAATATATTTTCATTTCCTAAGTAGAGAAAAAAAATGAAGTAATTTCTGCCATAGACAGCTGCCTTGGATTCCATTTTTACTAAGCTCTTAGCATTGTACAATGTTATCATGCCACTTAGTTAATAATTTACCTCTTTTATCTTCTGATCATATTCTGTTCTCAATAACCCTTTTTTGTTCTCAATGTCATTTTTTGTTCTTTCCTCTTAAACTTCATATACAGAAGATCCATTTTTTTTTTTTTACATAAAATCACAAGAAGGAAGTAGTGGCTGAAGCACCACTCATGACAAATGAGTGAGAAAAATAGTGGTTCCTTTTTGCTACAGCCATAATGCTCTATTTATTTAATTTCAAAGCAAGTAATTTACACAAATTAGGCACTCTTATAACCCTTACAAAATTAAAATGCATGATTTCTTTATATAGCCAGCCTGCAGATAGCAAAATATCAATGCCAGCCATGCCTGTAACCCTAGCACTTTGGGAGGCTGAGGCAGGCAGATCACTAGAGGTCAGGAGTTCAAGACCACCCTGGCCAACATGGTGAAACCCTGTCTCTACTAAAAATACAAAAATTAGCCAGGCGTGGTGGTGCATGACTGTAATCCCAGCTACTCGGGAGGCTGAGGCAGGAGAATCACTTGAACCCAGGAGGTGGAGGTTGCAGTGAGCCAATATCACGCCACTGCACTCCAGCCTGGGAGAAAGAGTGAGACTCTGCCTCAAAAAAAAAAAAAAAAAAAAAAAGGCCAGTACAGGGATGGTGGGTACATTTGTGTTGCTCTTTAATATTCAGATACTGATTTAAGGCAACCCAAAGTCTTAATTCAGTATTTCCCATCATATTACTCTTTTAAGAAATTCCTTTCCTTTGTCTATTTTATGAAAATACTAAAAAACAAAAAAACTCTGCCCTTGTTTTCTGAAGGTACTCTGGGCAGTTTTCATGGTAACAATTCCCTACCTCCAGTTAATACACAAGAAGATTAAGCTTACTTCCATAACTGTCTTCTGTCCTTCCAGAAGCAGGAAGCCGCAATTGGGAAGAGAACGCTATCTCTAAACTGAATGCTTAGTGTAAGTCCTCCGCACAGTGCCAGGCTAGGTCAGGGCTCCTGCGTAGGGCTTGAGGCTCCTGTAAGCAGAGGCCAGCACACTGGCCCATACCCTCCCCAGGGATAGCGTCAACCTTAATGCCTGGGACAGTGCCTGCCTGCCTCCCTCAGGCATGTGTGTTAACAGGGTTAGAAGCCTGGGTCCCTTTGGAAAGAAAGGACAACACAGTCTACCACCGAGACCCACAACCTTCTGAATTCATCAGGAAAGTGAATAAAGGGGCTGTAGAAAGGATCACCACAGAGCAAGCTATGGGATGATCCCAATTCTCTTGGGACTAGTGGCGAGAAAAGTGGATCCGTGAACAGGGCCAGGAACCATGAAGGAATCAATACTTCACTGGGCAATTTTTGCTCTTCACAAGAAATATCCTAGGATCCTTACAACTCACACTGGAGCCTGGAATCTAAAAACAGACAAGGCCTTCCATTCATGAGAGTCTGCGGTTTCCCACAAAAGACGAAGAGAAGAAACTAACCCAATTTCCTACATACCAGGCGAGACTTTTCTCTGAAGTACCACCAATGTAGCTATGGCCAGCTTTTTCCAAAGTCCTCCCATTCACTCAGGAGGCACTGTGGTTTCCAAAGGGAAACCTTCTACTGAAGCACTGACCCTGATCCTCCCTTACTCATTTTGCTTGGGGATCTCCTAAACTACTCAGAACTTCCACAACCTGCAATAGCACCCACTCCCTGTACCCATGACACCTTCACCTTCTCCTCCTCTTTATGTATTTCCATACTCAGCCTGACCATCGCATCACTCTATTGACAGCACCCCAATTCCCTAGTCCTTTACTTCAGACAGTTCCTGTTTCCCTTTCCAGACACACGTATTTCAAGGGCTCTCCACTTATTCAGGTCTCATTTTCTCTTCAACTCTGTCATCTGGCTGCTGCTCTAAACTCTGTATCAACTGTTCTCTCCAAGGTTACTAACCATTTCTTGGTGGCTACATCCAAAAGGCACTTTTCCGTTCTCCATCTATCTACCCTGACCTTTCTGCATCCTTCAAACTCACTGACGACTTCCTCTTTGACATTCATCCTTCCTCTGACTTCACAGATATCACCTTCTATTTTTTGCCCACCCTGCCTCCTCTGGCTATACTGTCTCCTTCACAGAATCCTGTTCCTTCCCTGCCTCTTGTAAATACTGCTTTTTCCAGTTTTCTGCTTGCTCTAGACATTTTCCCTAGGTGAGCCCCTCAATAATAATAGTGATAGTAGCATCGGCCGAAATGTACTAAAAGCATATACTATGTGCTACCTGTTATTCTAAGCCTTTAAATCAAATTGATTGAAAGGCAATGATCTCTCAGTAATTGTGCCTATGAAGTAGGAACTGTTAACACTTATTATTCAGAGGAGATAGAGCCACGGTCATATGGTGCACAGGCGAAAGAATGGGGACTAGATTCCATGAGGATCACCCTAGGGCCTGTGTTCTTCATGCCTCTGCTGCTCCCATGGCTTCAAGTAACAACTATGTGGTTGTGGATCTCATATTGACAACTTTGACCTAGACCTTCCTGACCAAGGTCCAAGTCCATGTGTCCAGCTATCTAATGGGTCTCTTCTTGGGGATGATCCACAATCATCTCAAGGTACACACATGCAGAACATCAGTTTACTCTCACAAATTCTAGCAATCTGTAACCAGCTGCCTTCTTCAAACCCAAGCATCCTCTTAGAGAGCTCCATCACCTTCCACACACAAACGTAAATAGGTCCTGTTCCATCTCTCATTGTCCTTGGATCTAAACCTAAGTTATCACTTTACTATACATCTGTGACACTTATCTTTTAAAATGAACTAATGCATTACAATAAAAACAAAGCATTTTAATAGTATTATGTTATGCCATGAATATCAAACAACAGGTAAAAATACAGGATCTGGCAAAACTTGGCATTTTCTAAGCAGCACACATTAAGTTCATTTGAAAAACACTGTTGTTTTAAAATGGCATGTACTTAGCTGGATTTAAGAACAGCAACATTTTCACTGCAAAGGCTGCTAGGATGACTATAGTCCCAGAAACCTTGCCTGTATATAATTCAGGACAGTATATAGAATGGTTTGATGTTTTCTGGTTCACTACCCCAGCTCATTCATTCATACAACTAAAATTTATGATAAAGTCAAATTTTAGCCATTCCCTTATATTTCCTCCTGTGTTTTCAGTAAGTCTACATCTGACACAGACTCATTTAAGGTATCATGATAATAGTATTACTGGCTATTATTTATTAAGTGCATACAATGAGCCACATACTGTATACTAAGGCTTTCTATGCATATCAAAAGTGTGAATATAGCCAACACCCAATGAATAATTCCTATGGGTGAGGCATCTTTTATTTAAATTCTACAACAACCCCATGAGGAATATATTACTATTACTCTCATTTTAGAGGTGTAGATCATGAATGTCTAAGGTTACATCAAGTAGATGGCATGGCAGGGATATGCAGTTAGAAGGTGTGACTCCAGAGTTGATGCTCTTTATCACTCTTTCAGCCCCATACCATGATCTTCAGGGTGTGGAAATGAAATTGATTTCAAGGTGGAGGGGGCAAGATAATAACCTCTTAAAAACAATATAAGCCTAAGTAATCCATCAGAGGTCCCACTACCTGGCTTTACTCTGACGTCATCATCTCCTTCAATTTAACAACTGACTCATAAGCCTTTCTTTGACATTATCTAAATACGATGGCAGTACCAAACAGTGATGGTCTGCAACAATTATCACAGCTGCCAAAGTTCCAGAGAAGCAGCTGCGGGTGCAGAAAATCTAGTTTGCAGGGTTTTAGAGATTATCATCTTCACTGTTTCTCATCTGATAAACAGTGCCTTCTATGACATCCAGCATCCGTTACAGTGAGAAAGTAATATCTTTGGTATATCTTAAGACTCCTGGGATCACAAAAAAGAATTGGTAAGTACAAGTTAAAAAAAAAAGAGAGAAAGAGCCACATTGCTTCATTTATCTATCCGTATTTCTCCATTCTGGATTTTCTATGAGTTCTGTTTTTAAGCTCATTTTTGTCAATATATCTGATTGAGAAAGATACTAAACAAGTCCCAGGTGAGACTGCACCATAGCAACAGGCTTGCCAGGAATTCTTTGGGGAGCAGAATCTCAGAGAAGTATTTGATTGCCTCTTCACACTCTTGATTACAACACACCGAGTTGTTAAACTAAATTGTAAGCCATTAGTGTACTGAATGAACTTTAAAAACTAAACTACCCGATATGAAGATATTTTTCACACAGACAATCACACTGAGATGTGTTTAATTGTTTGTAGCCCATTTCCCTCTTATTTAGAAAATAAGGCAGACATCTTTAAGCTATTTCAAAACTTGCCAATGTCACAGTGTAATAATGTGATAAATAAAACATTGCCCTTTATCACTAGTAAATATTGAATCTTGGCTCTAATTCATAAATGTCTTTAATCGTTCACTGTTAATTATGACAGAATATAAATGCCCTGTCCTTAGAATTTGATCAAGAGTTTTAAAGTATCTTGAGTTAGATCAGCAGTGGCCAAAATAAGCTATGGAAAAAACCAAGCTCAGTCGCAGGGTAGATTATACTTGGACTTGGCCTATTAGCTCAGCTGGGATGGTATTTTGAGAACAAACAAAAAAATAGGCCACAGAAGAAAAAACCAGTTTATGTCTGTGGGTTGTACAACTCAAACTGTCAGCCACCCTACGAATTATATCATGACCAAAAGTGAGACCAGGTGAGGATACAGGTGGCATGTACAAAACCCATGACAATCAGAAAATTAACCAAAGGCAAATCCAGATGAGTGTGAAGTACTATTACCATCCGTCTTCACATCCAAATACAACACATTTAACAAACATTTCCCACACTTGGGTATAAATTGTGTTGCAGGCAGTAAAACATTTCAGAAATATTTAAATCAAAGAACAGAGAAGCATTTATGTAAGGTTATTTTTATACAACCAATTCTTAGTTATTGATGCTAATAGAGCTATCCAGTGGTGTGTGTCTACTCCAAATTATTTACACTTATATTTGTAGTGCAGAGTATGATGTTTCTGTAGCACATCTAATTACATTTTGCTTTATTATTAAAATGAGCTAACATTTCTTTAATATACAAATGTATGGGAAAGGTGGTGTCCCTGAAGCCTGCTAGGCAGGAGAATAGCTGGCTTACAATTACAAAGACACCACAGACAGGCTTCAGAGAAAAAGAACGGACTGAACAACTCAAACCTTAATTACTTTATAAGCACTCATAATTTACATAAGGTTGGTACAGGTCACTAGTTATTGGTTCAGATCATTTTTTGCTGATGTTGCATGTCGCCTTCTTAGGAGCCTGGGAAGCTTCCTCAACTACCTGGAGAACAATTAGAAAATATCATTTCACTAAATAAAACATGTACTAATGTTTAAACATGGCTTTTAAGAAGAGATATATTCTTTGGAAGCTATTCATATTAAAATATTCAGGATTATTTACTTTAAACAAGTAAATAGCAAATAATCGTAATAGAAACACGCACTGTGCAAGTATTATGTAGTGGACCCCTGTTGTTCTTGCTACCTAACATCTTTGTACCTTTCGTCTAGGTGTGGCATTTTGATTTTTCTCTAAAGAAACCTACCTTCCCTATTCTTGGGCCATAAGAGTTTGGTATATTAGGAGTAGGGTTGCTTGAGGTATAGAGAAAGTGGCAAGGACAATGGATAGCAAATTTTTGATGAAGAATTATTTCTGGCAGGGTGCGGCGGCTCACGCCTGTAATTCCAGCACTTTGGGAGGCCAAGGCGGGTGGATGACGAGGTCAGGAGATCGAGACCATCCTGGCTAACATGGTGAAACCCTGTCTTTACTAAAAATACAAAAAATTAGCCGGGTATGGTGGCAGGCGCCTGTAGTCCCAGCTACTCGGGAGGCTGAGGCAGGAGAATGGCGTGAACCTGGAAGGCGGAGCTTGCAGTGAGCCAAGATTGCACCACTGCACTCCGGCCTGGGCAACAGAGCTAGACTCCGTCTCAAAAAAAAAAAAAAAAAAAAAAAAATTATTATTTCTGAGTGAATACTAAGAAACTGAACTGAAGGACAGGAGTTTGTGGCTTAAGAATATAATGTCTAAAGGAAATGCAAGATGAGAAAGCCAAGGGGCTGCCCTACCAGAGACTGGATGGGCTGTCTGGGTAGATACTGAAGTCACTTGGAGACCCATAGCAGGAGGTGAACTGGAGAAGGCGGCCATGAGCTGAATCTTCAGCGAATGATAGTGAGTGCCAGAAGGCTAGTGAATGTCAGGAGAGAGGAGGAAGCATGGTAAAGGCAGGCATGGAAGTCTCAAAGAAGCCAGGGACGTGTAAAGGCAGGCAACAACCAGGGAGCAAGGAGAATGCTGACCCCACCTACTTAGCTTGAGAACCCAGAGGGTAGGAGAATAACCAGATGTTAAAGAAATAAATTCATGTCTGTCCCATGTGCCAAATATATGCAACCCATTCCAACATCTCCAAAAGTCTCAAACCATTACAGCATCAAATAGAAGGGTCAAATCTCACACAAATTTAATCTCTCAAAAATCCCAAATCTCATCATCTAAACATCTAAATCAGGTACAGGGGAGACTTGAGTATAATATATCCTGGAGCAAAATTCTTCTCCAACTATTGATTCTGTGAAACTAAAAGATAAGTTATCTGCTTCCAAAATACAGTGGTGGGACAGACATAGGATAATAGTTATGACACTCCCATTCCAAAAGGAAAAAAAATGGAAAGAATAAAGGAGTCATCTTTCTCAAATAATTTCAAAACCCAGCAGGGCAAGGTTTAAAGTCTGAGACTATGACTCTAGGCCAAAGCTGTATCCTTGAAGTCATTTTTCCTTTTCTTTAAGGGTACCACATATTTGCAACTGAGTACTGTTTTGATAAGCCTGTACAGTTTGGGAAGTCTAACAGCCTTCCTATATTTCATCCTGTCTCTGTCCTTTTCAGTTCAAGCTGGCAGCATTTTTGCTGATATAACATTTTCAAAAAACTTGTGGGTTTCCTGTGTATTTGTGCCATTAAACAAGTGGGTCCTCCACAGATCTTCCCTGGAAAATTTCATCTCCACTCCTGATTTCTGCTGAGTCACATGCCTGATATCTTCAGCACTAGTCAAAAGTTACCTAGTTACATCCTTGGCCTTCTCTCTAGAGCACTTTCCTAAAAGTGAATCTCCTAATTTTACCATTTTTTGCAACCTGGATGGGCTGAGAATTTTCCAAATTATCAAACTGTGATTCATTTTTGCTTGAGAGGTTTCCCCTTGATTTGCTTTTCCTCTCACATTTTGTTATTAGCAGCAAGAAGAAACCAGGCTGTACCTTCCACGCTGTGCTTGGAAATCTCTTTACCTAAATATCCAAGTCCATCATTTACATGCTTTCTACAGGATTGGGAGAGACAATTCAGCTAAGTTTTCTACCAGTATTGGCATATCTTGTTTCATTGCACTTTGCTTCATTACTCTCTGTGGCTATCGCATCTTTTACAAATTGAAGGTCTGTGGAAACCCTGAATTGAGCAAGTCTATTGGCACATTTTTTTCCAACAATATGTGCTCATTTCACTAGCATTTTTAGCAATACAGTTTTAAATTAAGGCATGTACATTGGTTTTTAGACATAAGGTAACAGACTACAGTATAGTGTAAACATAACTTTTATGTGCACTGGGAAACCAAAAAAATTTATGTGGCTCACTTTATTGGAATATTAGCTTTATTGCAGTGGTCTAGTACTCAACCAGTATCACCAAGGTATGCCTGTAAATATTAAGGATCACCTTTCTTTCCTCTAGTTTCCAATTACATATTCTTCATTTCCTTCTGAGCTCTCACCAGAACCACCTTTAATACTCACATTTCTACCACCATTTTGTTTAAAGCAATCTAGGCTTTTCCTATCATGGGGCTAAAAATTCTTCCAGACCCTACCCATTATCCAATTCCACATTTTTAGGTATTTGTTACAGCAGACTCCCCTTCCTGATGCCAAAATCTGTAGCAGCATCCCACAGCTGCTGTAACAAATCACCACAAACCTGGTGGAATAGAACAAAAATTTATTCTCACAGTTCTAGAAACTAGAAATCAAAAATATTTTCACTGGGCTGAAATCAAGGTGTAAGCTGGGATGTACTCATTCCAGAGGCTGTAGGGAAAAACCTCTTCTTTGCTCCTTACAGGCTCTGGGGACAGCTGGCATTCTCTGGCTTGCAGCCACATCACTCCAACCCCTGCCTCCACCTTCACAGAGCCTTCTCGTGTGTGTGTGTGTCTCTCTGCCTCTCTCATAGACAGATACTTGTGATGGCATTTAGAACTCACCTGGATAATCCAGGATAATCTCCCTATCTCATGATTTTTTAACTTATTTACACCCATAAAGTTTTGAAATAAGATCACGTTTGTAGGCTCCAAGCGTTGGGATAATAAATCTCTGGGGAGGACAGCATTATTCTGCCTTCCACAATCACAGTTTAGAGAGACAGCATATTAATTTATCATAAGACTATCCTGTCTATAAAAAAGTTATAGTTCTTTCAAAATTACTACTTAATATTACAAAAGCTGCAAAATGACTTTTCTGAAGCTAATATGTAAATGTGAGATACTTATTTTGATTTTTTCACCTATAAATAAGTATAATTAACTTTTAAACATAATTTTAAAAACGAAGTTGATGGTACAGCTAAGTAGAATAAGTACTGGTAAATTAGCAAATATAAATAGTTGCAAAGATTTAAAAAATACTTCTGCATAAAGTAAAAATATTTTAGAAACAGATATGCCTTTATTTTAGAAAATTACTCTTTAGGAAAATACTATTTTCCCTTAGGAGTTACAGTAAATAAATAGCTGTTATCTCTTTTAAATCTTGGTTATGTTTCAGTCTTTAAGGTGAGGAAGGGCGAGGGTGATCGAATACCAGAAGGGAGAATGCTGACTGAGATGGTTTTAGTAGAGCAACAGGCAGCTAAGTTCCTGTCAATATGATCAATTACCTTGGGAATGGCTTCACAGTCTAGCAATTGGAGCCCCCACTTGCACTGTCCACTACAGGGAAGAGGGAAGATTCAGAGAGGCAATGGTAATGCTAATTAGTGTTTTTTTCTCTAACAACCTAGAAGCAAACAGCTTGGGGTTTTCTGCCTAGAGCTTTAATGGCCAAATAAAACTGTGTGCCTGTTTAATAGCTCTAATTACTTTTATAAAGTTGACTCGAAGACCACAGGTCTGATACGATTCTTATTATTCTTTTCCATGTAAGCCTAAAAGCAAATCAGAGTTACATTATAGAATAATAATTAATACTTAATAGTGAAAATAATAATGACAACCAAGTAACTGTATTTGTAAAATCTTATTATAAAAAATGGTGATTCATGCATAGTAATTTGAATATATGGTCACATATTTTATATTAAAAAACATAAATAACACAGCAAGGCAATGTAGTCTTCTTTCTCTGTTATGTGTATCTTTAAAAGGCCAGGTTGCCTAGGTTGTAAATTCCCAGAAGGGCACCACATTTGTTTCCCAGACATTTATAAGCTTTCTCTCAAATTATTCATTTTGTAATTCTAAACTAACAATAAATATTACTTCGTAAATGTACCTAAATCAATAAATGTCCAATCCTGCACAAATGTAAAATCTACAGTTTGAGAACATGAGTGATAAAAAGTTTCAAACACTGTTTCTCACTGAGACACAGAATTGCAGGAATTCTCCATTAAGTCTGAGAAATAGGCCCCACCAGTTTATCAGAACAGACAGTGTCTTACATTAACACGATCCCAAGTTGCCACCTTTGTTGAGAGTGCAGCCAAACAGCAGGACTAGAAATCACACCCCATCAGGGAGTCAGCCCTGGTGGCAAAGTGCTCGTTGGGTCACACTGTGTTTGTCCAAGGACTCACAACCACCGTTTGAAAACTGCTTTACAGAATATTATCTGGGGTGATGAAAATATTGTATATATTGATTATGGTTACATGACTACATTCATTTGTCAAAACTCATTAAATTTTATTTTACATAAATTATACCTCAGTAAGCTTGCCCTTAAAAACATTAACACACGTGTCCGTATTTTCTTTTTATTAAGTTATGACTTTGTAAGCCATAAGTGACATTCTTACAGTGCTGGCAAAATACTGCTATAGATTCATTCATGAATCCACTTTGATACACATTACAAAAAGACTTCTGTGTTTGAAGCAACATTTTTCCACATTAATAGATTGTTTAACTTCTTCTTGGCAGAAGAAGAATGTTTTATTCTGAGAGATCTATAAATGCAACCTTGTTTAGAGAGCAGAGCCATAGATGGAGCCTCAGGAGAGTGAGATTTTGATCTTCCATCTGTGCCTAACCCTCCTATGCTGGACAATACTACTCCCATTAATGACACTGCTATGAGATAAAATATTACTTACATTAGGTTGAATAATTTTAAAACCACAACCATGCATTTATTAGGCATAATCTTAAGTAGTTTTCACAACCTAAATGTTTTGTTTCTGTGAATTGACAGAATTTAAGCAATAATGGAAAAAAAAACATGTTTTATGAAAATAAGCTACTATCCCTTCAATAAAATCATTGGAATTAAATCAAGAAAACTTTTAAAACTTTTGTGAATAAATGCAAAATATAAGTGTTGGAATATTAATGACCCTTTCCATACTGGTCAACACAGAAGATTAAAATACTGGGCTATTCAGTTAAATCAATCTTTACCTCCTCCCTCTGCTTATTAAAATATTGTAAGAAAAAAAGTTCTGTGTTTTGAATTCCAAGCAGAGGGGCAATGGCACCTAACGACCTGCAGGCGGCCCAGCAGCCCTTAGTGTGTGGAATAGCAAAGGGTGGGGAAAGAGGTCTAAATCTAGGGGTGGTGGTGGGGAGGAACATATTCAACCAAAGCACTCGTCCCTCACAGGGGCTTAGGTGAAGGGCCACTAAACGATTTCCCGAAAACTCTGAAAAATATTGTAAATAAAATTTAAAAGGATTAAAAAGCAGACTACACTGACTCAAGCCTATTTTTTAGACATGAAACTAAACATGATCCACCCTTGTGAAAGTACCATTCTGATAATACTGAAAATTTATTTTTGGAAGGAGAATTTTTATTATTTTCACGCGCAGAAAACTCAACTGTGTACATTTAACCCAATTCAGTGGCAAGTCCTTTAGCGTTTGCCCTTTCCAGCTTGGCAAAGCAAGCCACAGACTTGGGACCCAGGACACTGCCTCCCCAGTGATGGTGGATCTCATCATATCTATCATTGTAATCGGTCCCGACAGTTTCCACCAGCTAACCGAAGCTCCTTTGCCTTCCAAGTTAACCTGTGTGAAGGCAACAGTGGTGCAGGGTCTTCCTATGCATAGACATCCCAGGCTTGCCTTCCCCTTGATAATGCAGTCAAGGACCCCCATTTTAGGACACAAGGCAAGCAGGAAGACAACTGGCTCAATGGGATCCATGTCATGTGCGATCACCGCCAGCTGAGCCTTCTTGTTCTCCAAAGGTGGTGACAGTGTTAACCCCTACTTGAAGGACAGGTGGTCTCTTAGTGGGGATGTTCCCTTTGCCAGCAGCTTTCTTCTCAGCTCAGGCCAAGTCTCGGCTTCTCCTCTTGCTTTGTCTCTGGTCAGTACTTATGGGCCAGCTTAAGCAGCCGAGTAGCTGCTTGGCAGTCCATGGCCTGGGTGAACTGGTTAATCACAAGAGGCACTTTCAGCTCCGGATAGAGGACAGCTCTTTGCTGCTGCAACCTGATGTAGCAGGGGCATTTGACAAAGTGGGTTAAGATCCCATTTGGGCTACATGTCCTATCCAATGCCAAAATTCTCAGGTCTTTTCTCAAACAGGGGATCCATCACTTTCTTGGCCTCCTGCTTATCTGCAACAACAGGGGCCAGGGCCACCATCATCCCCTTGGCCTTCTTTCCTTTTGGCATCTTGGGTGGCTGGAGGAGTGAAACTTAACATTTATGAAGTTGTATAATCTAAAGGAATTTCTTCACGGTTAACATAAAGAAGCCAAATAAAAATATTAAATTTTTCCACAGGGTTAAAATTTTACTTATGCACAAATTTTGTTTTTTCATAAATATGAGTATAACTGTTCCAATCTTAAAATACTCTTGAAGCATAAGATGTTATTTCCATAATCCTGGTCCTCAAATAGATGAGTCAGGCTTGATTTTATTAAAACTACCAATACAGGCTCCTTATGTTATTTCAATAAAATTGCTTCCCGTACAGAGTACTCCACAGGCAGTTAATTGTCTGAATCCCTGTCTGCCATTCAAAAGGCTTTATCTGTAATTCTAGTCATAGTGGATTACATCGCACATATTTTTCTCCAATAGAAAAATAAATGTTAAGATGAACAAATCTAAAACAAAAGTTTTATATCCAACAGCTTCACCCAGCCTCAGCACAGATTTGAACTCTGGCATTGAGCCTTGTTGGCTGACTTCACAGAGCTTCACTCCTCGACGCTCAGCCTAATGTGCGGTCTTGTTTCTTTCACTCAGGTGTCTGCTCAAAAATATTTTATGGGTGCCTAATATTAAGCTGCATACTGGAGTTTTGTAAAACAGTGTCTATCCAAGAGTCTGTGCTCTATGGAAGCTGATAATCTAGTTTAAGCCAGGTCTTACTGTGATTCTTAAAAACATGTTAATGTGTTTTAAAAAGTCAACTTTATTGAGATATAACTTACATGCAATAAAATGCACCGATTTTAAAGGCACAGCGTTAGGGGTTTTACTAAATGTACACAACAACGAGCCACAGCTCCAAACAGATTCAGAATATTTTGGTCATGCCACCACCCTGCAAAATTGCCTTAGCTCCTTTGCAGTACTGCCCCTCCCTTTGTTCCCCAGCAATCATGGACTTGCTTTCTGTTGTTACAGATTAATTCTGCCTGCTCTAAAATTTCTATCAATGGAGAAAAGCAGTACGTACTCTTTTATGTTTGGCTTACTTCCTTCACTCGGCATATTTCTGAGATTTATCCATGGTATATGTATCAATGGTTGGGTTCTTTTTTCTCGTTGTATGTTACGAATATAATTTATTAATTCACCCAGTGACAGACAATTAAGTGGTTTCTAGTTTGGTGGGTATTTGTGAATAACAGTGCTATGAACATTCTAGACAAGTTTTTGTGTGGACATACTTTTTCTTTTATTCTTAGGTGTGACCCAGGAGAACTGCTGGGCCATATGGTAAATGGGTTTAACTTTACAAAAAAATTGTCAAATTGTTTTCCAACATGGTTGTGCCATCTTACACTTACCACTGCCCCCCCATGGCCCAAAAATGTAAAAGTCATCTCAGGTCATAGGTGACACAAAAATAGGTGGTAGACTGAATTTAGACTGTAGGCTATAGTTTGCTCATTCCTGCTTAAGAATTTTCTATATATACAATAATATCCTTTGTGAAAAACAGAGTTTCACTTTTCCTTTCCAGTGTGTGTACCTTCTATTTCTTATCTTACTGCATAAAAAAGAGGCCTTTTTACTTACTGTAGCCTCTCTGTGAATCCAATCCTCTGACCTTTTCTTCTCTCAACTTTGAGATTTCAGCATTTCTGCAATGCTCCAGGCCTAGTTTCATACTGTCTCTGTGTCTGTAAATCACATCTCCATGCTCTTTATCCTTAACCTGTGCCCACCTCAAAGATCTCGTGCTGTTTTTCTATGCTTATCTTCTATCCTCTGAGCTGCACTGTCTGAGAGGAAATCTTGTTCTCAAAAGTGAAATTAGTTTGAATTTGACACCTCTCTTGGGCTGCCTACTGCTACATTTTTTGGCTCATGCCCTATGGTGCTACTTCTCTCAACCAAAATTTCACGTTTCTTTCCTGTGTACTGAGAAGGACAACCAAACTCCCAAATATCTTGTGATTACTTAAAAAAAGAAGATTTCAAAAGCATCAGGTTTAACTATGCAGTGCTTACTATTTGTGCCATCTAACCATCTTTACCTGGGCATTTCCTGTTTGCAGGCTTCACTCTGAATGCAGTTACAGAAGAGACAGTTTTCATAATCTTGCAAAGAGAGTAAAGCAAAAATCTGAAGAAAAATGACGTTTGAACAAATGGAAACTATATGACAAAATAAATTGGGAAAAGAACATATGGCAAAAGAATCTAAAAAGATTAATATTTGAAATCAGTCTTTTTCATTTTATTTAATACCACTTAAAGTATACTAAAATCCTTTACTTAACTAAAATTCAGTTCAAATAAAACCCAGAACAGAGACACAAATTCAGAATACATTTTAAAAATAATCAGACAGTCAAATACAAAGAATTTAATGGGCAGTATCCAAATGTCAAAAACATATTCTGGGTACTAAAGAGATACCAATTTAATCTGAATTTACATTTCATTTTCTTCAAGATTCAAACCAGCAAGATAATTCAGTATCTACTACAACCAAAAATATGCTTCCAATTTTGAAATATTTTTAAAAGGCACTGTATATAAACCTTCCTTAAGAGAGGAACTATATGTAAGAGAAATTGAGTCTTAGAAATTACATAACAAAAGTAATCATAATTCTTGGCATTTATGAAAATATTTTACCTTCAAAGAATTTTTACAAACACTAAACTAATTAAATTATGCAATCCACATGTGAAATCTCATCATCAGTTTACAATTAGGAATAACTACGGTACTAGGTTTAAATCAAGCATAAACCTAGGGGGTAAATATGCAGTTATATATGGATATAAGAATGAGTTACTATAATTATTCATGGATGTGATGGAAAATGACTAGAAACAGGTTTAAATAAGTGTGAAGATTATGAATTGAATGCAGGTATTATTAGGAAAATCCTAACCTCTGCAACTGCTTAGACTCCATAATAGCTATGCTCTGTTATATCAAAAGTATTAGGCTCATGAGATTTTATTAGTGCTCTACGATATTTAATAAGGGCACTTGACCTTCAGCGGTTTATGACTTAAAAGAACAGATTTATTCATTTCTCAAAATTTTAAAACTCTTCTCCACCTCCCTTTCTCATTCTTATTTCCAAACAAAAGGGAACACTGCTGCTGGTGGGATTACAGAAAGTGCAAAAAGGACAAAGCTAAGGGAACAGGAAAAGGAAACCTTTGTCAAAGAAGGGAGTACAGAAGGAGAGAGTGAAGGCCCAGATGCCTGGTGAGGAAGCTGAGCCCCCAAAGGGGGGGAGTGATGAAAGGCTTCCTCTTGAGCTAACAAAAGCTAATCAAAAGGAATACCCAACTGCCTTGTGCCCAGTGGCTCAAAAAAAAAAAAAAAAAAAAAAAAAAGAAGTGAAAGACTTAGGTTAGGCTTGCTCTCTTTTACACTTTGGACTCAAAAATACAAGTGCTGGATCTCTGGGTGCCCAATGGCACTGTACATTCAGAGGATGGAACCAAATCCTAGTCCTGCGAATGAGAGGCCTTGGAGAGTAGATGGCTCTAGGTGGGACAGGGGACTTTGATTCATTAAGCTGTAGCTTCCTTAAATATCACTTCATGGCTACTGCTCTGTTTCCACCTGCAGTTAAAAAAGGGCCCTCTTGACACAGTTTTTGTCTTCTGCAGCTCCAACAGATGAGGAACATGAACTTATTCAACACATATGGATAACAGGTAAGTTGGAGTAGTGGCAGAGAAACACTCTGCATTTACCGGGTTGAAGAGACAACTGAATGACAGCACAGGATCTTCTGGCTCCTGGTGGGATGTTCAATTCATACCATATTCACCGATCAGTGTAAGAAGCAAATTCATTACCCTTGCTGTCTTTTTTATGCAGCCTACATATCATCAGAATGAAATTAATACAATATAACGAGGACTTTCCTTGTTGAGCTGGGGGAGGGGAAGATAAGAGAATACTTATGGTGGGGAAAACCAAATTAAAATTTCTAATTTGACAATATTTAGGCCTAAATTACTCTAATTCTTATTTCTTAGTACATAATGTTATATAATACTTCCCAAAAGGAAACAAATATATTTTTACTTTGCTGACTATAAGGATATCCATAACAATGCTTTATAACAATCCTTTTTACAAAATTGTTTTTGGATTTCTAAGAAACTTTATTCTCATGAGTCTTACAATGCCCCTATGCAATAGGCAGTCAACTAATTGCTCTTATCCTCAGTCTAAGAGGCAGACTGAGGCTTGGAAACACTACCTGGCTGGCTGCCCTGGAGCCACAAAGCTAGGAAGTGGTTTTGCTTCACTTAAGCACGACTCTAGTAAGCCCTGGCAAGAGCACAAGCTCTGTGAGTGGTGGTGGACTAGGGGTGGGGAGGAGAATTCAGGCTGATTGCTTATGAATTGTGTGTGACCATCAACAGCTTTAGTAATCAATTTACACCTCAGTTTCCTCTCATTTCAAATGAGATAATCCTCAAAATTCCTGAACTGCAAAGTGATGAGAAATTAAATGAGGTACACATGTCATCACCTGCACAGTGATACCCATAATAAGTGCTCAGTGAACACTAATTATTATTCTAACAACAAAATTCTACCTTGCCTTTCTGGGTAAGAGTAACCACGTATGGAGAACTACCCTGGTCTCTCAATGCTCTTCTCCCAAGGGAGTTACGACCTTTTAATGCATTACATTTGAAAACTGGCTACCTTGATCCTTTGCATTACTTAATAATTATTCATTTCTCTCATCTTTGAGTAAAGAGCTGTTCTGCAGGATTACAATTTCTGGATATCCAAAGTTTATCCTTCAAATGCCAATTTGTTTTCTGATTTCAAATACTATTCTAGTATTATTACTTATTTTCTGACTTATTAACCAGAATATACAGAACACGCACTTAAAGCACCACTGTGAACATTCACAACTGCATGGAGACACCATTAGCCTCCGGACCTATCTTGCGGTTGTTCTGTCTCTTCCCCCGACATAAGACCATCAGCTGTTGCTGTCACTGTTCCCCTAATTTTGATCTTGTGTTTTCTATTTCTTGTTCTTTGGTCCCTTCTCCTCTCTTTAGCCTCTACCACTAATGTAACCAAATGTGCACATCTAAAACACATTCCACAAAAATACAAAGATAACCAAATATATACTGGTTGAGCATTCCTAACCAGAAAACCCAAAATTCAAAATGCTCCAACATTCAGGTATTTTGGACTACAGATGCTCGATTTGTACGTGTATTTTGCAAATATTCCAAAAATTAAAAAAAATCTGAACTCTAAAACACTTCTGGTCCCATGCATTTCAGACAAGGGAAACTCAACCTATATTTCAAACTACTGCAAATAAGGTTGAGTGTGAGGGCCTAAAGAGCAAAATACAGGCTCTTTCTTATGCAGAGATGTTCAAATATAATTTTAGTATGTTTCGAAGAGCTGCAGTTGCAACAGCCTAATGCCACACGAATACATATGTGTATGTATGCATCTTGTCCATACACAAGGGTGTGCTTAAGTGTATGTGTGTGGGTGTTGTATGTGAATGTATTGAGTATCAGGAGGCAGTTACTAGAGTCAAAATATTTTAAGTACTTTAATAGTTCTGAGCATAGAGATTACAAACGGGCATTTTTTAAATTTACAAATTTAAATATGATTTAGTCAACAAATATTAGAGTACTGCACTTATCACATGACAGCCACTCTACAAGGTACTGAGAATAAAACGTTGAAAAAGATAAATAATTATTCTACTCTTAAAAAATCAAAATGTTTGAGGGCGTAACACTTTTGTCTCCTTAAAAAGAAATGTTTTTTGTTGTTGTTGAGATTATACTTTGAGTTTTCCTCATTTCCAATTATAAACTGTAAAGAAAAAAGCTTTTCTGGCAATGGGGGAAAAATCTGTGTTCAATAGCCTTACAAATATTAACTTGAGATTCTGAGTTCTCCAGAGAGAAAATTGGCAATATTATAAAAATAAACTAAAATTAAAACCCTGGAGTAGCACAACAATTTTTCCAAATGCAGGAAAGCAAGGAAAAAGAAAGTAAGGAAATAGAAACACAACATTTAGGGTATCAGAACAACATTAATTACTCATATTGGGCATATTTAGTGATTTCCATTACTATTTATAAGAGGGCAATAGCATGAAAAGTTCAATACAAGGATTTTATTTTTTAAATTTAAACAATATTTACAGGATTTCAAAAACCAGACTACTAAGGCTTAAAAGGAAAATGAACTTAAAAATATTTTAAAATAAAAATGTATTGTGAACACAAGAAAATAAAATTATATCCTATCCTCCATAGTACTTATTACAAATATTAAATAGTGAAACAAAATCATCTTCTAAAAAAATACAAGAATCAGAATAATGCTTCGGGCTCTTTATTGACCACTGTGGAACATCCAGAACGGTCCAGTGCATCCCAGCCCGGCCTGACCCTAATCAGAAGGAGGATACAGTAAAGCAGGTAGAAAAGAGAGCAGAGGAGCAACCAGGCTCAGGTGTCAGGGCACCCATACTCTTCCAAAGTAGACTGTGGCAGAAACTGCTAGTTGTTTAGGGTCATTTTAGCTTAGCATATGGCTGCTCATTGGAGCCCGCAATTCCCAGCTTCTGAGGAAGCTTGCAGCCATGAGACCGAGTTCTAGCATGTGAGGAACAAGCCTCTTCTAGACCATGCTTTTCCAAAGGAATGCATCTGCTCCCATGGTTTTCCATCCCTACCTGCTGCCTGGGACCTGATGAGAGCTGGGAGCTGCCTCAGGCCCAGAGATGGCAACCTTGCAGCAAATCTGCCCTAGATAGCTCTGGACCACTGCTCTCTGGACTGTATCCTAAGAAATATATTATCATCTTGTTTAAGCCAAGGTAATTTGATGCCTCGTTGTTACAGCTGCAAAACTTGAGGCCCGCTTAACACGTAGTTTTACAACAGACCTGACCATTTAGTGTCTAGCTGCCTCAACTCCTGTCCTAAAGCTCAGAACCACTTGGTAAGTGATGTTCCTAAACGAAGTACATTCTGAGCACCTTTACCGGGTTGTAAGCATCTTCGGGGGATTATGAATCCGGAGGGCTGGGACTATGCCTTCTATATCCTTCTATTTCTCTGAAACGGCCTAATACAGAGCTGACTGAGGGAAGGAAGAGTAGGAAAAGTAAGTTTAAGCTGTAGGCTTCAGGGTCAGACAGCCCCCTGGAATTGAATTCCTTGGCAATTCCTGGGCTTTAACCAGATGTTCAAAATATCAACTGAATGTTCCATTCTAGAAACCAAGGTTTGTGCTCACTGCAACCTCTACCTCCCAGGTTAAAGCGATTCTCCTGCCTCAGCCTCCTGAGTAGCTGGGATTACAGGCGCCCACCACCATACCCAGCTAATTTTTGTATTTTTAGTGGAGACGGGGTTTCACCATGTTGGCCAGGATAGTCTCAATCTCTTGACCTCGTGATCCGCCTGCCTCCCAAAGTGCTGGGATTACAGGCATGAGCCACCACGCTCGGCCTGTTATTATAATTTTAAAGAGGAAACAGGCTATGAGAAGTTAAGGGGCTTGCCCAATAGAATAAAGTCATTTGTAGGAGTCTGGATTTGAATTCATGTCTGTTTGAGATCAATGCCTGCATTCTTCTCACTATATCAAGATGCATTTAAAAACTCTACTAAGTTCTTCAGAAGAGTACAGTGAAACACTGTAAGAGTTTACTGATGAGTCAAAATTATTCAATTATCACTCTAAGTAATAGTAAGCCTAACACCTAAAAATATTCTTTGTGGTATAATATCCCAGGACATACTGAAGCCCCTGGGGTCCATGCACCTCTTCTAGAGGGTCCTGGGGGCTGGCTGGTAGTGAGAATGCCCTGGTTGATCAGCCTACCCAGTAGCACCCTCCAGAGTGCTCAGCTGAAGGAACTGGGAGAGAGCTCAGTTTTCCTTGTTGGTAGCCTCCTCTGACTGGCTCTCAGTAACCATTTGACATTTATTTTTCTGAGCGTCCAGGGGGCTAGTGCTTCCAGCTTGCCAATGCTAATCTGCTATGGGAATCAAAACTCACTGTACTGGTTGACATGGTCAAACCTTATTTAGCGCTTACTTTGGACAGCTGAAATGCTAACTAAACAGTCACAAAATAGCAAGATCTTGTGCTTTGCAATATCTTGTGGCCAATCTACTTTATTGTGCATTTCTAGTCAGCCTGAATAAAGGACTATGAAGCTGGGACGTATTTTTTTTTTTTTAACATGCAAGAATTGTATTGGAAATGGCTCCATATTTTTTGCATAGTGCTAGTCATAAAATAAGACAGTCCTAATTACTACATTTACCTTCTTCTGTGTAGGAATATATCACAAGGAACATTTAGAGGGTACCAATGTGAGCTCTGCCAGTTCAAATAAATCAGTCAGAGTGATTACAGTTGGCTTTGGATTGCATCCAGGTTACGGAAGGCAAGAATAGATTAGGGGTATGTGCCATCAGAGCAGGGACAAACTCTTGACTTTGTAAAAGCACCAGTATTTCTTCAGGCTTAGACATGACTTACTAGGGCTACATTTTCAATGAAATATTGCTGGAAGCATTTAAAAGCTGGAAAATACAATCTTGTCAGAGATGCTCCCCCAATTCCCCAAAAGATGTGTGACATCGTTTTAAAATACAGTCTGCTGTCACCAGTATGTTGGGTTAGAGGGAGCACAGTCTACACAAGTAGAAGCAGCACAAGTTTGGTGTGGTCCTATAGTCAGGATTCAGGGACCACCACTTCACTTTAGAAACAAAAATGATTCGCATTGGAACAAATCTGTTCTGGCTGCTAATTTTGTGCAGAATTGACTTAATAGAAAGGAAAAAAGTACTGGGTATAAATTATAGTATACACGTCTTGAGAAAACTTTTCTTTTTCTGAGACAGGGTCTAGCTTGGTCATCCAGGCTGGAGTACAGAAGTGCGATCCTAGCTCATTGCAGCCTTGAACTCCAGCCTTCCAAGTGGCTGGAACTACAGGCACGTGGTGATTTGGAGTAGGTGGGACTACAGGCATGTGTCACCATACCCAGCTAAATACATAAATATATATATATATATTTGTAGAAAGAGAGAGAGAGAGCACGCGTGCATCTCGAACTCCTGGCTTCAAGAGGTCCTCCTGCCTCAGCCTCCCAAAGTATTGAGATTACAAGTATGAGCCACTGGGCCTAGCTGAGGAAACTTCTGGGTTTTCCTTTGGATAGCTCCTCCCCGCCAGTATACTGTCTTGAGAGGAGGGGCTTTTTACTTCCTCCCTCACCTCTCCTAGATAATATGAATGTGAATTTGACATCCATTAGTATATTTGTGTTTAGTTTCATGAAAACCAACATTTTTAACAAACATGTACTCAACAAGTACTGAACACTAGCACCAGAGTCCATTCTAATCTCTGAAATATAGTGGAAAACATGTTTGGACTTTCACATTGGAACATGGAAAACATGTTTGGACTTTATATACTGAAGTGGGACAGTCCAGAAAATGGAGGCCAGACACAGTGGCTCACATCTGTAATCCCAGCACTTTAGGAGGCTGAGGTGGGTGGATCACTTAAGGTTAGGAGACCAGCCTGGCAACATGGTGAAACCCCATCTCTACTAAAAACACAAAAATTAGCTGGGCGTGATGGCAGGTGCCTGTAATCCCAACTACTCGGGAGGCTGAGGCAGGAGAACCGCTGGTACCCAGGAAGCCAAGGTTGCGGTGAGCAGAGATTGCATCACTGCACTCCAGCCTGGGCAACAGAGCGAGACGCCATCTCAAAAGAGGCCAGGTGCGGTGGCTCACGCCTGTAATGCCAGCACTTTGGGAGCCCAAGGTGGGTGGATCACGAGGTCAGGAGTTCAAGACCAGCCTGGCCGACATAGTGAAACTCTGTCTCTACCAAAAATACAAAAAATTAGCTGGACATAGTGGTGGGCACCTGTAATCTCAGCTACTTGGAAGGCTAAGGCAGGAGAATTACCTGAACCCAGGAGGCGGAGGTTGCAGTGAGCCGAGATCACGCCACTGCACTCCAGCCTGGGCGATAGAGTGAGCCTCTGTCTCAAAAAAAAAAAAAAAAAAAAAAAGGAAAAGAAAATGGGGTATTTTACATACTTGTGTATAACTTCCTTCTCTTAACATACTTCATGGAATTCCCTCTGAGGCAACAACAGGTAAAGATATATGTGAGCAATCTCCTAATGAAATTTCTAAATATATTCTATAAAGCTATCTGGAAAGAGTTGGATTTGCAGGATTATTTTAGGATGACACAACCCATATCTCCATGAGTCCAAACAGACACTAACCTTTTCCATCAGCTTCTGAGACATCTTGACTGCTTAAGACTGAGGCATGTGACTAAACTTCTGCCTCGCCCTTTGGCTAGAATCCTTACCGTGGGGCCAAGTCTTAGCCTGAGCCTTCTATCTATGAGTATTCCTCAGTCTGGATCCATGTCCCTCATAAGTAGCCCCAGGCTAGAACATGCTGTTTCCACTACCATTCTACATATCATCTCAAGGATAACAAAATCGCAGAATGTTTACTGAACACTTATTCCTAGCAGGATTGGAGCCATTACCCTCATTTTACAAATAAGGACACCGGAGGCTCCACCCAAAGTAACCTGCCCAAAGTCACACAACTTAGCAGGTATGAAAGTGGGAGTTCCTGCTTTTAACACCTGTTCTATGATACTCTTCTGGATCTGTGGTCATACTAAACTTTCCATTTATTTTTTAAGCAAGACAATCCAGTTTCTCAATCATGATTCATTTGACAAGTTTTCCACATCTTGCATCCTATACAAACTTACTTGTTTTCTTTCTGTCAACCTTAGGCTATGGTAACCTTTTATTATTATTATTTTTGTGAATAATAAAAATGCCATTTTTATCATCTTTTATTCTAAATTGCCATTTTATTTTGTGGATTTAGAATTTTTATGAAATACTCTGCTTTTCATAAGCAATTTGCAAAATATAGGGGGAAACTTATCCAAAGACATCTATTCAACATTTACGAGTATCTCCTTCTATTTTATTAGTGAGTGCATGTGTGTTTGGATACACACATGAATGTCTATTTCTATAGCAAAACTGGATCATTCCATAATAATTTTTAAGACCTTTACTACAGATCATTACTTTGCAAAATGGTTGTGCCACTGTACTCGCACCAATACCACATGAAATTGCCCTGCCCACATCAGTACACCCACACTATTTTACCTTTAATTTTGTTGTGGCCAGTGTGAAAAGCAGATACATTCTCAGTATGTTAATGTCTATTTCTGTGATTACTAGTGAGGTAGAACATTATTTCACGTGCATATTAGTTATTAACACTTCTTTTCACAATTGTTAGCTGATGTCAAATACTCCCTTTTCACTAGGTGGTCATTGTTTTGCCTTATTGATTTGTAAGTAAGGCAAATCAGTACTGATTTATTCTGCACCGACTGCATTCATTTATTCACTCATTTGATAGGTACCTGCCAAACCCCTGTTGTTTACTTCCTCCTTTGCTTAGGACACAATTCTTATCCCGTGTAGTCAAAAACAACTTTGAGAATTGCCTTACAAAAGACTTTTTCAAGTGAGTACATATTTTAACCTAACTAAGATCCCATTACCAATACTGATATTTTAAGCACAATTAAAACAGTACTCATGGGTCCAAGAAAGATGATAACATGTATAGGAATCTGATCTCAGCTTAAACCTCAGGGTTTGTCTTTGCAAATTCAATAAGCCAACAACCTATAACGTAAGTTACTACATAAGGTCTATCAACCTGAACTACTTGAAAGAATACATAGCTTATGGATCGTGAGAAGCAGGAAAGCAGGGGACTTCAACATCTAATTGACTAACACCCAATAACCCTTGACTCTTGGTTTGGAACCTTAACTAAGAGAAGATCCACTAGTAATTCTATACTATGAATTTGTAATTTTTGAGTCTTAAATTTAATTCCTCCCTAAAGGGAACAAATCCTTAATTATCAAAAAGGGTGAACAAGGGAAAAAGAGTAAACACATTACATGAATCCTTGAATGTCTGAGAATATCTTTTGAATCCTTCACATATTTTTTTTTTTTTTTTGAGACGGAGTCTCGCTCTGTCGCCCAGGCTGGAGTGCAGTGGCGCGATCTCCGCTCACTGCAAGCTCCGCCTCCCGGGTTCACACCATTCTCCTGCCTCAGCCTCTCCGAGTAGCTGGGACTACAGGCACCCGCCACCATGCCCGGCTAATTTTTTGTATTTTTAGTAGAGACGGGGTTTCACCGCGGTCTCGATCTCCTGACCTCGTGATCCACCTGCCTCGGCCTCCCAAAGTGCTGGGATTACAAGCGTGAGCCACCGCGCCCGGCCTGAATCCTTCACATATTAAAGACAACTGAGCTGGGTATAAATTCTTGGATTACAAGCACTTTCCCTCAAAACTCTATACACATTGCTCTAATGTTCTCTGGAATTTAGTGTTTCACTGGAGCCTGATTTTATCTTTTGTAGATAAACTGTTTCTTTTATCTGAATTGCAAAGGTTTTTCTTCCTTCTCTTTGTAAATATAAAATTTTATAAAAGTAATTCCGAGACAGGTCTTTGTTCCATACGTGGTGCCTGGAATATGATGACTGCTTTAAATCTATATACTCGGGGCTTTATTTTCTGCTCAGAAAAATTGTTTTTAAATTATACTTAAGTACTGCTTCTAACTACCCTAAAATCCTTCTCAAGAAAACCCACAATGTTTTCATTAGATCTACTTTCTATGGCCTCCATGTCTAGGAGAATTTATTACATTTTTGTTCTTTTTTCCTATATTCCAGGATAAGGTCTCACATGCTTGTCACCATCAATGTTCAGTTTTCCTCTGTATGCATTCTTCTCTTTATTGACTCCACTGCAGATTTTAATTGTTTAGTATGCATATCTGGCATAAGACTGCCCGGATATGCATCTCATATTCCCTATTTATTAACTATAAAAGTGTGAGCAAGTTACTTAACTTTTCTGAGCTTAGTTTCCTCATCTGTAAATAGTGGTAATAATGACACCGACCTGTATAATCAGGGTTTTTAATTACAAGCACCAGAAAACACTCTGGGTAACTTAAGGATAAAAATATTTACTGAAAGGATATTGTACAGTTCAAGACTATATATTGCCCCACAAAGTTGAAAAAGGTACGAAAACTCATGGAACAAAGAAATTGAGATGAAATGTTCAGTGGCCAAAATAACCTGAAAGACTCTACTACATTAACCCCAAAATTTGTGATAAGGAACACAGAAGATCTTCCACTTATAGAATTAAGTACAATGCCTGGTACATAGTAAGTACTCAATAAATGTTAGCTGTTAGTCTCCTATTGGATTTCTATTCCGTAGAGATCAATGATTCGCATATCTTACTGACAATTACAATTTTTCTAGATTTGTCATTTGTTTCCTGTTGTGATAGCAGCAGCAGCAGTAATAATAGTGGTAGTGGTGGTGGTGGTAGTAGTAGTAAGGAGAACAGAGACAGCAATCTAGCTGCATCAAAAAGCAGCAGGCCCAGTAAAGCGATGAAGGGTCTTTTTCGCACAATGGCAGACCTGTCAGAGATGATCCATTCTTTGCATTTCTGATCTACTGGTTTTAAAGTAAGAGCACTCTCCAGTTCCGAAAAAGGTTTTCAGTGGGAAACTGAAGTTTTATCCTGGGTTAAAAAGTTTGCTTTAAAAAAAAAATTATTCAACTAGATAAATTATTCCACATCAATAAAACACATTTGCCCAATTCTGTAGTGCAGATCAAATGAGCTAAGTGCAACAGCATTCTGTTCAGTACCCACAAATACACAAATATTTTTCATAGTCTTACCTATAGACCTTCAAATCTTCTAATCAATCAGCTTAGAATGTCAACAGCAGCAATCACTAAGATATATTTTTTCACATAATAGTTTAAAAATTTGCTTTTTCATTATTCTTTGCTAACTAAAATAAAAATCCTGCTGTTAAGAGCTTACATTATAGAAAAATAATATTACTTATCTTATTAAGGAACAAATGAGAAAGTGGGACAATGGGAAAATTCCAGTAAGCATCATCCCTTCCAATAGTCCTAGACTTAAACCATGGAACGTATAAGGCAGCTAAGGTTATGAATGAAAAACGGTGTTACTTGACTCTTCAGTTGGGCATAAAGGGCTTACTTTAAAAATAATTAATAGAAGTATTTTCAAAAGAAGAGAAATCATGGCTTATGTTAACTTTGTGATGGAAAGGCATTTCTAAAGGAATAGTAGAATACAGAAATACTACATATGGATGAAATAGTAAGAGTTTTTAATTCTGCCAGAATAGTTTATTAGAAGGCCATAGGCAGTGGTTAAGACCTTAATCTTGGTTTAGGCTCTTAAAATGATTTGGGGAAAATTTTTAAATGAGATACATGCCTATTAGGGTAGATGATAACTCACGATGAACACTTCACTGATGCCGTGTTGCTTTACAGGAATTTTCATAAGAAAAAGACTACAAGTTAAAACGCTAAACAGTCTATAAATTGAAATGCTTTGAACTCCAATTTTTAAAGGAAAAATTAAATTTTCTTTCAAGAGCCACAGAGATTGAAATTGTAAGTATACTTTTAATTTATGATAGCTATTTTCATATTTGAAATATAATTATATAGAATATAATTGCATAGTATGTTATTTGTCTTCAAGTTTCAATAATGTGTTATTTCAATTTGCTTGCAGACTGTTTCTACGTTGTGTAACTCCTACATTATTAATGTTTGGGTACATAAAAACTCAAGATTCTATAAGCTAAGACATAGATTTGTCTTTGAACTACTTGAAAAGAACTTTACATTTTAAATGATCTTTCTTAGGAATGCCTGAAATAAAATAGCCATAACCCAAATTACTTTGCTGAGGTACAAGCAGATCTGATCACTTTGGGAACAATACATTCATAAAATATAAACAGATGAAGTAAGACCATATGGACACGTTTTTGCAAAGTAACAAAAATGGCAATTTAGAAATTGGGAGCCCTTAAACATGAAGATAGGCACTGGATAGGCTGTTTTGCAATAGCTACGGAATAATTTTAGGGTTATACCTGAAGGGAAAAATATGTTTCCGAAATATTTTTCTCTCCAGAAGTGATTCTAAAAAGAAAAACTATCATGCAAAGCAGAGAATTCAATGCTGAATAATCCTCTCATCCATTTAATCTCATCAACTCAGCAGTCACTCATTTCAAATTTAACAGCATAAAGTTTGCATGCACAGGGGGAAATTATTCCATATATTCATAATTTAACTCTGAAAAGAAATTGTAAACTGGATTATTCAACTGAAAAGGAAATTATAATTTTAAACGTGCAAAGTCACAGTTGGCTTTAAGTGTTAACAAAGGAAAAATATTCTATCATTTTTCAAATGTAAACGAAACAATGCTAATTCAATGGTAAAAATTAAACAAAAATATTCTATTACTTTCAAATGTAAATAAAAGCTAATGGTAATCCAGTGGCAAAAACTAAACCTAAAAATGCCTAAGTTAACTAACTTACATAAAACTGACTTAATACATACTGATAGCCTGTTTAAACCAAAAGGGGGCAAAAGTACACACATTCTTGTCTCTTATGCATCAATTAATGACTATTCATAATGTGTCAATTACTCTATATTGAAGTATAAATACGGTTTGTGCCTCTGCATTCTTCTGAGAGTAGAAACTATATGAAATAGATCATCTTTATGTCTGCTTATCCCCCTCAACCCATTCCTTGACAAAGTGCTTTGCTCAGAGTAGTCGTTGAATAAACACTTTTTAATTAATTATAAGCAAGATTAATCTAAGTATGGAGGCACTGTAAACATGTTTACATTTTTAGTTCATTAACTGAAAAATATTTTGGGCACCTACTATGCTTTCCATGTTTGCATGTGTGATCCAGTTATGTGTGAACAGCCACATGGAGTCTGTTCAAGTTCATAGAATAGTCTTCCAAACAAACCCCTCAGTGTCAATACAACCTAAAATGATGCTTCCAATGAAATCAAAGAGAACAAATACTAAGTTATCCTGAATATATAGTTGAGGACATATAAGACTGGAAGCTTTGCTAGCAGTTCCATCTGATCATTCATCAGACTATCGGAAAATGTAGGCAGGTAGCCAAATGCATATGCTTGTTGTTAGTTACCTCTTGGTAGTCTAATTTTTTGATGTTGAGAAGGACAACTTCTTTGAGGAGTGGGCAGTACTCAAATACTGAATAAACCTGTTGGCCATACTCTGTAGTATTCTTTAATCACAGGGACGCTTGAGGTGGAGGACACCCTGCATCGTTAACGAAATGAAGGGAAATGTTAAATTCTGACCATGGTACATGCAACTTAAGAGTACTGATCTCCTGAGAGCCATTTTAGAGTTCAGAATTCTTGAATACAAGCCAAACAGTGTCACAAGAGCTCTGCCATGTGTCCTCATTTTGAACCTCATTTTTATAATATTATGGAGATAAAGCTGTAAAATTTGATGATCCCTCAAAAACCACTGATATCCAATCTTATCTTGGGTTAGATGCTGCAGTTCAAGCACTGAAAACTTCACTGTAGGTTACACAGTAACAATAACTGCCAGGATAATTTAGTTACCAATTGGAAAAATAATTAAGTTGCCAATTGGAAAAATCAGAAGTTTCAGGCATTGTACTTACAGCACAGGACTTCTAGTTAAGTGACATAAACTATGCTTGTTTACAGCTGAAATAAAAATTCTCTCTTCTGCATGTGGTTGAGGTGTGTCAGAGAGGACTATTTCATTGAAAATAAGCATAGGGGCCAAACAAAAGGAAGTTACAAAGGCAGGTGTGTAACAGCTGAGTTGTTTCAGTTCCAGAAGAATAAAGTAAATAATTGTACTGGAATTTGTTCACTTCTAGGCATTTTGCCATACAGGAAGGGTGTGTAATTACTGAAGCTAAGATATCTATGTAAAAATGAAGTAACATCAACAGGACACAGTTGGGCTTCAGATTTTATTTTATCTTCAAAAACTTAAGGTATCTCTGGCTCTCATTTCACTCTTTGATATTTAAATATCACTTAAGTTAATATGGACGTACTGAAGATAGAATGGTTATTTTCACAAAAGCCAGAAAATATATTGAAAGTGGTATTCTCTTTAAGAGCCACACAAACGAGGAACATTGCAATTTTCACTCATCAAAGATAACAAAAGAAGCACATACAGTACCTAACTTGAGACCTCACCAGAGTAAAAAGAGTGCATATAAAATTAGCATATTTTACCAAATCTATTCTTTGCTTACCAGTTCATGCTATCTGGATTGGCCTCAACCTTAAATCTAGATTGTAAGCTTCTGAAATCATTAACCAAAAATATAAGAATGTGGTTTGTGGGCCAGGTGTGGTGGCTCACACCTGTAATCCCAGCACTTTGGGAGGCCAAGGTGGGCAGATCACCTGGGGTCAGCAGTTCGAGACCAGCCTGGCCAACATGCAGAAACCCCGTCTCTACTAAAAATACAAAAATTAAGCGGGTGTGGTGGCAGACACCTGTAATCTCAGCTACTCTTGGGAGGCTGAGGCAGAAGAGTTGCTTGAACCCAGAAGGTGGAGGTTGCAGTGAGCCAAGATTGCACCACCGCACTCCAGCCTGGATGACAGAGCGAGAGTCTGTCTCAAAAAAAAAAAAAAAAAAAAAAAGTGATTAGAGAGCCTGAAAAGTATGGCCAAGTTCAAATAGAGATCTCAATTATTCAAGCAACTTTATGACAGAAGATGAACGACTCTAATGAATATTACATGTGCAATTCTACAAAACCAGAAATCAACTTGCAAAGATACTTGTGAAAGATACTTGCAAATCCTAGCCATGATTGGCCATATTGTCCTTTTAAAGAGTGTTTCTAAAACCAAGAGATCATATCGGAATCATTATAAAACTACAATGTATTCTACCACTTGATAATAATACCCTGCACATGACGCTTGGCTCGCTGCTTCCTTGTGCCTGTGAGTGAGCATTCTGACACATCTAAGTAAGTCGCAGAGGGCAGCAGCAAGGCTCTGGATAAGCAGTGAATGTCTAATTCCAATTCCTCTGCATCCAAGGGTGTGCTGTGCATTTCAATGACAAATCAATCAGTTTAATCTAAGGTTTTCACAGGAAGAGGCAGGATCCTTTGAGGGCACCACATTTTTCTTTCTTTTTTTGGAGACAGGTTCTTGCTCTGTCACCCAGGCTGGAGTGCAGTGGTATGATCACGGCTTACTGCAGCCTTGACCTCCTAGACTCCGGTGATTCTCCCGAGTAGCTGGGACCACAGGCACACACCACCACAGCTGGCCAATTTTTTGTATTTCTTGTAGAGACAGGGTTTTTGTCATGTTGCCCAGGCTGGCCTTGAACTCCTGAGCTCAAGCCATCTGCCCACCTCAGCCTCCCGAAGTGCTAGGATTACAGGCATGAACCACCATGCCCAGCGCTGTATTTATCTAGTTATTACATGTAAGAGATTAAGCTAGGCACTAACCAGTATCAAGTTTGTCAGATATTTTTGAAAACTATTAGGAGAGTCCTCCTTTCCTACATCTGTATTTATCATGGACTCCTGGATTCTTATTAGGAGTTGAGTTGAACAGTAGAACCTGCTAAAGGATGATCCTAATTACAGCCAACTGGTGGCTGAAGTTCTGACACTTCCTGTAATTTCAGAATCACATTACTTTGTTATTTCCATGGATTGACTTTTTATTTCTCTTAAAGCATAATTCTTAACATTTCTTTAGTAGTTATCCGTATCACCTGATATACACAACACTGGTGGATATTTTGTGACATGACCAAGATAACCACATCCTTTTTTATTCCCTAAACTTAACTTTCGACTAAATTGGACAGATGGGAGATGAAAGTTATGACACCTATGTCATTATTTGACCACAGACATGAAATAAAATTTTTTTTTTTTTTTTTTTTTTTTTTGAGACGGAGTCTCGCTGTGTCACCCAGGTTGGAGTGCAGTGGTACGATCTCGGCTCACTGCAAGCTCCGCCTCCCGGGTTCACGCCATTCTCCTGCCTCAGCCTCTCCGAGTAGCTATGAAATAAAATTTTATTTTACACTATGCAGAGATTGGATTTAAATCCTGTATCAATATGGATATAGTGCAATTCAAATTGTCTTAAGAAGAATGTTCAGCTGAGTGACAAGTTTTCTAGGTGCTGTGAGACTCTCTTGCTCACAATGTTCCTGTGAATGTGGCTACAGGTTCTGTTACCTTAATAAAACCGCAAGTTGGTGACAAAGTAATCGACAGTATTATCTATTCATTCCCTGCTCAAACAACCGTTTACTGCAGGTCTAATATACCCAAGGTGCTGGGAGAGGAGCAACCTGTAACATAGGTATAAAACAAGGGCTAAAACATGGCTCTATCCTCAGGTAGCTGACTATATAAATCCAAAGAAGCATACTGTTAAGAGTCATGGCAGTGGTATAAAGTGATAAAAGAGATCAGGAGAGAGATTTGACTTCAGGCTGGGTATGTTTCATCAAAAAGGCAGTGTTTGAACAGAAGTAGCAAAGATTCTTTCTGTCAAGGAGTGAGGATTTTTCTGTATCTTCGCAGGTATGCATCCACATGACTGACATCACTGTGAGAGGTTATCACTTCATAAAAGACATCGTAAATTCTAGCATTATGCCAAAGAACAAGGAACAGCTAGCTTCTGGCACTGGAGGATTCTAGGGAAAGCATAGACCAGTGAAGAAAGATTTCATTGTTTTATGACACTCTATGTCCAATTTCAGATATTTAATAGACTAACGGTTTGTTAACAAGACTGCTATTGGTTGCTTGCCATTTCCTTTCCTACCACTTACCATGAATTGCCCTAGGGGAGTATGTGTGAGGTATTTTACTGGCTTAGATATACTTTACTGAAGAACCCAGACTTTTCCTCTCAAAATTCAGGTGAATTTTATAAGATACTACTTTGCAATTCCTTAACCAAGTGCCTTGACATTATGTTTGGGGTTGCAATAAATTAGCATGTTCATAAAATTTATTTTTATATGCTTTCTCGTAACATATACATAAAACTATATGTTTATGTATACAGTTTTTGTGAGATCAATATGAAGTTTTTAAAGTTTAGTGTCTGCATAAGTAAACTACTGTCACAGCATAAACAGTGCTCAATATTCAAAGTTTGTCTTCTGCTATCAATGTCCAAAAAAAGGGCTCACTGAATCTTTAGTATGGTTACAAGTAGAACCACTAGCTCCTCCTAAGAGGAGCCTTTTCTTCTTATGCAGAAATGATGATGACAATCGTAATGTTAGCCCTTACTAAGTGCCAGGTACTGCTGTAAGCATTTTACCTATGTTAATTTAAGGTCCTCACTATTATTACCTGCAACTTATAAATGAGCAAACTGAAAACGGAAAGGTTAAGAAATCTTTCCAAGATCACATAGTTAGCAGAGAAAACAGAATTTTATCTACCCAATTGCATTGATAGGGTCCCTTCCTTTTGTGACCTAAGGAAATACCATTCCTAAGACACAGCTGCCACTAAGCAAGGTCTGTTATTTGAGATCACAGAGTGGATACCATTATGGCATGGCAGTGAGGCTTTTTAAAAAAATAATAATTATGGCCAGGTACAGTGGCTCACACTTATAATCCTCACATTTTAGAGAGGCTGAGGCAGGAGGATTGCATGTGGCCAGGAGTTCAAGACCAGTCTAGGCAAGGTAGTGAGACCCCATCTCTACAAAAAAATATTAAAAACTAAAAATTAGCTGGGCACGGTAGCACACGCCTGTAGTCCTAGCTACTAGGGAGGCTGAGGTGGGAGGATTGCTTGAGCCCAGGAATTTGAAGCTGCAGTGAGCTAAGAGGGTGACACTGTACTCCATCCTGGGCAACAGAGCAAGACCCCATCTCTAAAAAGTAATACCAATTATGCATCCAATCTAAGAATATTGCTCTTTTGGATATAAAACATGACCAACATTTATTGCAATTGCATGTAACAGTGGGCTAAGAGTGCCACACTCTGACCAGTAAATTTTAAAATCAAACATATAAAGTGAATGGTAATTAGTTTTCTTACTCGGATCTAACTTTTCTGTGCTCTATCCCATTGGGTAGATGATAGGAAGTGACATATTTCAGGAGAGTCTTAAGAAATTTTTACTCCAACTATATTTTGCCTGGTGCCACAAAAATTGCAGGGGAGCTATTTAAAACCATGAGAGTACTTGGAAAGACACAGATGTGGTATCCTGGGTTAAACAACTGAAACGCTAAGTACTTACAATTTTTAAAAGAAATTATATATGAAACGGCAAATATATATTAACGAACTCCAATTTCTCAGGATAGGAACGGAACCAAAGACTAGAGTATAGCATCCCACTAACTAAACAATTATATATAATAACTGTTTTAATGAATAAGATGAATACATTTTTGGCTGCCTTGAGAAGCTGAACTCTTCTTAGCATTTCCCACAAAATACTTATTCAGAACACTATTTACTGCCAGAAGATAAAATTTTGAAGTCATTTGAGGCCATCAAGAAATTCTAGTGTCAAAATCTTAACAAGTTGCCTTATTTTCTTACGTGTAGGGTATACGGTCTCGAGGTACAAACAGAACATTCCCATTGCTATGTTTACTGCACACAGTTAATAGTTTTAAGTCATTCCTAAACATTTTGATAAATTTACATTTCACCAAAACACAGTATATACTAAGAGCCCCAAATAAATCTGAGGCTTCTCATCTTAACAGCTCCGTGGTTCAAATCTTGACAACTATGAAGTGCTATCAAAGAGTCCTTTTTTCTCCCCTAAAGATAATAGAAGCTTAGACATTCTATAGTTTGGTGGAAGATGAAAATTGTACTGACTATATCTTGTACCTTCTCAAACTCTTTGAGGAAAGTTTAAAAACTTCAAATTTCATTGAGGAATAAAAAAAAAAATGTTGACATCTTGTTACTAGAATAAACTGAAATATTTTTTCTTGAAAACATAGTTCTAACGTCAGACATGTGTCACGGTTTTAGAGCAATCTTTCATGCCACATTCCAAGTTACGGCAAATAGTACAACAATAAGGTAATAAATGTTTCCTCAATCTTCGTCATCATTAGTCATTTGAGTTACTGATACTGACTTTTAAAGGAATATCCCAGCAAATACAACATTACCTATCTTGAGAAAAAAACATCTAGTGGCTTAATTATAAGATGTTTTAAAAAAACTTAATCTTAGATTATTTCAACAAAATAACCCTCACAGGGGACATATGATGTTGTTTTGGAGAGAAGAAGCAGGGAAAAAAAACAAAAAAACTATCCCTGGAGTTTTAAATTTACATTTGCCTTATTAAGCTTTTAAATCTTAAGAAATTAAAATCGCAGAATTCCAATTTCTCTAAGCACAACTGATAAGACCTAATATAGAAGGTTACTTGAGTTTGAGGGATAGAGTATTAATGCCTTAAAAAAATCAACATAAACATGACATTGAAGCAAACTGGCACAGTTTGACGTTTTAGAACATTAGCTCACAAAATGAATATACTTAATTTAGACAAACACACAAATATAGCCTTTATCCAAAAATCACAGAGACAACCCTATATACTACCTATGTTAAAATGTTCAAAATACCTAATGCTATTACAGGCCTCAGGTTGCCAGAGTCCTGATAGAAAAGTCAGCACTGAGAACTATGCTTTACACAGCTTTGCGTGCATGCACACACTCTGCAATGTGGGAGAGACAGAGACACCGATCACCATCGAGATTGTCCTTACTTGCAGACGCACAAGTATCCTGCATGTTCCGATTCTGACTGGCACCTGGAGCGGCTCTACATGCCAGTCATCCCAATGTACTCAGGGATGTAAACACCTTATAATTAGAAAACGTGAAGGCGTCAAGGACGTTAGACAAATTTAAAACATATCCAAAGATTAATTTTTTAAAGGCATTAAAGAAATAATTCACTGCAACTTTCAATACGAGGATGTACCTGCTCCTTCACGGATGCTAGAATAGTGGTGGCTGTGGTCTCGGGTTCCATGCCTGGGCCAGTGGAGGCAGCTTCCTGGCGGGTCTGTGGTTGCCCCTCCTCCACCAATGAGGCCTGCTCAGGAGCTGGCATTCCTCCTGCAATCAAGCAGGCAAAGGGTTAACACTTTCTTCTGGGCTGCCTTGCAGGAACCAAGGCTTTACAGATGGTTCCTAGCAACTACAGTAGACTACAGTCTATACACCATGATCAAAAGCTTGTTAAATTGCTAAATTTTCTAAACAGGTAACCAATAAATAAATATGACTAACTTATCAAGAAACTAAATAATAAACATTCTAGATTGCTATAGGGGTTTGTTTTCAAAGTAATATGCACACAAAAAGACATCTACAAATGTTAACTGACATGAGAAGAATGTTTTACCAATTGCAGAAGAGGTTTTCGCAACAGAAAAGAAAAAGAGTTTAAAACCTAAAGGCTTAAAAATAAAAGTCTGCTTATTTAAAAGAAATATAATATATTAGTAACTAGCAACAAGGTCACCCTTGGTGGAGTCTTATACCTAGCTTGGTTTCTTTAGAAGAATCTGATTATTCAAAGACAAAAATGACTAGGAATGTGGTGTTGAAAAGAAAATCTATTTTTTAGGCCCATAGCTTATGATAGAAGAATAGGTTCTTGGCAGCAGACAGAGTGCCTTTCCTAAGACAACATATAGTGAGAGCAGTGTGTTTGTCAAAAGACTTACTGACCTGATATGGACTTTCTACAGTTTTGGAAAATAGGTGGAAATGATGATTAGCGTTAAATGTTATTAAAATTTTAATAACTCATTTACATGTCAGTCTCTCTGTCTTCTTGTGAGTACAGTCTTCTTCATACCATGAAACTAGTCTAGTGCCTGGCACATTAAATGGTATTCAATTAAGGTTCACTAAATAAATGAATACATGAATGAAGGATGATATATTTTCACTGTCTCATTCCAGTCATTAGGTAAATCCTGCCAAGTCTTAAGATGCCGGAGAGACCCTATCTGTTTAGATGTGTCACTCTGTATATTCGAATAGGGACATCTGAGACTATAAACATTTTTCTCAACATTCTTCAGTTTTCTCTTGCAAACTACTCTACCATTATATATTTCTATTTATAATCAATTAACTTCCACAGTCTTCAATTCTATAGCTTGATCTGGGACTTGTTACCCCATTCCCTCAAATTTCAGTATCAGTCTTCTGTTTCCAAAATAATAATCTGTAAGTAAAAGGGGAGATGTACATATCCTCTGAGATCCCATCTTCTTCCCTACTCTCCTGGCTTAAATGTTAGTGGAGAGAGTCTCAGTTTCAGGTTTCTGGTAGTGGTTGTTTTATTCTTGCCATATTAATAGGCATAAATGGACAGTGGGTCTGATTAGTTTATCTGTGCATTTCCCCCGACACCAGCCTCATGAGTTCTCATGCCTGCTCTATCTAGCAAGTGAATTCTCAATCTCCTATTTTCATGGCGCATAAGGCCTAGATAGACTTTGAACTGCAAGCAGGATCTTCTCAAGTATGAATAGAAGGATCCTGAGACATGAGATGAGTAGGATCAAAACCTAAGTGCCCTGGGGGGAGTTTCTACCTTGCTGAGCCTCACTTCCTCACTGATAAAAATGGCTAGTTCTTTATACAATGTAATAATTTTACGGCAATCTATTATTTTTAGTGCATGTGGAATGCTTATTGAGATGTAAAACAAAATATTATCAACTAAATAAAATTCCTTCTTTCTCTATCAAGTGCTCATTAAAGAGAAGACCTAAGGTCTATAAAGGAAAAAAATGCTACACAAAGATCCTAGATTAGCATTTAAGGCAAGTAAAGATACAAAAGTATTCCAGCCATTGAAAAATTACACACCTTAAAATAAGCAGATGGTTGCAAAGAACAAAAATGTTACTACGCAACAGTGAAACAAATAATGCCAAGAACCAAAAATTTTAAATGTCAAGAGTATAATATCATGAAATAACCAATGTGTAAGAAGAAAAAGAGAAGGAAAAATTCAGTGAACAAAGAGAATTTGAGAAAAGGAGAAACAGAAATGTCATTGGGGAAGTAATTATTTATTAATATAGAAGGAGCCTTACTGTTAACAAGACAGAATTATATTATGGCAACTGTATTACATCACTGTGAGGATATCATACTTAATTTCACAATATTTATCTTGCTGACCCTGCTTCCCAGGACCAATGAACCCAGAGGAGCATTTTCTGAGTACCACTCTCCCAGGGACAGTGACCATTAGGGGATTCATCACCTAGCTGATGCAGCAACATAGGATCAAGGCAGAGTACAGCAAGATGTAAATGCAAAGGAGTAATGTTAAAGTCAAGAGGAGGAGGGTCAGAGAGCTTGTAACTGTGTAAAAGAAACTAATATAATGCTGAGAAGCTTGGCAGGAGAGGAAATTTTCATAGACATGGATGATATCTATTCTGATTCCTCAAAGGTTAGGACACATCACAGGCAACCATGAACAGTCATTAGATGAGGAACAAAGCCAATGGTACCTGTCATTACTAAGGGTGAGACACTTCCCTACCCCTTATCTCTGGAGCAGTCTCAATATGTCACAACCAACATGGGGCAGGGGAGGGATACCACTGTACTGACAAGTTATAAACCTATGAAGGTTTCCTATCCATTTTCTTGTAGTTTTCATAATTGTAAGATCATTTAATTAACTAGAAAGTATCAAGCTAAGACTGGAGTCACAGAATAATAATATTGCTCCATTCCACTGGCAAAAAAAAAAAAAAGAGTACTTATATCATAAAGGGACTGTGAGAAATTAGGCCTCACGCTTCCCTCAGTGACCTCAATTTGCCTGATTTGACTGATCACATTCAGGAGACCTGGGAAAGCTTACAGATAGGTTGCTGAACCATTTTTGAGGGTTATACAGAGAATGAAGGCACGCCAGAAAACTGGAAGGAGGAAAATGCCATGGCTGTTTTTGGAAAAAGGGAAGGTAGACTCTTCACATTACAAACTGCAGAGCCAGACACAGATCTTGGGTGAGATTCTTTAAAGGATTTTATCCAAGAGGTGATTTGTGAGAACTAAAATGGGGAACCACCGAAAAGTCATGTTAAGCTGGCCTAATGTCTGTCTGTGGCAGTGTAACCATGGAAATGCAGTGTTGCCCAAACTCTAGTGGGGTGTGTATGATATTAGAAGTCCTCCATGACATTGTCATTAACATAGAAATGGGGCTGGAATAAGGGCAACTGCTGACTTCAACAATCTGTAAACAGCTGAATGAAATACATCAACCTATAGAGGTTTCTAACGTAATGCCAGAGGTCTGACCTTGACCCAACCCTACCAAATGTTTTAGCCATGATATCAATACAAGTCATACACAAGTTCTTCAATGACTAAGAAGAATATGGAATTTGGCAGAGGGAGATAAAATTAAAATACAAAAAATAAACTGCTACACTGCAGTAATGAGCTGCCTCTAATGAGATTAAAAACAACAGGAATAAATATAAGGTCCTGTATTTAGGTTAGCTCAGCAGCATATTGGGAAAGAAATGTAGGCATTTCAGGTTCAAGAGCAAAATGAGTGAATCATAAGTGAAACAAGACTGCCCAAACCTAAGTGATCTTATGCTGTGTTGATGTAAGTCACTAGGATGATAGGAAGGGCATAAGTGAGCTTACAATTTTCCTTCAGGCTCCTTGGGACATAACTACTTCCAGATAAGGGCGGCACATTAACAGGAATGCACACAGTGTATCCATTCAAGAGATGATGAGTGGGGTGTTAAAGGGATCCAGTCACTATTTCCAGGCAAGGGGACAGGGAGGATGTGAATGACACAGCTCCTGTTCTTTATGAGCTCAAAGCTCACTGGGAGACATGAGAGTGGTAGTTAATGGAACAAGAAAAGAAAGTTTGACCTGAAGAAGAGAAATCCAATGTTGACAAGCAGATGCCTATAAGCCTCTGAAGGAGGCTTTTTAGGTTATAATCCCAGAGCCAGACTAAAAACTAATGGTTTTGTAACAAATGTGTATTAACCTATATTATTACTGTCTTTATATTTGGAATCAAAATGAAAGGTTGGAGCAATAACAGAGGCCTTTCCTTTTGGAGCTAATAGTCAAATGCTTAAAATTTCAAGAACTGATTGCCTCTGAAGGTGGCACACTCCCATGATGAGAGATCTTTAATCAGAGTCTGGATGATGATTGCAGGAGGGATAGTGTAGAAGGTATGCTGCACTGTGTGTGGCAGAAACAGGAAACTCTAAACCTTGAGGCCGACACTAAGATTAAACAAGTTCTACATTCTAAACAGATGTGAATGTTCCTCAGGAGTTTTCAGAATGTTGTCTACTGTATCACGGTGTCTCTGTATCAGCCACCTGAAAGCCAGGACCTGGGCTTTTCCTGAGGGAATGGTGGATGATATTGGAAATTGTAGCATTAGCTTATTTTCTCTTTGGCTATACAAAGCTCAGAGATGAATCTGTGACAAGCTCTTACGTGTGTGGGTATGCATATCTGTGTTCTTGTTTTATCCCAGCCTTTACTTAATGAATGTTTTCTTTGCCCAGGTATCTTTTTTAAAATCGTACCATTAGACTGAATTCTTTTGAGGCTTCTAAAACATGTTTTAGAGGAGGGTTGACTATGAACAGCTGTGCATTTTCATCATAATCTTTATTGAACACAAAGAGGCTCATATGTGAAACTGGCAGTATAATTGTGTGTGTATGCATGTATGTATCTTAATCTTATATTCAACTATCAGTGATTAACGGGCAATTTTTCTGCTCAAGGCTGCAGACCACATATACTCTGGTATGACTTCTGAAGGCTTTCTTGGCATATTATAGATGTAATATATATGTGTAACCTATTATTAAATATATATAATCTCTTTTACCACAGCTGATAATAGTCCACAAAATCATCTGTCTTAAATCTTCCAGAGACGGCAAATAAACTAAATACTGGATTTTTCTCTACTTAATTCCCTTCTACTCGCCTTACTAATAATTTTTGGTGAACCCATACCAAGTACACTTTATTTCATCTTTTTAGTAAAATAAGTTGGACTCCAGTTATTTTTCCCTTTCTTGAGTTAACTGTCTGGAGTATAACATATAGTTGTCATTATGAACACTCAGAAAAATGTTGATGAGAAACACAATTTCAAAACTGATATAACAAAATAATGATGCCTAAGAACAAATTAATAAAAAATAAAGGTTAAAGAAAGTGTGAATATTTAAATTTGACTCAAAATATAGATACTGTCAGATAAAAGTGTAGAAAATAAGCATTAGATGAACAAAATATTTTAACAGTAATAAGTAGAAAAAATTGCTAAAAGTATCATCATATAGCAAACATAAGTTTCTCTTTGTTTTACTTATAATGAAAGTGGAACAGATATTGCAGAAGAATGAAGTACTAGGAAATTAAGAATTTGCCTGAAAAGTTAAACATCTTCAGGAGCATATGGTATCAAGTCTAGAATTCTAAAAGGAGTATCAGATAAACTTTTTGCAGTTATATTTTTAAAATATCCTGGAAATAGAAACATAACCAAAAGCTGCAACTCTTTAGGAGGATTAGAGGTAGTTGCATACTAACCTTCTAATCAGGCAGTTCATAAAATAATTCAAATTTCTTGGCAAGAATTTGTTTAGAAGAGAGCTCTGTGCCAAACAGCATAGTAGTTCAAGAGAATAATCTATGCATAGTAGTTAAATGTTTTTGATTATGAATTTATTTTTCACTAGAAATATCACTGCAAGATAATCTGGTAAAAAAAATTAAGCAAAAGGTTTGTACGAAGAGGAGAAAATCTAGATGACCAATAATGAAGTTCTCAACCTTATTAGTAATTAGAAAAATGAACATTAATACCACAATGAGTAGTCAATACACAAGCACCAGAATGGCAAAACAGTATCAAATTTTGGTGAGGACCTGGAACAATGGTAACTATGCCATGCTGCTGATGACAGTGTAAATGGGAACCACTCCTTGGAATCCATTTTGGCATTATCTAGTGCAGCTGATGACATGTACATTCTGTAGCCCTGTAATTCCATTCCTGATTAAGTAGAGACACTCTTGTACATAGGCATCTGGAGAGTTACAGAAATATGTTCACGGCAGCACTCTTTGTGAAGGCGATAGGTTGCTAACAACTCAAGTGATTATTAACAGAAGAATGGATAAATACAATGTAATATATTCATTCAATGTATTTCACTTACAACAACAAATGAATGAACCAAAGCTCTATAAAACAAGGATGACTGTCAACCATAATACTGAATAAAAGAAGCAAGGTGCAAAAGAACACAAACAGTGGGATTCCATTTATGTAAACTTCAACAATAGGCAAAATAAAACAATGCTTACTAAGAACACATGCATAGTTAGCAAGGAAATGACCACCACCAAAGTCAGAGGAGTGGCTACCTCTGTGGAGAGAGGGGGCTGTGATCTCAGAGGGGCACATGAAGAACTTCTAAAGTGCTAGCCTGACATGGGCGGCACTTACATAGATGTGCTTGCTTTTCAATATTTTTAATTGCATGTATATTTTATGTACTTTCATAGTTTTCTCATAGAATGGAAAAAGAATAACATAGTGGAATAAACATGATACAGTATTAGACGAAGTTTATAAATCAAATAATTTAGAATATTTCAATGATGACCAACAGAATAGTATTTAGTAACTTAAATACTAAAGATTATTCACTTTTAATAGAATTAAACTACTTCCGGTTTTAAAACTAAATATAATTTTACGATGTATAAATGCCTAGAAGGAATCCACTTCAATAATAAGAGGTTTAAGTTGCAAAATACAATGCCCTCAGCCCTGTGTAACATTCAGTAACAATTTTTGAAAATAAAACACATGGTTAACGTATAACCACAGAGTCAACACTGTTGGCACCCTGGGCTACTAACACTGTGTCTTATGTGAATGGTGCTCCTCTGGCCTTATGCAGCATTGACTTGCCCCTATAACACAAGGAAAGCACTGCAAAATGGTTAATGAAAACTGGAAATTCTATCTTGATAAACATGAATTACACATGGGCATTTTCAACCTTTCCCAAAATATCCTACTTCTTATAGAGAGGAAAGAAGGAAAAACGGAAAATCTTTTTGAAAAGTACTACAGGTTCATTGTTTTTTTCTTTTTGAGGATTCACGATCCTTTATAGCACCACAGATGCTAGGAGGAGACAAAATGAAAATCATGACAAATTCAGAGTTATACCTGGAATGTTAAAGAGTATACAAAGATAGGATGGAGGTAATCAATAGAGTTAAGAATGTAATTAAAACTCTGACGGGGGCAGGGGGGGGAACTGGATCAAGAGGCAAATTTGTGCAAGATGAGCACAAATTTCAACTTTTCTCCAATTCACAACTCCATGAAATAAAAGGCATTTTCTCATTTTTAAGATAAGAAAACTAGTCAGTCTAGAAATTTTAAAAATGTCATCAGTGTGCCAAAATGTCAGAAAGATAACTGCTATAGACCTTTGGTAAGGCAACCAGAGGAAACTGTAACACAAAGAGGCAAAGGCTGGCTTTAGAGGGTGAAGCATTGGGTGAGAGAGCTCGAGGCTCAGAGTATGGTAGATCCCAGACTTGAGGCTCTCAGGCCTGGGGCCAATGTCAGGATAATCAAGGGGAGAGAGAGTGCAGCTGGGTGGTCAGCGACTACCCTGCAAGTGTCCAAGCATTTTGTCACTGGCAGAGAAGAGATTCAGACAGAGCAGGCCTCAGACACTGATACCCAGGAGGGACCAAATTCCCCAAACAGAAGAAAGTAAAGTGGAACAGGTAGAACTAATATCCTTAGTGTTAAAACTGAAAACTGTAAGTAGGAAAGAGAAATGGCCAGAAACCTTGAAGAAAAAGCTACAGGATAAAAAAGAAATCTTAATCGTGAGATGAATAGCAAAACGAACTTTTTAAAACAGAGTATTTCATAAGAGTGACCTAAATAGTTCTCTCAGAAACAACAATAAAAAAAAAAGAGAGAGAAATTTCACAAAAAGATCAAAGAACAGTTTGGTGACTAGAGCTTAGATGCAGGAATGACATCTGTTTACTCCAAGTTCTTGGAAGAGAAAAAAGAAGAAATACTACAAGAAGTAAGAAATGAAAATTCCCAGAGCTGAAAACAAATCACTGAAAATGAGACAATAAGTGAATAAAATGAATGAAACAAGCTACATCTGGACCAAGCCATTGAAATTTCTAGGTTCCAAGGATAAAGAAAAAATTATATGTTACTATAGAGGAAAAAAACAAAATCAAATTAGCATCAGACACCTCTCAATTATAGATTTATCAATAGCTTCCAAGTACTGACCAAAAATTATGATTCAAATATGAAGGCAAAATAAAGGGTATTTTAGGACATACCAGGACTCAGAGAATTTGTTTCAACAAAAGGAAGTTCTGTAACCAAAATCACCCAATCATAATGCTGAATAAAAGGAAATTCTGCAGCAAAATAACAAATATGACAGAGGAAGGTTTAGGACACAAGAAACAGTGCAAAGCAAATGATTTAGGAAAACTGAAGATTAAACCAACATACCTTCTGTGTAGTCTCAACATGAGAGGAGTGAGGAACTGATAAAAGTGAAATGACACTAGTGTTCTTATTTATCTCAGGGGGAAGAAACATTTAGACAGTAACTCCAGGTGACTGCAATTTTGCTGCTCTCAAAATTGCAGGAGGAGGGAGCATCTACTGCCCCACCCCTGGAATCTGGGGCTGGCCATGTGACTTGCTTTGATCACAGAATGGGGCAGATGTGATCTTGTGCAACATCTGAAGCTAAATCTTAAGAGGACTAACATCTTCTTTTGAAACCCTGAGATCACTAAGCTGTGACGTAACTTGGGATTAAAAGATGCTATGGACACACAGCCCAGCAATCACAGCCATTCCAGCCAAGACCTCAGAATATGTAAGACAGGCCATCTTAGTCTTGCCCTGACCTAGTCACCAGCTGACTCCAGGCACCTGACTGAGCCTAGGCCAGACCAGAAGAACTTCCTTGCCAACTTAAAAACTCATTGTTGTTTGAGCCACTGAGATTTAGGATGGCTTGTTACACACTGAATAAGTCAATACTACCTGAAATAACCATCAAGATGGATGATGGGGATACAGAAAAAAATTTTAAACTTATTTTTTCAGTATAATATTTGATGTATGAAATTATCTTATTTTCTTTTGTTTTTTTCTGAGACAGGGTCTCGCTCTGTCACCCCAGCTGGAATGCAGTGGTGGGATCTTAGCTCATTGCAGCCTTGACCTCTCAGGCTCAGGCAATCCTCAGCTCAGCTTCCTGAGGAGCTGGGACTACAGGGGCATGACACCACTGAGCTAATTTTCATTTTTTTTTTTTTTTGTAGAGTCGGAGTGTCACCATGATGCCCAGGGTTGGTCTCAAACCCCCAGACTCAACCTATCTACCCGCCTGGGCCTCTCGAAGTGCTGGGAGTACAGGCATGTGCTACTACCCAGAATTATCTTATAACAATATTAATGTATTATTGATCTACTTATGTATCAACCACACTATAAACCAGGTGTAAAAGTACAAAGATAATTAAGACCCTGAACTCCCATCCAACTTACAATCTAAAAGGCACAAGACAAATTAACAAACTACAATAAAATGCAGTGTGAGACAAATGAGGAAATAAGAGCTGAAACACAGATGGCAGGGGCTCAAAAGAGTTTCAACAGGAATGCATAAATGAAGACACTATTCTAGGTGGGGCAGAAGGACTCAGGTGGGAAAAAGCCCATCTATAATATAGTAATTAGTTTTATTCAGCTTTTTTATTTTAAAACTTGCTTTAGGTTCAATAGATTTCTAAAAACCTCCCTAGACTGCTGTTTTATGTCATTTGTAATTAGGGTATGGTAAACCATATCAAATCTCAATCTGTTTAAATAAAAGATTTGTTTTCATCATTAGTTTTTCATATCAAATGCTAGTGTTAACAAAGATTAAAGACTAATGAAATCACTAGCAGAGCACATATGGGGATTTAGAAATATGGCAATTTATATGTGAATTACCAGAGGCAATAAAAACAAAGTAAAATTGTTTAAAGACTTGAATATTTAACAATATTTATAAGGTCTATTAAAAAATAAGAAAAGTAGGCCAGGCACGGTGGCTGATGCCTGTACTCTCAGCACTTTGGGAGGCTGAGGCGGGCGGATCATGAGGTCAGAAGTTTGAGACCAGCCTGGTCAACATGGTGAAATCCCGTCTCTACTAAAAATACAAAAAATTAGCCAGGCATGGTGGCAAGTGCCTGTAATCCCCCAGCTGCTCAGGAGGCTGAGACAGGAGAATTGCTTGAATCTGGAAGGCAGAGGTTGTGGTGAGTGGAGACTGCGCCACTGCACTCCAGCCTGGGCAACAAGAGCGGAACTGTCTTAAAAAAAAAAAAAAAAAAAAGAAAGAAAGAAAAGTATATAATCCAGTGCACTTGCTATCTTACCTAGTGGTTGTCTTTTTAGCCCATATTGGTTTTTTTTTCTGCATGAACTAGCTAAATGATTTTTTCAATGTCTTGGGATTTACATGGGGCTGTTTGGCCAATCATAACCTAGAAGATCTGCATGAGACTTCTATTTAAATTATACATTAATTCATTTGTAATTTTAAAGATTCAATTTAAAATTCTCAATGTGTGCTCCATGGACAACTACCAGCATCTCAAAATGAGGTTCCTACGGTTAGCAAGTCTGAGAAATGTGGCAGAACATGGTTCCTCTTGAAAATCCCTAAGAATATTGTTACTTAAGGTGTGATCTGTGTGCCAGTTGTGCAGGCTGCACTTTGGAACTTGTAAGAAATGCAGAATTTCAGGCCTGCTCTAGACCAAAGAAATCAGACTTTACATGTAGGTCAGATCCCTAGTGTTTTGTATACACATTCAGCTTTGAGAAGCACTGGTGTGGAGCATCATAAAGACTCTGAGAAATCATGAAAAAAAGAACCTGTTTAATCTCACCTAATCCTACATCTCAATATTTATTAACCAGAGACCCTCATGTGTATTTAAAAAAAAAAAAAAAAAAGAGATGGGTTCTCACTCTGTCACCCAGGCTGGAGTACAGTGGCACAATCATAGCTCACTACAGCCTTGAACTCCTAGGTCACACGATCCTGCCACCTCAGCCTCTCTAATAGGTAGAACTATATAGGCACACACTACCATGCCCAGCCTATTTTTTAATTTTCTGTACAGACAGGGTCTCAGTATGTTAGCCAGGCTGGTCTTGAACTCCTGGCCTCAAGCAATCCTCCCACTTCAGCCTCTCAAAGTGTTAGGATTACAGGTGTGCACCACCAGGCCAGCCAACCCCCATTTTTTTTGAGGATCATCTATTAACATTCTGAGGAACATACTTTGGAAATCCCACAATATGATAATCATTATCATTCATGAGCAAATGTAGATGGAAAGAGACATTGTTCCATCCTTCACAATTTGGCTTTCCTCAGCTTTTCCAGTGATGTTTATCTATTAAAGAAAAACATTAATTTAATACTTTTAAGAAATGGTACAGAAAAATTAAAGCTCTTTTCACTAAAGATTCCTGCCACCAAAAACATGAAATTGTGTTTTTGCTGAAGGCTGAGTACCAATTATTTTCTTTTCCTTTTTTTTTCACGAGATAGGATCTTGCTATGTTGCCCAGGCTGGACTCAAACTCCTGGGCTCAAATAATTTTTGAGCCCTCAGACTCTCAAGTAGCTGGGACTACAGATGCATATCACCATACCTGGCTTAAATTTCTTGACAACTTAGCTTGAAAGTAAATGAATAAATGATTTTCCAGAAAAAAAGCCCAGCCTACTCCAGGCCAGGTGCAAATTTTAGCTGTTTTTTCATGCTTATTTCATGAACACTCACATGGAAATGACCTTGGTGTACTGTACACTCTGGTACTTTGGTTGGACAGATAAATTCCCCGATCTGGGTTATACAACAATTAGCCTAAAACATGTCCAGTTTAGGACAGACGTTAATTTATAAGTTACTTTACTGAAAGCATAGGCAAAGAAAGCAGTCAACAGTTTTGAATTATAACATCAGAAAAATTGATTTTATACATGTTTAAAGTCTCTTAATAATGCTGATTTAAGCAATGATGCATTGAGTAATTTGCAATTTTTTTTTTTGAGACAGAGTCTGACTCTGTCACCCAGGCTGGAGTGCAATGGCACGATCTTGGCTCACTGCAACCTCTGCTTCCTGGGTTTAAGTAATTCTCCTGCCTCAGCCTCCTGAGTAGCTGGGATTACAGACAGACGTATGACACCATGCCTGGCTAATTTTTGTATTTTTTAGTAGAGATGGGGTGTCACCATGTTGGCCAGGCTGGTCTTGAACTCCTGACCTCAGGTGATCCACCTGCCTTGACCTCCCAAAGTGCTGGGATTACAGGTGTGAGCCACCACACCCGGCCTAAGTTGCAACTTTTTAAAGTAGCTCTTTAGAGTAAAAGAAAAAAAACCTCTTGATTTTAAAAGATATTTTTTAAAAAGTACCATAGATTCTCAGTTGTGATAACATCCTTTCTGTCTGGTCTTCAGCAGGATAGAGGAATGATGGTTATCTCTCAGTCTCCTTTATTCCATTTAGAATCTGTGTGCTTAATACTGTATTTCGTTTTCAAGGAGACAAATTTTCACACTTAACATCTCCAAACAGCTTTTTGAAGAAAGTACAAGAAAAAATAACAATCACTATAAAGTTTCTACAGTTCTGCTGATCACAGATGGAGAATGCAATTGACTGGATGATAACTTATTTACTTTTCTGCAATCTAACCATACTCTCTTGGTTCAGTAATGGCAGGGACTACTTTCATCTGGATTGCCACTGCATTCTCAGCAGATCCAGAAAGTGCCTGAAACACAGTAGGTGTTCAAAAGTGTTTGTTCAATGGGAGCATGAAACAAACTGAGGGAAGATATGACAACATATCTGTGTTTTCAATGAAAACACATTTATACACCAGATGGTGTTAGGTTTTGTGGCCACTATGATGCTGAAAGAGCTGTCTAGCAGGAACAAAGGAGTAAAAATAGTGTGATAAATGCAAGAGCAGACATGCATAAAATCTACCGCCACAGAAGTGAGGGGAGCTCAACTTCGCACGGGAGAGCAGGGTCGTCAGGGAAGATGAGACTTACTACAAAGACAGGGAGGCATAAAACACCACAGCGTGCTGTGTTCAGAGAATGCCAACAGTCTAAAATTGGGGTGGAAGTGGGGTGGGGGAGAAAAAGAGAAAGAAAACTCTGGAGATGAGAAGACGAAGGAACAAGTAAAGACAAGTAAAGTGCAAGTAAAGACATGGATTGTCTCCACAGCCTTTAAATTTGCCTAAGATGATGGTGAAGGTTGAGGCAAAGAGTCAAACTGAATCAGGTGTCACTGTTCCCAGTGAAGGTGGCAATGTGACCTGGAGTCAGGAGAGTAAAAGTTAGATGGTGTCAACTTAGGAGTACTGGGGAAATGTCTGGAAGGCCCCGTGAGGAGCTAGGAAGCAACTGTGAGGAAAAGAAGACTTTAAAGACATCAAAAAGAAGAAATCTCCAACATCTGTAAAAGAAAAGAATGATTCTTCTCTCCTTCACGTGCCAAATCCCTGGGGGATACAATCATGAATCGAATCCTAGGAAACCTTGGCCTTCTTTGTCCAAGTGGGCTACTTAAGGACACTAGGAAGATGTACTCGGGTATTGTCATCCTGCTCGCCTCAGTATCCTCACAGGCAGATGCATCAGGGAGCTGCTCCTCAAAACCTCAAGAGAAAGGAAACAAGGCTGCTTCTAGGATAAGAAAATTAGAAAAATCAATAAAACGAGGATAAGACTGGAAATGGGTGGATGTAAACTAAGAATCAGTAAAAGTATCCCCCCCAAGAGCTCTAACCTATCATCAAGGAACAGACTCTTAACATGTAGACCAAAATCAGATTATGATTATGACTTATCACATGTGATTGCTGTCATAATTGGAGAAGAGGACAGTTAGTATGAAACACAGAAAAGGAAAACCCAGATTCCTGCCCTCCCCAGAGAAGTAAAAACAAGTGAGATTACAAGAAGGATCTTTGCTCTCAGGGACAGAGATGGTCCTGAGATGAACTCTTCTTGCAAACACGTCTTCACCTTCGACAAGATTCTAAGTTCACAATGGCAACAGTCACCTGATCCTAGAAAGGAGAAGTGTATTTGGCAAATATGGACATTTTGATAATTACAAATTAATACATTTGTGTTCTGGTTTATATATTATTCCAGGTTCTGAGAACTGTAAAACTGAGGACAGGCTCAGGACTGCAGTGACTTCAAAGCTCTGTGATGTGACTTTAGGGAGGTCTTGTCACTATTGGTGGTTGTTCTCCACAGACAATAAGCTAGCTGATTATTCCAATTCAAAAATTTAAGGAAGGGTTAATATGAACCTATACAAATGAAAAGGTTGGTCACAATGGGTAATATACGTCTATTAGTCACTTTAGAACATGATGAAAACAGTTACATGTTGATTCACAAGTGTACAGTGGGACAGCTGTTGGAGTTAAGTGTTCCATGCCACATGGGTACACCAGTTTGTCAGTCAGAATCTGCTCTAATTGACAGAGCTGGCTGAGAATGTTGCACATGCCAACCGTTCCACAAATCTCTACCACTGCTGTGCAATGGCTGTGCTCATGCACTGTATCACCACCACGAGCATGTTAATCTCTCTTCCTTCAATATTCATGGGTTTAAATCACCTTTTCCAAAACAATGCCTTAATTCTGAGATATCATCTATGTCTAATATCTGTTTACAAATTTTGTTTTCATGGCAGTTTATTTCCATTTCACCTAAAGTGCAATTTCAAATCCAAGAACCAAGATATACGGGTTTAGTATTACATATGATATATAGAAACGACTTAGGCAATTATTCCAATTTTGTATATTTTAAAATAAAGCCTGCCCTCATTAAAATAATAATAGTTTGTGTGTTTCTAGTCCAGTCATCCCAAGAGCATAGCTGCATCCAAATGCATATATAATAGAATTATCTTCAAATATGCTCTAAGCAACCAGAAATACTCTCTAGACAAGATATACCATAACATTTTAAAAAACTGAGTTGTGATTCATGCCATACCATTCTTGCTGGCTTTAATACTACCCATTTTGAGGACAATATGATTTACTCAGCATTTTTCTTTTTCTTAAACACCCAATGGGCTGATTCAGAGTAGGGTATCTTTCATGACTAGCTTGTGTTTGCATGTGCTTCTACTTCATGTGTAAAATTTAAATGCCATTTCATAGTCAGAGGAAGGTAAATAATCATGTTCTACATGAAAGCTTGTACAAAAATAAAATTGCAAATCAAAAATATTTAATTTTGAAAATTTATTCCTAATTGGTTGGCGGAGCTCTCCCCTTCCCTCTCTGATAAATACAATTTGTCACTGTTTTCTAGAAGGAAATTGAGTCAGGTGACAGTTAATTGAGCAAATATAGTACATCAGATAAATACCAGATTTAATTTTTCAAAGTTAAAGAAAATTCTCCCATTTACTAATTTCTTCCAAAGGACAGAACATTTGTTTTGTAGTAATGGTAAATTATAGGATTCAAATAAAATTGTTTAACCAAAATCACACTTTTGTTACATAATACGCTATGCACAGAAAATAAAGAGCACCAACTTAACTTTTTTTTTTTTTTGAGACAGAATCTCACTCTCTCCCCGAGGCTGGAGTACAGTGGCGCAATCTTGGCTCACTGGAACCTCCGCCTCCTGGGTTCAAGTGATTCTCCTGCCTCAGCCTCCCAAGTACCTGGGATTACAGGTGTGTGCCACCAAGCCCAGCTAATTTTTGTATTTTTAACAGATATGGGGTTTCGCCATGTTGGCCAGGCTGGTCTTGAGCTCCTGACCTCAGGTGATCCGCTCGCCTTGGCCTCCTAAAAAGTGCTGAGATTACAGGTGTGAGCCACCACGCTCAGCCCCTGACGTGGGTTTTGGCAGAACTCTGCATGCTCCCTCCTGCCCAGCTCTCTCCAGGGTTCCTCCTTCACCATACTCAGGCTCACAGAGGCCTTCCCCTACCACTCTGTGGTCTGGCACAACAGGAATTGAGCTGCACTTTGAAGAATGAGGAATGGTGAGAGAAAAGTAGAACAGATGCAGTGGTAGAGATCACTAAAGAAATCTCGGGCAAAAGCTAGGTATAAATTTGGAAGGGGTCCCTCTGTATCTGCTTGTCTCCAAATGGGGGGGCACAGTTGGCATTCTTGCTGAAAGCAGTTCCCTTTCAACATAGCTGCCCTAGAATAGGTCTATTCTCATGCCTTCCATCAGCTGCCTGGGCAGGGGAAGTGGACTCATCACACCCCACCAGCCCAATCCGGCCCAGCCCTCCTGGAACTCCAGCCCTGCTCTTCCTGTCATTTCAAAGCCCACAAGCAAGTGTCAAACAACTTCACTACCACTTGAATCACCAAATCATTTCTTCCTTTGACACACAGGCACTTTACAAGTGCCTCATCCTTAAGAAGACATTCATTAATGTGTTCTGAAATTGCCTTTTTTCGATGAGTCACTCCTCTAGTCCAACCAATCTAGTTCAAGTCTTAGCAACACGCAATGCTCATTTTCACCCACTTGTATTTGCTCTTTAAAATGCTCCTATATCTTTTTAGATTTAAGTTTAATAAGACCAAGATCCCTGTCTTCTATGTCTGTAGTTTCTATGATGTCTAACACATGTTCTGAGGCATTTAATAAAATGCCTGCTGACAGAACTGGTTTTACTATTTGAGGAGTTGAAAATAGAAACTGGCACTATACTGCTACATTTACAGAAAAATATTTAATATATTAGATCAGTCATATTCAGACACAAAGAACCACTGAACAACCTGCTTCCTTAATGAAGTCTTTTGTTCATTAGCTGGCAGTAAAAATGTCAGAAAGAATCAGATTTCATTTTCAATCTTCCTATTTGGGTAACTTCTTTCCTTTTAGGTGAGGGTTTTGAATTTCTTAAAGGAAGAATTTTGGGAAATAACCACAAGTCAAGGAAGCTACATTCCATTAGCAGGAGATAACACAATCTATGTTACAATGTGGTCACAATGGTATTTTTTTTTTTTTGAGACAGAGTTTCGCTCTTATTGCCCAGGCTGGAGTGCAGTGGTGTGATCTTGGCTCACCGCAACCTCCACCTCCTGGGTTCAAGCGATTCTCCTGCCTCAGCCTCCTGAGTATCTGGGATTACAGGCATGTGCCACCACGCCTGGCTAATTTTGTATTTTTAGTAGAGACAGGGTTTCTCCATGTTGGTCAGGCTGGTCTCGAACTCCTGACCTCAGGTGATCCACTCGCCTCAGCCTCCCAAAGTGCTGGGATTACAGGCGTGAGCCACCGCACCCGGCCCACACTAGTATTTCTACATCATCACCTCCAGACGTAGCGTACACAAAGGTGTACTTTTAATGTGACCCTATAAATCAGAGCTATAATTCTATCAATAATCTAGAAAACTGTTAACAAAGTCTTGATTGTCTTATGTCTCAAAAAGTCTTGATTATCTTATGTCTCAATATACTGAAACATCACCTGTTCAGATTAAATGAGCAAGAAAATGAAAGACTGGATTGTTTCATTTCATCACAGACTGTTTTTATTGGTGCCAATAAAAATACAGATATCTGTTCCGATTTGATGAAAAGATCAAAGCAGCATTTGATAATTCTAAAAGTGAGTGGTAAAATACCTCAAAGATTTTAACTGTGTTTATATCTCTTAAAATATTGTTACTTTTAAAATTTTGCTTGATACTTCATTTATTCAGAGTACAAAGATAATTTTAGTATACAAAATTGAACTGATTACAAATTCATAATCTATCAGAATCTAAGTCAAATGTGATATAATCACATCTCAAAAAATTAGTATTCTCAGTTTAAAATATTGTGATGTTCCCAAGATGCATTTTTGTGTCATTTTAATTTTTGGTGGGGGTGGGGGTGGAAACTTCTTTTCATTAATCTGAAGATCATAAACTATAATTTGAAATTCACTGATAGGTATATATTTCTCTTAGATACTAAAGAACATCTAATGCCCTCCCAAAGATGGTACATTCACCAATAAAGTATGGCATTACAGAGTATAAATAATGATTAATAAATATTTAGAACCCTGGCAGTGCAAAGAAAGAGAACACGTTAGATGACTTTCCACAGTCACCCCAGAATCTCTCTACAATTAAGGTAATGGTGGAAATATAAAATTTTGATGTCCAGCCTACTAGGATTATAAAGCCTGTGTCAAGAGTACCATCTGTTTACGCAGAAGAATGTATGCTCACAATTCATAAGAATTACAGCAACATATGTAATTTTGAACATCAGAGGCATCATGATAAATAAGACATTTAATCTAATGTTTAGCAAAGATAGAGCAAGCTGGCATTTTGATGGAGTAGAAAAAGAAAGTGAAAAGGAAATCTGCTCATTTTACAGTACAATTCTCTACTCTTTCTGAGTTACTACTAGTACTCTAGGAGCAGCTGGGTTTCTCGGTATCAATTTTCTACCTATATGTCAATTATAAACGATTACAAAACCCATGCTAGAATTGTCCATGGGAGTTAGGAACTGCTTAGGACATGCAGTGGTTTCTAACTTTCCTTCACTGGCATCTTCATTTTTTTTTTTTTTTTTTTTTTTGAGATGGAGTTTCACTCTTGTTGCCCAGGCTGGAGTGCAATGGCATGATCTTGGCTCACTGCATCCTCTGCCCCCCGGGTTCAAGCAATTCTCCTGCCTCAGCCTCCCAAGTAGCTGGGATTACAGGTGCCCGCCACCACGCTAATTTTTTGTATTTTTTTTTTTTTTAGTAGAGACGGGGTTTCACCATGTTGGCCAGGCTGGTCTTGAACTCCTGACCTCAGGTGATCCGCCCACCTTGGCCTCCCAAAGTGCTGGGATTACAGGCGTGAGCCACTGTGCCCGGCCTTGTTTCTGTTTTCAATGTCCTGGGTAGAATGTCTAAGGGATGAAATGCTCTTTGAGTGGGGGAAACTGAACGTACCTTATTAAAGGAGAAAGGCAGCAGCCACGCTGTGGCAGAGCAGAGGTAAAGGAAGTCCACTCCTGGCAATGAATCAAAGAATATTTCAATTATGGAAAGCTCACCATGGAGAGCAACAGGGTCACATTACTCTACATTCAGCCAGCAGAAAAAATTTAAAGAGGTTTTCCTACACAGCAATCCACACTCAAGGAAATTCTATGGACCCGGAGACCTCCCACACTACCTTCTTATCAGACTGCTCAATTCAATGTATTAACTCAGTTCTTTTGAAATGTGTGAGAGAAAATAAGTTTGAGAAAGACATCAATGTTAACTTCAGTAATGTGATGGTCACAAAAGAACTGAAAATTTTTTTAAAATTTAAAAAAACAAACCAAGAAGTCAAGAGTCCAAGCCTCTGTCAAGACCTGTAATCCATTCTCCTTCCGAAAGCAGAATTTTTCAAATGGGGAAAGGTAAGCAAGGGACTGAACTGGGAAAGTGCCAGATGAAACACATCAGAAAGAGTTAGCTAGAACAGTCTCAGGTTGCCATGACCGAGTCCTGGTTTCACGGTACTCTGTTGATCTTCACCACTGTGATATCTAAACCATCTGGCTTTGAATTTACCTTCGACTAACAGCTGCCATGGGCAGCTACTGAAATTACATCACAACAAAGCTACCCCATTAGCGGCATAAACTCATCTTCATACCTTCACAGTGGTGAGTCACACAGTGAAAAACACCGAGAAACAATTCTCTCTAGAGTTGAATACATGTACCTTGATTCAGTATGTAATACCAATCATTTATGGATCAATATATCTGCACCACTGCAAAATATATGGAGCAAGAGAGAGGTATAGAACATAAAAACATCCAAGTAATGGGCATGTCACCTTGGCCTTCAAAGCAAAAGAAAGAACAAAGTGGCCGGATGGAACAGGCTTTATGCTGACCAGGAGAATCACACGACTATTCTCCCACCCTTTCTTTCTATAATTCCATACTGTTATTTAGGAGAGACAAATAGTAGCAGCAACCTAACAAGAAAACATCCTCTAAAGTGAGTGCAACCATGAATAACCAGAAACTAAATATGATCCTTTTAGACCCATCCATCCTAAAAGTGAAATTGCCTCTATAGGAACTTCTTGGCAAAATGTCACATGAACACTCTAGTCTGAGGGAATTGGGTAAAAGTTCCATTCTAACAATCTGTTCATATTCTCTTCAGAATTTTAGAATATTCCAAATTATTTCAGGATTTTAGAATATTCCAATTCATAAAGTTTTCCTAAAAGGTTAAAAGTAGGCATAAGTATAAATATCAAAGAGATTTATTGTGTCGATTCTTGATCAGATTTCAAAAATAACAGAACAGTATTTAAAGAGAGTAGAAACTATCACCAAGGAAGCCCTTGTACCAAATACACAATCAGTCAAGAAGCACTTCTTTCAGGAAGCCCTGAGGTCCTTGAAACATATCTAAACATTTTTGTGGCCAAATTATATGGTAGCAACATATACTTAAGGACTAATGAAAACAGCAGCTTCAAATAACTTTAGAAATGAGAAGGACCTTGGTGATCATCTAAGTGAGCTGTCTGCCAAATTCTTAATTTTGTTAATACTTTTACTTAAATACCCCTGGGAGGGAGCACTGATATAAAAAATTATGAAAACAGGAGCTGCTCCTCTTAGGCCTTCTTCATCTCCTCAACCACAAATTGCACTGAGGCTTCCTAAAGCTTGGAGGAAGGCCATTTAACATCAAGGACTGCACTGCAGAGCAAGGTGACTGGAGGCTCAAAGCCAGGGCATAACTTGCTCACAGTCTTGCTTCTGGGATCTTTCAATTGCCATGTGCAAGCAAAGCAACACAATTCTGAAGGAAACGCAGTCTGATCATCTAATTTGAAAGTACTTTCTTCATTTACACAACCATTCTTTTTAAAATTCACATTTCACAGTATAGCTTGGAGGGAAAAAGTTCAGGCTTATTATTTTACAAATGTTTTACTTAAGGTTTCAAAACAGGGCTGTTGAAGCTCACAGTTGAGGGATGCGCCTCCTGTGTACCTATGGTCTTCCTCACCAGATCTGCTGGTGGAGAGGTGGGCACATTTCAGACCCCACCTCCTCCACACCTGTAATTCCAGGGACAGCAGCACTCTACCCCTCCCTGCAACTACCTCTACACTTGCAGTTCCAGGCCCTGGTATGCCCTCTCCCCAGCTTTGTCTCTTCCTTCATTCTGCTGAGTCACCTCACCTAAGAAGCCTTTCTTGACCTGACTGATCCCAATGAACCCCCTTCCCTGCCACTCCAAAACCCTCACTTCTCCTGTCACCCACCCTGCTTCTTTTCTCACCTTAATGCTTATCACCACCCCCTAATACCTTTCTTATCCTCCCTAACCCAATCTCAAGGAGAAAGCTACATGAGTACAGAAGAGACTTTGTTCACTGGTTTATCAAATGCAACAGCTGTCAGCAGGCAGCACAGTACAGGAGGAAAAACCTGGGCCTCGGAGAAGCCCTGGACAAATGACTAGGGCTCAATCTCCCAATTCCCCCTAAGCTCCAAGAGTTCCTTAGTGGTTGTCTTTGGTTTTCCTGATAGGCATACACTTGGAAGGTGGGTAGAATCTTAATACTCTGGTGATCACTTCTAGGCTACCCACTAAAAATTTTATTCTGGGTCCCTGAGCTCAGTTTTGATTTCATGTCTCCCAGTCATCAACAGGGTTTCCTCCCAGATATTCAGCATGCCTATGGCAGAACTCATATTCTTCCTATACCTGTATGGCTAACAAAGTACCTTTCCTATCAGTGCCTTAAGCCACTCAAAATAGTTATTTTATTAACTCTTACAACATCCTCACGAAGTAAGCAGGAGCAGAAAAGAATTATTCTATAAGCATGCTATCAGTGCCAGAACAGGAATAGAACTCTTAATATCCACTTGAAAACACTATTAAGCTCTTCTGTCCATTTTCTCCTTTGGAAGAAGCATCTTTGTGAAGACTGATACAAACAGATGGCTTGGCAATCTACAGTAACTCTTATTCATTATCTAATCAACATTAATCAACAGGACAGCCATCAAAACAGACAAAACGTGACTGAAATTGCACTGAAATCGTTGGAAAATGAAGCACTAAAGAGATTTCAACATATTCAGTATCTTCAGAACTCTCATAATAAACTTTGTTAGAATGCAATAACAGAGTATTGGAAATTCCTGTGAATTTGCAAGAAGGATATAAAAGTAGTATCTGATTTGCGATACATTTATATTCCAGATTAGGTAATAAAGTTGGGTTTTTTTAAAGGATATTTAGAAGATCGTAAGGCCAGCTTGAATAAATGAACCTGAATCAACCCCCAAAGAACTTTTAAGTTAATACTACCTATTCTAGTAAATAATTAAGTACTACTAACAAGAGAAAAGTGAAAACAATTTTATGTTTAACTTGTCTCCTCTCTTCCTAATAGAAGGGCTAAATTGCCAGTGAGACAACCATCCTCAGGACTACAAGAATGAGAAGCAAAGAAATAGTAAAGATCAACAAATCAGATAATTCTCAGATATTCAAAGTTGGATCAATCAAGTTTTCAAAGAGTAACTATTACACTGCGGGGAAGTAGGACAATTGTTCATTTGTTCATTCCAGCATTTACTCAGTGTCCACTATGTATGAGGCCCTGGGCCATGTACTTCATAGGAACTTGTTTATATTGACTTCCTAATAACGCAACGTTGACAGTATAAAAGTCATTGGAATGCTCCCTTCATGACCTCTCAAATTATTAAAGCAGCAAATGTACATTGGTCATTTATCAAGTAATACCAGTCACACTGTCAGCACTAAATACATTTAAATCAAAGTACGAAAAATCCAATATTATGAGAAAAACAAGAAAGGGAAGTTAAAAAGGAACTTTAAATTTTGTGAACTATAAAATCTATGTTTTCTTATATCTCAAACTCATTACTCAAAAAAAAAAAAAAAAAGCCAGTATTTACCAGAAATCCTAAAGCAGTAGTTCTCAAAGTATGGTCCCGCACCATCAGCAACGTTCCAGACCTACTGAATCAGAAACTCTGGGTATACAGCCCAGCAACCTGTTTTTAGCAATCTATCCAGGTGATTGTGATACACATTCAAGGTTGAGAAGCACTGTCCTAAAGTAAACACATCATGAGGTAATATAACTGAACAAAGTGCTCTCAGAATTGTGTATACAATTAAAAGACAAAAAGGCAGTTTGGGTGGTGGGGTTAAAATAGTTCTAAGTATATGAATGATATAAACTTTGCTCAGGTGCTAAAATTTCCAATAAAAAAGAAAATGTTTAAAATACTTGGAATGGCCAAAATTTTAACATAAAATTTCAATGAGAAATGGAAGATCTTAAGTTTAGAAAGCACAATTAAAAATTACAAGTGTATCCCCACTTTAAGAAAATAGGATTTGATAAAATGTGAGTTTATATATGAGAATATAACTTCATTTTACAAAAATATTATTTGCCCTCTTATTCATGGGACTTACTTTGCGTAGCAAGTTTCCTTAGCCACAGAAGTATTTGTTTATAAATTATCAAAATATTTCTTAATCTTAGGTGAGGGAGGAAATTAGAGGCAAAAGGAGAGTCAAGGGACTCTGCACTGAAGCGTTAGGGCCAGCCACCAAGTAAATATGGATTGGATGAAAGATAACGCATTACTGGAATTCCTTTTGACATATCTTCTACAGGAGTTGATATGCATCTATGAAATAGCAGAAGCATAGTTAAGTACAGCTAACAAATTGGATATTGCTTACATCATCTGACAAATGTTGCTTCCAAGAGCGTTCCAATTCCTTCACATGTGTTATGGCTCAACTTTTAATTAGGCTAAAGAATTCCTACAAAGGGAGGTTCCTAGCTGGATTTATGCAAAACACATGTGGATAGCAAAGCTAAGTGAAGTATATTACAGGCCTGAAGTCTTTAACACTTCTTAGCAAGAATTCCCACAGCATTCTTAATATATAAATAGACGACCACAGAGCAGAAAGTCTCAAGGATTTGTGCCAAAAGTTTATTTTAAAACGGAGAGAACTTACTATTCTTTGCTTTTATGAATGTCTACTTCTATTCTTACAAAAACCATCTCTAACACACTGTAAAAGTTTGTACTAAATGTAAACAAATATTATGCATCACCATTAACTCCTATCAGCATGCAGGTTAACCCAACTTTTGAACCACCTTTTGTGTCCATACGCATCAATTGCAATTGGGCAGTTCCCTAAAGGTGACTTGGAAAATTTATGTTTTACAGACTAGTTGGGCTATAGGACCGGCAAGAAGTCAGGTGGTGGCAGAGCTTTCAACTAGAAGTGACTGCAGTGATCCACATGGAAGGGGACCGGGAAGAAGGTGAGGGGTGATGAGAAGACACTTCACTTGGAGACAAGTATGTGTTAGAGAACTCAAGGTGAGGCCTTCTATCACTGAAATTTAAAGCTCAAATGGATTTGAGAGACAATTTAAACTAAAATTTCCAGCCCAGGGCACTAATTTGGGAATGAGGGCTCTAACTTCTTTGGAAGCTTTTTGGTGATCCCTCCCCTACTGTGACTAGGAAGACTTCAATCTCAGAAAGACCAGAACCAGAATTCTTATGGACCCTAAGCTGCAAAGGAGGAATCCGGGTTTGAATGGAACTAGAGATCACTTCTGTGTCCAGCTTTATTCTCGGGAACCATCATCAAGAACAGTTCCTAAAATATGATTGGCTCATTTGTTCTCACTAACATCTTGGGATTTCATGATTTTTTTTAAATCCAAGTGGATGGTCTACTCTTCAGCATGAATGCAATAAAGCAAAGTCAATTAAATAGATTTCATTAGACTCTATTTTACTTAGATAAGAGCTTCCAGCCCTCAGAAAACCTTCAATAATGTTGTAAGCATCATCAAACATGCTTTATAAATACTGTTCAGACACTGCCTGATGCCAACCACCATGCTCCTGAGGCGCACATTCAGGAAAGCTGCTGAGGTCTTATACATGATCCTGAAAACTTAACGATACCAAGGACTGAAAAGTAGGAAGATCAAGGCCACCTGCCTTAAACAGGAAAACCTTACTGAGCCAAACATGTGCATGGTGATACTGTGCATGTGCAGACAGAAGACAGTATTAAGAGTGAATCAAAATAGGCACACAATAGAGACTGAAATAATCATCATGCACTTTTCACAGATCTGTGAAATTTGGTTTGCCCTCACTGAGGTGTTTAAATCTCCCTCTTCAACAAAACACTTCACATCAGATGGCATGGCAGGGGAGGCAAAGTCCTGGAGCACAGCCAGTTCACTGGCACTATAGCCACATTCACTGCAGTTGAGCTCAGTTGGCTGGGCATGTGCTGTGGATGGATGTCAGCAGGGCATGCAGGCAGCTGCTAGATGAGAACCTCAAGTAGGGAGGCTGTGCAGGGTAGGGAGGGAGAAATCTGTGAAGATGCACAAAAGCACAGCTTTGAGTAATGTGGCATCTGTGGAATGCTGAGAAACAGACACACATAAACCAACCTGGCATGTAGCAATTAGAAATAAAATGGTTCATTTTAAATGATGTCAGTGGATACCCAGAGAGGCCAAAAAGGCAGAGTTGCAAGGCAACAATAAATGTTGGGGTATGTTGTTTTGTTTTTGTTAAGTGAGCGGTTACCATTGGTAATATTAGTCTTCTTGTTAATACATCTCAGAAGTCAAATGGACCACTGGAGGCTACAACCCAGAGAGTATTAAGGCCTAGTACAGCAAAATAGGGATGCCTGCCTGAAGGGAATATGGTGTTTGCAGTGTTGTTGATCTCGACCCTTCCTTAGGGAGTTTCCAAGATGCTGTTGTCCCTGCCAAGTTTAATCTAAAATCCATCTGTGCCCAGGTCTAACAGTCACGATAAATTTTTCTGGGTTTCTCAGGCCTCAGACAAAGTAACTGCTCTGTAAGAATGGCTCCTTCATTAGAGGCAGGATCAAGCAGCAGAGCAAAAGCAGGGAGGCTGGGCATCAAGATTCTGGGTATTTCCTGCCCCCCTGCTATTCATTCTGCCCAGAACAAAGCTGCTAAGAGACGAGATAGCTTCTAAAGGCAAAACTGTCATAGCAGCTCAGAATATGAGGACTTTCTCACAAGTTCATGCCCTCTCCCAGATACTTGCATCTCTGAATTTACTTCCCATGCTCAAACCCCAACGTGGACAACTCTGCAAAGGTAGCTCCATAGCCGTAGGCCAACAGTGTAAGAGGGCTGACTCAATCTTATCCATGCTGTCGTGCGCTCTGTGGCTGAAGGAAGGCACGGGAAGAAAAATAGAGGCCATGGCCATCTGCAGGCTTATATTTTTACAAGGCATTGCTGCTAAGTTAAATAAGCACTGCATTTTTCTGTTGCTCAGGGAAACAAAATATCTATAAACAGAGCAGGCTTTGTGTCTTTTCTTTATGGAACTTAGGTTTTAACAAGGATGGGTTATCTTTATTTTTTGCTATTATACATGTTTATGAAAGAACAAAAATGTATTTGTGAGTCAAAAATGAAAATTTCTGCACACTTAATAATAAACCTTGACTGGTATAATCAACAAGGTTGTCATTACCGGCAGTTATCAGGGTGATTGCTTTCTCTACAGAAACACTGGGGCCCTCATTTGCTACTGTTCTGTGGGTGTATGCGATGCACTGTGGTTAGGACATTCCAACTTCTTGTAGGAGAAAGAGAAATGATGGGAGTAGTAAAAATAGAGTAATTAGAAACAAATATGCAAGATTAACCTGCCTTGATTATTCATGAATGTAAAATACACTAAATTACCTTATATACGGTCCATAAAAATGCCAGCAACTTCGTATTGAGGATGACTTTCATGGCTGCTTTCTCTAGCATCAGTACACTAATTAAAACTTTCTAACATTTCTGGGAAATTATCTCACTTTCTGATACATGCTGTTGTGCATAACAGAATCAAAAGTTGCAAATTCAAGTCTGGAGAGGTGAGAGGTTGTTTAATTCATGCATCCTGTTCTCTAAACTGTCTATATTCTGTATGTCCCAACATCATTCATTTTATTCAAGAAGTCTAAGACAAATCTATGGGCAGGTGCAGTTTTTTACTTAGTCCAAGTATTACCAATTTTTTTTTCAGGAATAATTGACCTCATTTCTAACTGAGTGAATGAAGACTAAGTAAAATGGCATGACTTAGAACACACTGCCATTGAAGCAAGGCCACTGTGCTTCCCAATGGCAGGAGGGGTCAGTGGTGATCTGCTTGGCCACTCACACAAATATGTGTTCCTCCAGGCCAGCGGACACAGGCCCAATTATCCTTCAGGATTATCAGTACTCTGATCTCTGCTATTCTAACTCAAATGCAGACATGTGTTAAAAATGTTATCCAGCTAAAACCCAGTGGTGTTACAGTTTCTCTATAGCTGGAAACACAACTGGGTCACAAGGAACTAACTTCTCTTAAGAACAAGTGAGGAAACTGAGCAAGGTGGGTCAAAGGTGGTACTTCACTAACAGAGGTATTGCATGGGGCAGGCTGTTGGGACTGCTCTGGGTTCAGGGTTGGGGGAATGCTGAACCCACTTTTGTTGGCTGATGTGCACCCTCAGGTAATGTATCCATCTTCAGTGTTGATATGAAAGGGGCCCATTTTTTAATTAAAAAAATTCAATGGGTCATTTCATCTTATGTATTTAACATTAATCTTCACCAAGCCTTTCCCCTTACCACCATAGTATAATAAACTGCTCAGACTGTGGAGAATCTGAAGTAACTGCCATTTTAGACCACTGAAGGCACCCCTACCGCAGGCTCTTTCATGGAGGGTATTTTACCGTTCTTGCTGAACATATTGTACAACTGTTTTGAATCCAGGAGCACTGAGCTAATGCACCAGCCCCGTGGGCTCAATCCTTAGGTGAGCACAGGAGTTCTGTTCTCTTCTGTGGCCACAGGCTGTGCTGTCACCACCACCAGCTGTGCTACAGAAAGCTGTGCCTGGTTAGCAAAGGCAGAATTGAATGATCACCAAAAATCTCTCACCCCTGAAGGAAAAAAAAAAAACACTCACAACCCATCTAATGCAGGCACTGGGTCAACAGTATTATATGAACAAACTGAGCAGGAGTTTATCAGAGCAGAGCAGAGGAGTCAAGGTTCTAGAACAGGCCAAGACTGTTTGCCCTATCAACCTATCTCCACTGTTTAACACTGCAGCATCCAGACATTTAGAAGAAATATCCTAGGAAAGATGGCTATAAGGCCAACATCAGCAGAGTGCATGAGAATCCCAATCATCACTACTACAAAAGGAATGCCGAAGAGAAAACTGAAGCCCAAGAAACAAAATTACATTTCACAACACAGTACCTTTTTGGAAAACTATGTAAAACTGATAACATGGTAAAATGTTAACACTTTTAAAGTATCTCACAACAAAAAATCTGAAACAAAGTACAGAATCCATCATGAGAATGTAGTGGACTATAAAAATACTTTTAATATCTGGACAGGTTTTGATTTTCCCCATTCTCAATCACCTAACAATTGTAATTTGATATTTACATTCACTAAAAAATGTGTGGAAAAGCTGGGCCTGGTAGTACATGCCTGTATTCCCAGCTACTTGGCAGGCTGAGGTGGGAGGATCCCTTGAGCTCAGGAATTCAAAGCCTGGGCAACATAGTAAGACCCCATCTCAAAAAGAAAATAAAAATAAAAATAACAAAAAATAAAAATGTGTCAAAAGCTGCACAATTTAAAATCTGCCCATCCTCACATTGCCTCAATGCAGTCATCCAATCTCCTTTTTCTAAAAAAATTTAGTCAGAAACAAGACTTGGGTTTTTCCCTTCCTCCATTATCCTCTCTTCATTCTTTTTCTACCATACTCCATATCTAAGCTCATACTTACGAAAACACCAGATGCACCTGTGTCCCACCCTACACTTCTGTTTTGTGGATTTGTTTTGGGGGATTTTGACTGTATACTGAACAGGCAACATTTACTGGGATTTTTTAAGTTACAATGATATTTGAAGTAAGATGTCTGGCCTCTACCTTCATCTCTGAAAAGTTAATGCCTTAATAGCAACATCAGCAACCACCTATTGAATACTATGACTCATACAGTGCTAAGCACTTTAAAACATTATATCATTTAATCTTTAAGGCAAAACTGAGTTACACATTATCTCTGTTTCATAGTTGAGTACACAGAGCCAGAGAAGTAAAAATAACTTGCCTAAGGTTAATCAGCTAGTAAGTGACACAGTTTAAATTCAAGCCCAGGTCTACCAGACTCCTAAGCTCTTCACCACCACTCTGTGAGTTTCCAGAATAACTGACAGATTGTTTTTTAAAGCCAGATTTTAGAGAATTAAAAGAAAACAATTTAAGAGAATATAACTCCTAAATCAGTATCTATTTTCTCTGTGTGATTCTTATCTAGCACTGGGCAAGCAGAAGCAAGTGAACTAAAGAGAAAAAGCAGGAAAGAGGGAAGTTACCTTGAAGATAAAAACTAGGCAAAGAACCAAGAGGAAAAGGCAGGCCACTCAAAAATATGCAAATGCAAATACTGCCTAACACGGAAAGTATAGTTAGAATATCACTCTAGTCATTTAAAAATACATAGGAGCTTCCCGATAGTTGAATGCATGGAGGTTCCTGCAGGGTGGAAGCTCTGTTCTCCTTCCCTGACACCTGGCCCTGTGGATCTTCTCATCTCTAGGTGAGGCACTGTCCAATGGATAGCCTAAAGAACCTGATTCATCTTTAACCAAGCTGAATTGCTTCAAGTTCCTAGAGGTGAAGAATCGTGGCACATCTGTATAATACCAAATTATTCTTTTAAGGAAATCAACATATCACTAAAAATGCATAGAAAAAAATCTATTAGTGGGACTTCAGACCATTAATTTTTTTCAAGATATAATGAAAAAGGCAACTTATCAAGAGTGCAGGAACCTAAATGTCTTTTTACAGGAAGAATTCATAATAGGTTGAGAGTTTCCTTCATCAAGAACCACCTACCCAGGAGGATAAAGAAGAGACAGAGACAGAGAGAGTGAGACTGAGACACACACACACACACACACACACACACACACACACACACACAGAGAGAGAGAGAGAAGGCGAGAGAGAGCGAGAGCGAAAGAGAGACACTGACTGAGACTCTCAAATTTCTCAGTCAGCTTCCTTTGTTCTGAAGTAAGAACATTTTGGGGAAACATGTAAACATGTGAAGGCTGAATTCTGGAGAGACAAAAGACGAGATTCTCGTTAAAAGCAAGAAATGAAAAACTTCTGAACTTGCACAGGTGAAAATGAAAAAGGAGATAGATATTTCAGACTAGAGGACAGATGGATGTGGACCATAAGGAAGAAGAGTGTTTACAGGAGACTGATCTACCACCACTTTTGATTTTTAGTACACTGTCAAGAGGGGTGCACCAACAAATTCACAGAATCGATAAATTCAATCCTCAAAGCCAAGGCCTTCAATTTAAATGAATATACACTGCTAAAAAAGAAAACATAACACGGCATTTATTAGGTAAACTATAAAATTTCTATTTAAAATATTTTTGGACCAGGCGCGGTGGCTCAAGCCTGTAATCCCAGCATTTTGGGAGGCTGAAGCAGGTGGATCACTTGAAGCCAGGAGTTCCAGACCAGCCTGACCAATATGGCGAAACCCTGTCTCTACTAAAAATACAAAAAATTAGCTGAGCGTGGTGGCGCATGCCTGTAGTCCCAGCTACTCAGGAGGCTGAGGTGGGAGAACTGTGTGAACCCAGGAGGCAGAGGTTGCAGTCAGCTGAGATTGTGCCACTACATTCCAGCCTGGGTGACAGAGTGAGACTCCATCTCAAATAAAATAAAATAAAATAAAATATTTTCAAGTAAAAATGTATACAAAAAAGAAAATATATGTTAAAACTGATATTGATTTACCACAATGAAAGGTTAAAAATATATACATATACCCCTCTTATTTATTTAGAGACAGAGTCTTGCTCTGTCGCCCAGGCTGGAGTGCAGTGGTACAATCTCAGCTCACTGCAACCTCCGCCTCCTGTTTTCACACAATTACCCTGCCTCAGCCTCCCGAGTAGTTGGGATTACAGGCACCCACTACCACGCCAGGCTAATTTTAGTATTTTTAGTAGAGTCGAGGTTTCGCCATGTTGGCCAGGCTAGTCTCGAACTCCTGACCTCAAGTGATCTACCTGCCTTGGCCTCCCAAAGTGCTGGGATTACAGGTGTGAGCCACGGCACCCAGACACTTCTTTTTTTTTAAACATAGTTACTACTAAGGCCTACAAAAAAATTCATTGTCTGATGTACTAATATTTAGAGTTTTTGATAGTATAAATGACTCGGTAGAAAATAGTTTTTGTCCACTTGTCTGATTATTTCCTTATAGCACATTAGAAGTGATGAGCCAAGTGAACTTTCTGGGTTTTTTTTTTTTTTTTTTTTTTTACTCTCCAGAAGAATTGTGGCAATGTGAGTCCAACTTGCCAATGCTCATCCACATGAGATTTTATCATTCTTTCCAGTGTTTGTCAGCCTAATCTGTGAAAAAAAATGGTACTTCATTTTTATTATTTTTTTTGAGATGGAGTCTTGCACTGTCACCTGGGCTGCAATGCAATGGTGCAATCTTGGCTCACTGCAACCTCCGCCTCCTGGGTTCAAGTGATTCTCCTGCCTCAGCCTCCCAAGTAGCTGAGATTACAGGTGCCCGTCACCGTGCCCGGCTAATTTTTTGTATTTTTAGTAGAGACAGGGTTTCACTATGTTGGCCAGGCTGGTCTCGAACTACTGACCTCATGATCCGCCTGCCTCGGCCTCCTGAAGTGCTGGGATTACAGGTGTGAGCCACCGTACCCAGCCACCTCATTGATTTAATAATTTTCCTGACTACTAAAAATGCAGAACTTTTTTAAAAAAAATAGAGCAATGATCATTTATTTCATCTCATTAAAGTTTTTGCAAAACCTCTAGAGGTAGGAACGATCCTCACTTCACTGATTAGGACATAGGTTCAAAACAGTTTAAATATCTGCCCAAAGTTAAAGAACAAGCAAATAGCAAAACTAAAATCTCCATTTGGTTATAAAAAATCATTTGCTGTTTGCTTACAAATTAAAAGAACCATTAAGTGCACTTTATTTATAATGCGAATATTTAGTACTTTGAAAAAGTCTTTGCAATTGGTCTAGAAAATTTCATATTAAAAACCTAAATAACCGAATAATGAAAGTAATCTACTACCATATTTTAAAGTGCCTTACTATCCATGATTACCTAGTTTCAATATGTTATTCCAAAACAGATCATCCTTAATGGTATTAATCATCACTTCAGACATATCAGGATCATAATTCGCTCATCTACTTTCAAATAACACATTTTATTTATTCATACCATTGCAAATAACGCTCTAGTTTACAAGTATATTTTTTTGGCACAATTGATATTTCAACTAACTTCAAGTAAGATTATATAAAGGTCACATTTTTTAGGGCTAAGCGTTTCTTGTTTTATACAGAACCCATTTTCCCCTCCACAAGTTAAAAAAAAAAAGTACATAAAATAAATATATACTCTGCTGTCCTAGAGCAGTAGAAACATATGAGATGCCTAAATTGGTGTAATGGATGAGTTTCTTAGTTGAAGTCAAATAAGCAGTATGCTAAGTACAAATAGCTTTTCCCTTCTCATCAGTGTTTATCTTTTAAAGTTCCTAAACTGTATTAAAAAAGATCTAACTTTTATTATGGCAAGAATCTGCCTCCCTCCTGGTAAGTCTGAAATGAAAATGTCAGCTTCATTTTAAATGAATTTTGCACCCCTGGACTCCATTCACTTCTTCCTCAAAAACCAAGAAATATTAGTAGTGCAATCAATAATCACACTGGAGAATGAAAGAAGACTGAAAGAAGGGGTCCACATGAGTGGGGAAAGGGGGAGAGTCAGGGAAGAGGAGAGAAAGGCAACAGTATGACCTAGATTAGCAGGAAAAGCTCACCAGTCCTGAAACCTCAAGGAGGAAAGCATGTTGCCGAGTGAGCAGCACTCACAAAACAGAAGCCCAGGCCAAATGCTGCTCAATGCCCTCATGCAGCAGTGCTAGACACCTACAGGGACTAGAAGCCTCTCGAGACCTTCTCAAATCTCTCAATTTGCTAACGTCACTGTGTCACCGACTTCAGTTTTGGAAGAGGGCTACTCAGGCATTAATGACACTGTGCAGCATGCCTAGAGAGCAACCAGTCCAGCCTGGAAAAGGAGGGCAGACGGCTGGTCCCAAATGTGAGGGTTAAATGGGATTCACTGATGAGCTGCTAGGGTAACCACATGGAAAATGGCACTAAGAGGCTAAAGGAGGGTGTGAGAAGATTTGGCTGTAGATCAAAACGAAGTTAAGGAAATGGAAAAATGAGGCAGGTATTTCCATTGGTGGAAAAAACACTTGCACTTAAAAAACGATGAGAAACTATTTGGCTCACTGGTGAATGATATATATAGTCAAAATAATGGAAACAATAAATAGTAATTTATAAAAAAATCATGATCTGTCATTATTAGGAAAACAGGAAGAGAGTAAAGGGGTATAAGGCAGAGATTCTCATCTATGTATTAACAATAATAGATAATATCTAAGATTAATGATTTAAAAAATAATATGTTATTTAGAAATAAGGAGATGAATATCAGAAGAAATAGACAAAGTAATTGAAAGTATACACTTCTGGCAAAAAGAATGAGACAAGGTGGTCAAAGGACTGTTATAATTTGTTATAAGGCTTTCAATATTATTTAACTACATGCCTATTAATTGAAAATAAAAAACTAAAACCAACATTAAAAATAAACAGTTTAGAAAAAAAGTATTATTAGGTAGGGAGGAAATAAAGGTTATGTATAAAGACTACGCCTATGAAGCATAATCCCCTTTTCTTAAAGAAACAAAACCAAAAAGCTATTCTAAATGATGAAATTATGGGTAGTCCATCTTTTGGTTAGTCTGCATTTTCTACTGTAAACACATATAACACTTCTGTAAGAAGAAGAAAACTAATTTTAAAAGGTACGCAGGAGGAAAGTGGTTAGCTGGAAACAGAACTTAAGAAGTTAAGAGCCAGAAAGATAAAAGGGGACAGAAAAAAATACTATTGTAACAGGCAAAGAAGGAAAGCAATTTTCCCATGGAGTGGGTAGTCAAGTGTTAATGGGCAAGACAGATGAAGAGCGTCCTCAGGAGCAAAGCCGGGGCAGGGTGGCAGGAGGGGAAGCAGGGTGGTGGGAGCCAAAGGGAAACGGGGTTGGGGTTGGTGTGGGGGAGAGTGGGTGCCAGTACAGCTCTCTGGAAGTGAAGGCAGGTTGCTGGCTGTTGTTAAAATCTGAGGAGACAGAAGATACTTAAGGAGAAGCAATCAGTGGACAGGAAGCAACTGAGATTAAGACAAAGATGATTCCAGGCCGGGCGTGGTGGCTCACACTTGTAATCCCAGCACTCTGGGAGGCTGAGGCGGGCAGATCACGAGGTCAGGAGATCGAGACCACAGTGAAACCCCGTCTCTACTAAAAATACAAAAAATTAGCCGGAAGTGGTGGCAGGCGCCTGTAGTCCCAGCTACTCGGAGAGGCTGAGGCAGGAGAATGGCATGAACCCGGGAGGCAGAGCTTGCAGTGAGCCAAGATCGCGCCACTGCATTCCAGCCTGGGTGACAGAGCGAGACTCCGTCTCAAACAAACAAACAAACAAAAAAAAAAACAAAAAAAAGACACAGATGAGTCCTCAGCTAAAAAAAATTAACTTTGCATAGCTTGCTTTTTTGGTTTCTTATTTTTATAAACCTTAGTTGCTACTGACTACCTGAATATGTTCTACCATTTGGAATAAAAACATAGTACCCATGAGGACTCTGGCCATTCATTATGAATTTTGACAAGCTGAGTCCTAACGTAAAAAGGGAAGAACTTTATACTATTATATGCAAGTCAAAAGTTACCATTATTCAAAATACTTTATCCTTTTATAATAATTGCTCTATAGGCCGGGCACGGTGGCTCACGCTTATAATCCCAGCACTTTGGGAGGCCGAGGTGGGTGGATCACGAGGTCAGGAGTTCGAGACCAGCCTGGCCAACATGTTGAAAACCCATCTCTACTAAAATACAAAAAATTAGCCGGGCGTGGTGGTGCGTGCCTGTAGTCCCAGATACTTGGGAGGCTGAGGCAGGAGAATCTCTTGAACCTGGGAGGTGGAGGCTGCAATGAGCCAAGATCGTGCCATTGCACTCCAGCCTGGGCAACAGAGCAAGACTCTGTCTCAAAATATAATAATAATAATTGCTCTATAATGTTAATCAAATTGATTAACAGGGCTTGCATGCTTGAAAACGTTTTCAAAAATAAATGGAATTTTTCATTACAGTTAAATTTTAAGCCAAAGGTAGGGTTTTAAATACCACTTAGTAATTACTCGGGGGAAAAATGTCAAGGTGCTGAACAATACGTTTGGTATGATGTTTTTATTTTTTCAAGTGTTGTAAAAGCCAGTTATTTCTAACCAAGCTGCATATTAGAATCATCTAGGGAGCTGTTAAAAAATACCAACGCCTGGGACCCACCTTGGCAATTCTTGTTTATCTGGTCTGGGAAGTGGCCTAGGCATTAAGGTTTTGTCATCCTTCCTCCACTGCCCTCATCTGTATGATTCTACGTAACAAATGTATGAAACGGTTGGGGTTCAGAACTTTTCATTTCCTACTCTGTACATTTCTGCACTGTTTGACTTCTGAAACAATGGGAATGTACTACTTCTATAATTTAAATACAAATATCTCCATTTAAAAATTAACAAAAGAAATACCTCCTTATAAGTTTTCAAATGATTTAAGTAGGGAAAATACCTTTTGAATTACATCACGATGCTCATTTTCCTGTCAGAGGGTGCTTTTAGAAGATATCAAACTTAGTATACTTGGAATACAAAGGTGAATAAGAGACCATGTGGGAATATCTGAACAGGGGGAAGGTGTGAGATAGATTCTGAGGAGCTTCCTATTCCCTGTGATGCCTGGTTTCACTCTGGGCAACTGAGGCCATTAGATGTTTTTTTCAATCAGGGCAGTGACATAATGTAGACTCCAGGTGCAAGAGAGCCAAACTGTATAAAGTAAAACTATAAAGTTAAAAGAAGGGGCCCGGTGCAATGGGTCAAGCCTGTAATCCCAGCACTTTGGGAGACTGTGGCAGGTGGACTATTTCAGCCTAGAGGTTTGAGACCAGCCCTGCCAACATAGCGAGACATCGTCTCTACAAAAAATTTAAAAATTACTCCAGCATGGTCATGCGTACCTGTGCTCCATCTACTTCACCTCCAGCTACTAGGGTGGCTGACGTGAGGGGATTGCTTGAGCCTGGGAGGTCGAAGCTGCAGTGAGCCATACTTGCTTCACTGTACTCCAGCCTGGGTGACAGAGTGAGACCCTGTCTCAAAAAAAAAAATAAAAATAAAAATAAAAAAGCACGAAGAATACCTTGAGAACTAGGGCTAGAGAAGCATTTGAACAAAACCTTCAAGCTATATGGCCGGGGTGGGGGGTGGGGGGAGAACAAACGATGATTTTGATAGCACATTTAATGATTTCTGTTCAATAAAGTTTACAGGCAAGTGGGATATCAAAGATTTTTGTAATGCCATAATAAGGGATATATATCCAGAATATAATGATGTCCCTCAAATCAACGTAAGATTGGAACCCCCAGTAGAAAACTGGGCAAAAGGTATGGACAAAAAATTTACAGAAGAGGATACCCCAAAAAAGATAACAAGCAGATGAAGACATTATCAAGTTCATAAGTAGTCAGAGAAATACAAACTGAAAATGAAGTTGATTTACACCTGGCAGACTGAACCACGCCAAGTGTTGGCTTGTGGAGATATATAGATGGATGTAGCCATTCTAGAGAGTATCAGCAAAGCACAGCTCAGGCAAAGTAAGAGTACTCATAGTCTATGATGCAGCAATTCTGGTACTAGGCATATTTCCCAAAGAAACTGTCACACAGGTCCCAAGGGATCACACACCCCTTTTTACGATGGTGAGGAGGTGAATGCAATCTAAATAACCATCACAGAAGGAGGGGAGAGATAAAATTGGATGGATATATATCATGAAATACTCAACTGCAGTCAGAATCAACAAGCTAATACAGACACCACCCAGGGACACATCTTTAAAATAAACTAAGTGAAAAATATTAACTGAATGAGAATAACAACATTTATGTAATGATTTACATAATGCAAAATACATATTATACAAGAGCACACACAAACAAAAAGAAAAACACTAAACACATTAGAAATGCCTACAGCCGTGGGAGGTAGATGTAGAAGATGGGGATAAAGAAATAAAACACTGACCTGGTCCTGACAAATGCCATCAATGGAGGTACATGAACAGCTCAACCCTCGCTAACATCCAACTAAAGAATTTCTCCAATATAAAGAGCGGCAATGTGAACAGAAAAGACAGACTCCAGAGCCAAGGAGAATAAACAGGAGGTGGTCAGATCAGTCTTCCAGGGGATTTGCTACTGTAAACCTACAGAGACTCATGCGCTCCTTATGACAGATTAAATCAGTGTTTAAAATTATTGTCCACATTGACTCCTGAGGAACCCTATTTGTACTTCTTCCTCCAGAAAAATGCCTGCTTATCCCAACTTGCTATTTCTCATTTCTAAACTTCAATCCTCTATGACAAATCAGCTATTCTTACCATTTAAAACTCAACAGCATTCTTTTAAAAATAACAAGTGGAAATTTGTTGCAAGCTTTTTGAAAATCTAAGAAAAATCCATTTACTTTACTTATGCATCTTTTAACCCCCTAAAATATTCTAGTATTTTTTTTTCTTGTAAGTATCACATTTGTTTGCCGTCTTCTGTTTTTTTTTTTTTTTTTTTTTTTTTTTTTTTTTTGAATCAATTTGGTGACCAGGTCTATTATCAGGGAGGTACCAGAGCTTAGCAGGAAGGATGGACAACAAAAGCTCTAAATCTTCTTGCATCGACACGTTCAATTTGCACTGACCAATCTGTTGGCACAGTAACTGTTTATAAGCTAAATTTGTACATTTTGGCTACAAGTATCCCAAATCCACCTTTAAAAAATTCTAGGTAGATGTCATCTGGTGTTAATGATTTGCATACCCCTTAAATTGAAAATATTTTAAATAAATCTCACTGTTTTATATAGTATCATTAATGTGTCTATTTTAAAAAGACAATCTGAGAATAACACTTCCCCTAATTGTTGTCTTAATAATGACCAAGAGCTGAAGAAAAATGATTCACACTTAGTTGTTTTGTTGTTTTGCTCATGGGGGAAGGAGGTGAAGTAACTGGCTGCGCCTGGGTTTTGAGGCTCATTAGCACTAGAGCCACACTTGAGGAATCCAAACTCCTCTCACCTTAAGGTTTTCCTACTATAGATTGTGAGAGTTTTGCTGGACATAATTATATTTTTTAAAATGTATACTTTTGTCCTGCTTGATAAACACAGCTTAAATTGATTTGCAAATGATTCCAAAAGGAAAGAACATTTTGTAAATGACATGAATAACATAAGGCTTAAACGCAGCAAGTGAGTAGAATTTCATTTCTGATACTGTAACACTGAAAAGAAACGGTTAATAAATCTTTAGAACAGCATGGGAAGAGCCTCAGCAAAAACCCTGCATCCAGCTAAAGGCAGCTGCAGGGGGCAGAGGAGTCAGGAAAGCCCCAAATCAGCATTCTGAGTGCTGCGATGGGTAGCTGGAACATTTTAGGTACAGAAGATGATTTCAGGGATGACATACCAACTCCACTGGAGGAGCAAAAGACAAGCAGCCAATCATTTTCTTCTAGCAAGGAATTCTGAGAAGGGTTATTGATAGGTTTTAGCGTCAGAAATCTCTTTGATTTGTCAGGGACACAAACTCGAAATGATTAAGATAGTGTGGCCACATTAAAACTCCATAACTATAAAAAGCAAAACCCTAGAAAGTTACTATAAATAGCAGTTCAAAAAAGAGAAGCCCAGATATGCTAACACCCAGAGAAATAATATCAAAAGATTTTAGATGTTATATAAATTTCACACCTACAATAATGATTTCTGAAGGAAAAAAATGACTCCGCTGTATATGGATGAATTTTGTTTTAAATAAAATCTTCTTATCAAAATGTAAAATATTGGATTTCTGGATGTAGAGAATGTGAATTGAAAAGATTTATCAAAACCATCATCATCAAGTTCAACTCCATTGTACAGATGAGAAAATAACGGCTTTGAAAGATGTAATGCCTTCCCCAAGGTTGTTAAAATAGTTGATGCAAATGAAGACACATCTTTTGAAGACACACTGCCTTGCACACCTGTTCCTATCTGATTCCAGCTGCTCCTTGGACAGCTCTCTTTTAAACACCCATAGAAGACTTCATTCTTCCCCTGACTCAGGAGTGAATTCTAAGCTCTTTCTCCTGAACACCATCAAGAATCACTGATCATCCTTGATAACACTGAGATATTGTTAACACTGCTATTCTTGGAAGTGATATACTATCACCCAAATAAATAGTCTTATTCATTAGAAATGAATAATAAATTGAGGCATGCTCAAGGGACAGAGATTACACAAAGGCATGGATTCCAGGAGGTGGGATCACTGGAGGCTATCTTAAAGCTGCCTACCATAAACCTACTGGTGAAAGGATACCTGGATATAAGTGAGACAGTGAGTGTCAAACAGAATCAAAACAGGGTTGGCAATGATCTCTCTTCTCTGTGACTGCTTCCCCACATTACTTAGAGGTAGTGGGACAATACAAGGGGCATAATAAACATAAAAAAAGAACACATGGTATATATGGGAATTTAGCAAGGCACCATTTCTGGAAAAGCTTCAATAGTCAGAATAAAAACAAATGAAGAGTCATCTCAGAAGAAAATGCAGAAGAGTGTTGATGAGAAGCTGAAGGAACTTTAGTCGGGGTATGACGCCTAGGAAGTGTTAAAGAGGATGCCCCAGCACATAGTAGGCTCAACAAATACTTGTTACACTTTCATACACTAACCTAGATCTTTCACCCCTTGCCTCCAATTTTTTTATAATTTGGTTTCATGACAATGTGAAACTTATACAGCAACACATGTATACAAAAATCAGGTCATACAATGGTTATAAATAATTTAGTAGATGGCAGTAATAAATTTGTGGATATAGATGGAACAGATTGAAAAACATAAAGGGTCTACCTAGAATATAGTTTGAGCCTATGCAAAGAAATCAGAAATGAATAATTCCACAACTGAAAAAACGAATCAATATTTTCATTTATGATTTACGCACATCACCATAGTTTTCTACTAAACTTATTTTACATGGTATATTTCAAGACTGTATTTATTCCCCAAAGAGCTTCTCTTAAAAAACACATTCACTTGTTAAATCTTTTTCCTTCCTCCCTTCCTTCCTCCTTCCCTCCCCCTTCTCTCTCCTCTCTCTCTTTCTCAGTCTTTCTTTCACCATCAAGTCTCTATAAGCCAGAACTATGCTGGGCAATGGTACAGTACAATGTCCTTACTCAGCATTCAAAGTGGTATAAAGAAAAAGTGTGGAATAGTATTTGCAGAAACTATTTTTACCTTCAAGTTCTTTCAGCATGTATTTATCTAAATTTAACCTGAATAACTGTATAAACCTTATACTTGAACAAACCAAAACTTTAAACTCATGGGTACTTTATACATATGACATCTCCCATATTAACTCATAGCAACAGTGTGATCCAACCAGAGGCCTTTTCTTTATACATCAGAAAATTAAAGTTTGGATTCTGATTGAATTACTCACAAGTTGCAGGATCCTAAGGCAAATCATGGATTTCTTTTACTGTTTTCTCATGTGTAAAACACACATAATGATTATAAGATTATGCACTTCCAAAGATTATGGTGAAGACAACCAGTAAATGAGAAACTATATAGAAACACTGGTTTATACAAATGTGCTTTTTTTAAAAAAAGGCTTTGTGCCAGTTAAAAATTCCTATTTATGCCCTTAAGGCTCTACTATGTCACTTGCAAATTGTTTTTAACTATCACACAAAGCTGACAGGCAGTGTGAAAATCACTCCCACAGGCTGAATCAGTGTGACAAACTCCATTCTCTGGCCACTACTTCTCTGTCCCACCCCAGTTTATAGGTATGCTTTATATAAGGATGCTGATGTAACATTTCATACAGAATATATCACAGGGCTGGGAATAGGTACAGAACTATGAAGCTGACATGAAGATAGTCTCCTTTGTGTTTAAAATGTTACTGCAATTCTGACTGTAATCATTCTGTGAATGCATTACAACTAAAATGGCTAGTACACAAATACTCTTACTCAACCTACAAAGACTGTCATTGGACTCACGTTTTATTGTCTACAATTCAGCCTCAAGCTCCTCGTGCTTAAGACAGACCATCCCAAACAAGGGAGAATGACTTCTCCATTATTCTATATTATTCTATACCATGACAATGGCCAGTCCAGGTATAGAATAATATATATAATATATATCACCATTATTCTATACCATGACAATGGCCTGCTGCTGGCATTATACGTCAGTACATCTTTCAAGTATCTTTCTAGACTGCTTCCCAAAATCAGTTTGCCATGTGGCAGGTCCTAACTTATGCCTTACTTAGTCTATTCTCTGCCTTATAGTTTAGAAGAGTTGTATTTGGAATGTAGGTCACTGTGTTCTGAACGCCCCTTGCCTCACCACATTACCTTCCACACTCTTAGTAAACTAGAATACTGCTCAGAAAGCTGAATAATACCTGTAGGTCTTATGGGTCTCAAAGCCCTTTGAAGTTTCGTCCTTTAAATACTCAGTTTTACCGAAAACTCAGTTCTATACTGCTACCAAACTATAGGTTTTCCCAAAACCCATTAGATGTGATACAGTGGAAAATATTCAGTCATATGCTGTGTAAATTTCTTCACTTCAACATGATTTATTACTGTAGTAATAACCTCAAAGGAAAAAATTCTACTTTGCAAGATACAATTAATATTGTCTCTATACCTCATACAATATAATACAATTTTCTCCTTATATCATATCTACATATATTCACATAGGAAACAACTAGTTTAATTATAGCCTATCATAAAAGTAAGAATTTAAAAAATCGAGCTGCCGGCCGGGTGCGGTGGCTCACGCTTGTAATCCCAGCACTTTGGGAGGCCGAGGCGGGCGGATCACAAGGTCAGGAGATCGAGACCATGGTGAAACCCCATCTCTACCAAAAATACAAAAAATTAGCCGGGCGTGGTGGCGGGCGCCTATAGTCCCAGCTACTCGGAGAGGCTGAGGCAGGAGAATGGCGTGAACCCGGGAGGCGGAGCTTGCAGTGAGCCGAGGTTGCGCCATTGCACTCCAGCCTGGGCGACAGGGCGAGACTCTGTCTCAAAAAAAAAAAAAAAAAAAAAATTGAGCTGCCAAGTATCTTCAAAATAATAATGCTATGATTATAAATTTAATGTTATAAAATCCAATTTTCCTTATCAAATTACATTTTTGTAATTCTTTTACTTTGAACTCCACTATTAATAATTACATAGATTTAATTAGAAATAAAAAAATTTAATGTGGCCAAAATTAGAATGTGTATTTTTGTTTGGTAACAACTGCTATTTAAAAGGTTTTCAATAAAATAACAATTTACTGTAAACATAACCTAAATTAGATTACATATGCCAATGTATTTTAATTATTGACATTAAGGATGGGTGTTACTGAACATTAATTAATGTCTATTCTTATACTTGAGATAAAAACAAAACTACAAAAACAAATATTTAGCCATTATGAAGTTACACTTTTTTTTGTATTAGAATCCAACAGGCATACAGAAATTTCAGTATCATTCTCCCATTTTACAAATGACAATGAACTAAAGGGTTAAACGTTTTGTTTATAAAAGAGGCCCTATTCTCATGTTTAAGCTCGGTGATTCATCACATAAAATCATTTTCATTCATTCAACAAATAAACACTGACCACCCAGTACACTTCAGGTGATTGTAATGGGCTCTAAACATGCACGGTTCATGCAGCTTAGAGTCTTGGGGAGGCTTCAAATAATTCGACAAATATGAAATTATGAACAGTGGTGTTATAGGTTACATGGACAGCCTATCTCATCTCAGTAACGTGGGTCTAGGGTTAAGTGGGTTGGATGAGATTCCAGCACTGCCATTTCCTCCCTATGTATTTCTGAATGACTTAACTGTTGTGTGTTTCTGTGTTTTCATCTGTAAAATAGGGCTAATAATAATTGGCTTGTAGAGTTGTTGTGATTAAACCAGTTAATTCATAAAATGTGTGGAATAGTGCCTGCCATACAGTAAGTGCTTAATAAACAATGACTATTGTTTTAAGAGTAGCTGCAAATCTGGCCTTGTATACAGGCCAGGCTGTCATTTGGGACATTCTAATTATAGAGAAGGGTGGGCCACAAAAGGCCTTGAAGACCACGGTCAGGCTTTCAGTCTATCACAGAGCAACAGTAAAGTCATTCAGGTAGGAAAGTGACCTAATCAAATGGTTTTCTTTTTCTTTTTAAAGATCTGGCACTTGGGGAGAACTGAGTGAGGTATATTGAGGTGAGATATGAGTATACTAGGTTGGATGGCTTACAGTAACAAAATCCTGTACCATTTATTCTGATTGTCACCTGCAAAGCTTTTCCTACTGGAAGTACTCCCTTCTAACAAGTCCATATGGGGCTGTGCTTGCACCCCATTTATGAGCAGTTTTCAGCATTTACAGAACCATGCAATCTTCTATTTACCACACTCTGTTACCACATCTTAATAGTTTCATGGCTAACAACCCATTTATAAGAGAAGATAATCCACTTACTGCAACTCTATAAAATGCCACTTGGTATAAAGGCCAATTGTTATCATCTTTATCACAGAAAATATGCCAGAGGCCTCTTAGGTAAGGCCCTCTTTGAGAAAGTCATCTACGTATATATTCAACAGGAACCAGGCATTTTAGTCATTAAAAGTTCAGAGTATGCAAACAAAGGAGAAATACTCCCTAAGAATAGACAACAACATGCATATTAAGGAGAAATGCTAACCTGGAACCATAAACATCTCTAACACATTTCACCAAATCAGGACAGCAACGGACACTTGCAACAGCAGAACCTCAGTGCTTCAGTTCTCAAGGACAAGTAGAAATGATGCTGAGTTAGCTCAGATTCAAGAGGCTTTGAAAAAATGTGCAACTGTGCACGTTCTTGTTATGCTCTCTTTTAATGTACACACACACACACACACACACACACACACACACACACACAGAGAGAGAGAGAAATTCATTAGTCAGGCTGGCAATAGATGAAAAAAGGAAAATCAACTCAGCTGACCATAGTTTCTGCTGGCAGTTTTAACAATACTTTGGTAGAACGATGATGAAAAACAATACCTTCCAAATTATTTGTTAATTATCTGTTAATCTCCTAATTTTATCTACACATTTCTTTAGAGCAGAACATAATTCCAAATTCAATTGGTTCTAATTAGATGTTAATAATAAATTCAAGAGTAAACTTTAGTGAAAATTATGTCCCTTAGTATTTTTCTTAATGTTAGGGGCTTTAAAAAGTTTCAAAATGGCATTAAAAAAAAAATCACTACAATGACTTTTCCAGGTAGTAGATCCCCCCAAATACCATTTAATACACGAAAAACTACCTGCTTTCCAACCTGTCACACTGATGGTCTCTATGATGCTATATTACATATTTTATCATTAATATGTAGCTAGAGTTAATGACCAGTTGTTAATTCATGACTCATGAAACTTATATAAGATGATCAAAGTTTAGAAACAGCAAGTTGGAGATCCAAACCTCAATAATAAAAGGAGAGAATGAGAGGACAAAATTATATAAAAAAAAACACATGGCAATGAAGAGCAATCTGTTTATACACAGAAAAGAAAAATTACAGAAAGATCAAACATTCTCAGAATAGCATTAGAAATTGGGGAGTCTTTGAATAAAACGCGTTAACAATGAATAGAACAAATAATTGAGGAAAAAAATTCCACCATGAGAAATGGATAAACAAAAAAGAAAAAGAAAACCAATCACAGCTTCCTAATCCTTACCTCAATTTTCTAAAAGATACAACTTCTCCAACTCAAAACACTGATTTTTTTAAGGACGCACTAATGAACAGACAGCTAACTGCTCATGACTTAGAGATGAACCAATGACTACTCTTGAAGTCTAAATTTCAGGACCTAGCCATAAATATTCAGTATTTCCACACTGGATGGATAAAAGCTACTTAAAAAATAACCAATTGGCCTGTGTGTAGGCTAACAAATACTGTATCACAAACTTTAATAATACATACAGGTATACTTCCGTTCTGTGCAATGACCTGCATGTTCTCTAAATTCCTTCCTCCCCTCCCCACCCCTTTTGTTTTGAAACAAGGTCTTGCTCTTTCTGGAGAGAAGTGGCATGATCATGACTCACTGCAGCCTCAACCTCCCAGGCCCAAGCAATCCTACCACCTTAGCCTCCTGAATAGCTGGAACTACAGGCAAAAACCACCACACCCAGTTAATTTTTTTATTTTTTGTAGAGATAGGGTCTCTCTATGTTGCCCAGACTGGTGTAAATTCCTGGGTTCAAGCAATCCTCCTGCCTTGGCCTCCAAAAGCGCTGGGATTATAGGCATGAGCCACCGTACTCAGCCTATATGTTCGATTTCAAAGGTAAGGCCTTAAGATAACGTGGGCTAAAACATAAATGAAATAAAACTTCCACTGACATTTTCCTTAGAGTAAGAAACTTCATAATAAACCAGGTGCAGTGGTATGTGCCTATAATTCCAACTACAATGGAGGCTGAAGCAGGAGGATCACTTGGGTCCAGGAGTTTCAGTCCAGCCTGGGCAACATAGCAAGACCATGTCTTGGAAAGAAAGGAAGGAAGGGAAAGAATGGAGGCAGGAAGGAAGAAAGGAAAGAGAATTTCAGGATATAGTATGTCTAGATTAACACTATTCCATTGAACTTCCTGTGATGATGTGGAAACGTATATTTGCAGTGTCCTACATGGTAGGCACTAGCTATATGTGGCTACTGAACGCTTGAAATATGGCCAGTGTGACCAAGTAACTGAACTTTTTATTTTAATTAATTTAAATGTAAATAGCTACATGTGACTAGTGGATATATTTTAGACAGCACAGGTACATAATTATGGCATGAGCGATCACAACTGAAAACTCTATAAACTTTACCAACATTATTCTAAGAAGAATATAGTAAAATATCACTAACATTGCAACAGTTTTTAAAATCAGACACTAAAGTTATAAAATAATTTGGCACCATTTCAATAATACATGTTGGTGAATACTGTTCACTTGTATAAACCAGTTTTGCTTATTTTTATGTCTTATGCGGCAGTCAACTCTCCACATACATTTTACTTATATATTATCATTCAATTCTACAAAATTCTCTCTCTAAAAGTACTCATAGTACTTATAATAGCACTTGAAATACACCAATTTCAAAAAGGGCAAAGGATTTAAATAAATATTTCTCCAAAGAAGACATACAAATGGTCAAGAAGCACATGAAAAGATACTCAAATGTATCTAGTCATTAGGGAAATGTAAATCAAAACTACAATGAGGTATCACTTAACACCCACTAGGAAAGCTATAATTGAAGAAAGACAATAACACGCGTTGGTGAGAATGTGGAGGAGTGGAACCCTCATACTCTGCTAGTGGGAAAGTAAAAACTGTGCAGCTGCTTTGGACACAGTTTGGGAGTTTCTCAAAAAGTTAAACATAGAGCTTCCATATGACCCAGCAACTCCTCTCCTAGGTACATACCTAGAAGAACTAAAAACATACGTTCACACAAAAACGTACACAAATGTTTATAGTATCACGATTCATGACAGCCAAAAACACGGTAACAATCCAAATGTCCATAGCTGATGAATGGATAAAACAAATGTGGTATAGCCATATGATGGAATATTATTCACACATAAAAAGAAATGAGGCCAGGTGTGGTGGCTCACACCTGTAATCATAGCACGTTGGAAGGCTGAGGCAGGAGGATTGCTTGAGCTCAAGAGTTCGAGACCAGACTGGGCAACATAGTGAGACCTCATTTCAATATTTAAAAACAAAAAGTATAATATCACTTTTAAAAAGAAATTAATTTAAAAAGAAACACTGATTTATGCTACAACATAGATGAATCTTGAAAACATGCTAAGTAAAAAAAGTGAGACACAAAAGGACATGTACTACGTGATTCTATTTACATGAAATGTCCAGAATAGGCAAATCCATAAAGACAGAAAGATTAGTGGTTCCCAGGTGCTGAGGGGAGAGAGAAATGGTAAATGACTGCTTAATGAGTACAGGGTTTATTTTTGGGGTGATAAAAATGTCTGGAATTAGATAGGGATGGTGATTGTACAACTTTGTGAATGTACTAAAAATCACTGACTGTATCCTTTATAGGAGTGAATTTATGGTATGAGAATACATCTCAATTGTAATATGCACTTCAATTCTTAGTTTTAAAATTCTGTTTATTTCCTATTTATATAATTTTTCATTAAATATCTTGGGTGTGGTTTTTATTTCCTCTTAAAGAAATGCTGGCCACTTTAATAAATCATTTTTCTGTAAGTAGAAACAACTGGGAAAAAAAAAAAAAGAATCCCAGAGGCCGGGCATGGTGGCTCACACCTGTAATCCAGCTACTTTGGGAGGCCGAGGTAGGTGAATCACTTGAGGTCAGGAGTTTAAGAACAGCTTGGCGAACATGGTGAAACCTTGTCTCTACTAAAAATACAACAATTAGCTGGGCGTGGTGGTGGGTGCCTGTTATCCCAGCTACTTGGGAGGCTATGGCAGGAGAATCACTTGAACCCAGGAGGCAGAGGTTGCAGTGAGCCAAGATCACACTATTGCACTCCAGCCTGGGCTACAAGGTAAGACTCTGTCTCAATAAAATAAAATAAAATAAAATAAAATAAAATAAAATAAAATAAAATAAAATAAAATAAAAAAATAAATTCCATATAGGAGGCAAATTTTTAGAGTTGCTAGATACTTAAAATTAAGACAAAAGGAACTATTTAACAGAAATCTTTAAAACCTGTGAGTTGGCACTGACTTCTGGGCAGAAAAAGACAGGCGTGTACTCCTGACCTAGGGATATGGGACAGATCTGCAATTTGGTGCTCTTTGTAAAGCAGTAGCAGTTCAGAATCAACGTCTAAGAAGATGAGTCTCCCCTTTCTGATATCCTCCTCAGCTGACGAAGGATACAAACATTTAAGCCACATGAGTAGCCCTGGTTGTAGCTAGGGCAGAAGCAAAACTGTGGAATCAGTTTATGGGCAAGCCCTAGATTTCAATATTAAGTCAAGTAAACAGAGGAATCATAAATGCTTTATATACACACTTTCATGTCATGACTTGGAAAAAGGATTGCTTGTCTGGGTCATATAGTAAACCAGAGACTAAAGAATAAATCAAGAGTTATTAATGCTTTTTATTCACCTGCCATCAATGACAGAATATAAAGCTTTTTTTTCCTTAATACAGTTGCTATTAGTTCAACTCTTTTCCAAATTGATAAAGACATCATCATGATTCTCATTCTAAGTACAAAAGTGACAATCTGCCTATAGAAGCTTAATAAGACTATATTAAGGAAAAATAAAATTAAAAAAATTTAAATTACAAAATAAAAAATTAATTTTAAAAATTGGGCTGGGCAGTGGCTCACGCCTGTAATCCCAGCACTTTGGGAGGCCGAGGCGGGCAGATCGCTTGAGTCCAGGATTTCAAGACCAGCCTAGGCAACATGGCAAAACCCCATCTCTACAAAAAATACAAAAATTAACCGGGCATGGTGGCATGTGCGTGTAGTTCCAGCTACTCAGGAGGCTTAGGTGGAAGCATCGCTTAACCCCAGGAGGTGGAGGCTGCAGCGAGCCAAGATTGTGCCACCACACTCCAACCTGAAGGAGACCCTGTATCAAAAAAAGACAAAAAATAAATAATAATAATAATAATATAAATTTAAAAATTAAATGCTGAATTTAAAAGTTAGCTAATGTTTAAATCTAAATTGTTTGAGAATTAAAAGGTTTAAAAAACAATACTGCTTAGGTAACTCCTACTAATGGAAAAATAAAAATAATAGAAACCTCCTGGAGAATGCTGGCTTGGCAGCCTAGCCTAGAAAGGAATAGAAACAAGTCTCTCCATGGAAGTACTTAGTGGGTGGGATTTACGAATTCCAATACTGGGGAAAATGTGACAGGAAATCATAACTGTAACAAAGATTTGCCGCATCTAAAAGCCCATGTTTATGGAGATACAGATATGTAGTAAAAATAAAATCATAATGAAGAGGATAAACACCAACTTCAGAATTCTTAAGCAAGCTTGGCAAACAAGATTTTAAAAATATGAATAATAGTTTCATGGGCACTCTATACATTATTCTCTGTACTGTCCCATATTTAAAATGTGCCATACAAACCCTAAGCAGAAAGTTTAATTATCATTAGTGATCATCAGTTTCACTTACAATAAAAGTTCAAATTATGTTTTTTAACAGTTACCAAAATACTATGTGGATAATTCACATTTTGCTTGTGCTTTATCACACTGAATTAAGGTTTACTGATAACTTTACTGATCACACTGATAACTTAGGCGATCTATCCAAATATTTAGAAAACTACTTAACAAAAAAAGATGAGCTATTGCCAAGGCAGAGAGTGGTGGGCAGACCACAGGCTTGCTGATCATTCCATTTATCTTGATTAGGACAGCACTTAGTACGACTCTTCTAAAACATGTTAATGTCTTTAAACACAAGAATGTAAAAAACACTACTATCGGCATAGTCCAAAGGGTTTACTATGAAAATCAAAACCACAGCACGTCATCTGCTTGTGAAAACCCCATTTTACAACATTCTAACTCACTGAATGGGAGAAACAAAACATATAACTTAATACAATTACTTTTAAGGTTCAGAAGTAATTTTTCTGAATGCTTTCCTAATCACAAAAAAAAATCTAAATAATAATGTCTTTAAAATCTGGGATAAAGCTATAAACTCCTATTCAACAGCCTTACATCTTATAGCTAACATGAGGTTAACATTAAGCTTCAAACCACACCCTTTCAAAACAAAACTGCAAATTTAAGATCTCTAACCTTTGCCAGTCTATTTTAGGACACTGAAAACACTTTTTAGCCGGAACTAAAGATATCTCTTAGAACATAAGAACTGAGGGAATAAACCTTGTCCCTGGCTTATCAGTTATATATACGAAGCATTAGTATAGTCATCAATTTATTTATTGGCATACCTCAGAAGCTGGTCTATAGCTCAGTCAGCATGAGGCTTTGGACTTTTGTTTTTTTTTGAGAGATGGGTGTCTTGCTTTGTTGCTCAGGCTGCAGTGCAGTGGCTATTCACAGGTAGGATCACAGTGTACTGCAGCCTTGATCTCCTGAGTTCAAGTAATACTCCTGCCTCAGCCTCCCAAGTAACACTGATTACAGGCATGTGCCGTCATGCCCCGATTTAACCATTTTTTAAATCAGGATATTGTTGCCAGGAAATTGGACTTCAGCCTAATCCCAGTTGATCAATATGACAGCAGAATTTCAGGAAACCTTACTTTAAGACTGATACTTCTTTCTTCTTTACGAGGTCTATCCCCTGATGCTTGACTTCCTGAGGTATCATGCCATAATTACTAACTCAACGGTACAGGAGCTGATACTTTTGCTTCAGTTAAGTAGTTCATTCATTTTGGCATGGTTTTCTTCTAATTTCTTATTTGTAAAAAGCACATCTCCAGCTGAGTTGGCTAGATCATTTCCTGTTTTTTCAATTAGTAGGGGAGAGGAGGAGCAAAGTCTGGTATTTCCAGCTAGATAAGCTGATGGGAAACAAGGTACCTAGCCCAGGCCTTCTGATACAGGTATGCATGTTGACCTCAGTGACCATGTCTCCAGATCTCAGGCTCTTCCCCTGTAAAAGGAAAGAACTGCATATGGTGATCTCCAACATCTTTCCTTGGTCTAAAAGCTTGCGATTCTACAAGCACTAACCTCAGTGTCATCCTCAAATAAATGTGGTCATATCTGTGGCTTAACTTCAAGGCAGTCATAAATTAGAAGTGGAATTTCATTATTTATAAAAGCCAAACAAAAAAAACAAAAAATTGTCCAATTTTAAGGGATGAATTAACTTTTACAAAGAATTCTATTATACAGGTGTTCACAGAACAAAGAATATAATTCTTTGCAAATGTTTTAAATATTTGTGTTAGAAGAGCATTTAATGGAGTAAGAATATGATGATTATTAATTCCAATTCTTTTAGATATGTACATGCAGAGGCTTAGAAAATAAAAACCTCCTGGAAGCATATAAAACAAAACAACAGCAGTGGTCACCTGTGAATGCAGCTAAACTATACTTGGGTTTTACTTTCTTCTTTTGTGCTGCTCTGCATTGAAAGAGTTTTCTGCAAATGCATGGATTTCATTTACAATCAGAAAAAAAAAATATTTTAAAAGTGAGATCGCCTAAATTTGAAACAGCAGGTCTCTAATCTGAGACTATTTTATTTCAAATAAAATCTTCAGGGGCTGAGTACAGTGGCTGACACCTATAATCTCAACACTTTGGGAGGCAGAGGTGGGAGGATCACTTGAGGTCAGAAGTTCAAGACTAACCTTGGCAACGCAGTGAAATTCTGTCTCTAGAAAAAAATAAAAATTAGCCAGGTAGGGTGGTGTATGCCTGTAGTCCCAGCTACTTGGGAGGCTAAGACGAGATGATCGCTTGAACCCAGGAGGTCAAGGTTGCAGTGAGCTATACTCACACCACTGCACTCCGGGCTGGGCAATGGAGTGAGACTGGTCTCTAAAAAAATAAAATAAAACTTAAAAATCATCAGAGGATGAGCCCCCAATTCAAAAGTGCAGGAAAGGAATCATATGACATCCCAGCACATTTTTCGCTGTGTATGTGCATGATAACCAATAACATGAATATAAAAGTAAAATCCTATTTCTGAAATTCAGTTACTAAGATACAATCACATGTGTACCTACAACACACCCCAATGATTTTCTGATAGCATCTAAAAAGATTCAGTGTACTGGTCCTCTGAAAGGAAAATAGCTGCTTTAATATTTTAAGTTAAAAAGATAAGGACGTTTCTTTGTCTTTATTGCAATGAAAACAAATTCTATGAGAGGAAGGGAGAGGCAAGAACTATTTGAAAATCTGATGAAAGCTATAATTGCCCTCAAAAGGCTCCTTGATTTTGTGGACTGTCCCTATTAGGAGAAAACTATTCTAAATATCTGAAAATTTATGTGAATGATAACTGTCTGTATTGGGTTGTGATTCTTCCAGAATCAGATCCCAAGACAAGAATTTCAGTGCATGTAGTTTATCTGGTAGGTGGATATGGGAGATAGGCCAGGGAAGTCCATATGGGGTGCACTGAGTCAGTTTTCACAGTGAATAAATGGGTCTTACTTCCACTGGGCACTTCTGCCAGCCTACAAAGAACACACCTCAAAGATATCCCAACTAAGGGGTGAAGATGCTTAGCTACTGACTTAGGGTTGCTCCTGGAGGGATAACCCAATGGCACTTCTTACCTGCCCCAACACAGGTAGGTGACAGAGAAGTCTTCTGGCTAAAAATTCTAGAATATTGCAGTAGAAAGTTGTCAGGTCATTGCAAGTGCCACAGGATGTGGACACAGCACAGACAGAATCTGCTGCCAGGTTGCTCCTACCTACTGAGAACAATAAGAAAGTAAAAATGCCCTTACTGAGATTAAAATGTAAACCTCTGTGTCTAAAACACTGGGCACCTACTCTATGCCAGGTACTCTGCTGGGTGCTGAAGACAAAAAAAAAAAAAAAAAAAAAAAGAAGAATGAATCAGTTTCATGACTTTTAAAGTCCACAATTTACTGAGGAGGCAGCATATAGATATGTTATCAAAAAATAATAAAACTCTAATAAAAAGATGTAAGAAGTGGCACCAGGGATCCTTGGCATTTCAAACAGAAAGGTGAACTTCCTTAAGACAGCTATAAAAGTATCTAACTTTTCTTCTAGTAGAAAGAGCAGAGATCTTACCCTGGTGACAACAAGAACAAAAAACACGACACAATCTGCTAATTCATGATTTTCTTCAACCCATCAGAGAGCTGATATCTCAGTATAACTAACTAGCCTGAAATCTAAGGAAGGAAAGGCATCTCCAAGGTTGGACTTGCTTACCTGGGACAGATGATGCTGGACACTAGTAAGAAGAACCGAGATAAAAATGTTTAGCAAATTGCTAAGTGTTGAATGTGGGCAGGCAAGATAATACAGAACCCCACAAGGCATCAGTCAGGTGGTGAATTCATACCCCTTGAGGGCTCTTCTACATGAACCTCCCCTGATGCTAATTTAAAAAAGATTGGCCAGAGTCCTGAGAAGGCTTCCCACTGAGTGCGGGCCTGGGGAGGGGAGTAGCAGCCAGTGTGGGAGAGGCAAGAAATCCTGCCTGGATCCTTCTCTCCTATCTCTACTATGGAACAGCCTTATACTGCTGAGGGAAAGGCAAAAAACCCCAGTCTTCCTTAGCGCATTGGTGAAAAACCCTTGCAAATGGGAAACAGGCAGTAAATTTTCATTTCTAAAATGAATTACGGAAAACATTTTATGCACAAGCAGTTGTCAAATTATTCTTGCCTTCACTTAAAATCTCATGGTTTTTTTAAAAAAATGTTTACTGGGCTTAACTTTGACACTTCCAGCGTAATTCTGTGAATTCTCATCAATAACTGATTTCTGAGGCCCAGTGCTAGGAGTGGGCAGGGGTTCAGTAATCAACACGGCCTAGATCCTTTGTTTCTAATAGCTTTGGTATTATAATATCTTAGAAGTGATATTGTTAACAGCAAGTGAGCCTCAGGGATACCAAAATGTCATTAGTGATTACAGAAAGACACGATTGTTTTCACCTATGTGGCAGCTTCATGTCAGCCAGAGTCTTGTACTTTCGGAGCTTCCCTCTGTCTTTGCTCAGACCTTTAGGGGCAGCAAACATGTAAAAGGCAGAATATCTGTCCTCGAGTAGCTTCTGTTAAAACTTGTTAATGACTATGAGGATGAAAGAAGGAAAACAATTGTTCTGGTCATCTTTTTGAGTTGTAGTTTTGCTTTGGGAATTAAAATGAAAAAATACCCAGTAAACACAGAAATTTTATTATGTAATGCATATAATAAATATAATTCATTTAGTATCACCTTGCTTCATAACCACTGAAAAATCAGTCCTTCCCTTTCCTTAAGTTTTTTAATGCTGACCTTATAAGCCACACAAATTTTACCTGATTTTAAAATTTCATAAGCTAGCTTCAATGCAAAAAATAAGCTAAGATACAATCTGAATTGCTTTAAATGGATATATATGTATTTTAAACTTTTATTTTAGGTTCAGGGGTACATGTGAAGGTTACATAGGTAAACTTGTATCGCTGGGGTACATTGTACATATTATTTCATCACCCAGGAATTAAGTCCAATACCCCATAGTTACCTTTTCTGCGCCCTCTCTCCTCCCACCCTCTTCCCTCAAGTAGACCCAAGGGTTGTTTTCTTCTTTGTGTCTGTGACTTCTCATCATTTAGCTCCCACTTATAAGTGAGAATATACGGTATTTGGTTTCTTTTCCTGAGGATAATAGCCTCCAGTTCCATCTGTGTTCTTGCAAAAGACCGGATCTTGTTATTTTTATGGCTGCATAGTATTCCACAGTGTGTATGTACCACATTTTCTTTATCCAATCTGCCACTGATGGGCATTTAGGTTGATTCCATGTCTTTGTTACTATGAATAGTGCTGCAGTGAACATTTGTGGGCATGTGTCTTTATAGTAGAATGATTCATATTCCTCTGAGTATATACCCAGTAATGGGATTGCTGGGTCGAATGGTAGTTCTGCTTTCAGCTCTCTGAGGAATCACCATACTGCTTTCCACAATGGTTGAACTAATTTACACTCTCACCAACCGTATATAAGTGTTCCCCTTTTTCTGCAACCTCACCAGCATGTGTTATTTATTGACTTTTTACTAACAGTCATTCTGACTGGTGTGAAATGGTATCTCATTGTAGTTTTGACTTGCATTTGTCTAATGATCAGTGATATTGAGTTTTTTTTTACATGCTTGTTGACCACATGGATGTCCTCTTTTGAAAAGTGTCTGTTCATGTCCTTTGCCCACTTTTAAATGGGGTTGTTTTTCTCTTGTAAATTTAAGTTCCTTATAGATGCTGGATATTAGACCTTTGTCAGATTCATGGTTTGCAAATATTTTCTCCCATTCTGTACGTTGTCTGTTTACTCTGTTGTAAATGGATATATTTTAACATTTCATGCTTGTAACATTTAACATAAATCTATGCTATCGTCTGCAGTCTTTTTTTCACTGCTTTTAAAAAATTAGATGATTGGCTTCTTCATAGGAAAAGCATAGGTTGTAATGAGTATGCAGTTCTTTTCCTTTTCTCTATCTGACTCAATTTGGCTGAAAAGACATAAAAACTGATATGGTCAGCCTGAAGATAGTTTTTAATTCTACTTTTTTTTTTTTTGAGACGGAGTCTTGCTCTGTGTCCCAGGCTGGAGTGCCGTGGTTCGATCTCTGCTCACTGCAAGCTCCACCTCCCGGGTTCCTGCCATTCTCCTGCCTCAGCCTCCTCAGTAGCTGGGATTACAGGCACCCGCCACTGGCCCCAGCTAATTTTTTTTGTATTTTTTTAGTAGAGATGGGGTTTCACCGTGTTAGTCAGGATGGTCCCGATCTCCTGACCTTGTGATCTGCCTGCCTCAGCCTCCCAAAGTGTTGGGATTACAGGCGTGAGCCACCACGCCCGGCCTAATTCTACTTTTTAAAATTCATTTTGATTTTAAATTTTTAGAAACTAAAAGATAAAATTGTATGTATTTATTGTGTACAGCACGATGTTGAAGTATACATACATGTGGAATGTTAAATCCAGCTTATTAACAAATGCATTACTTAACATAGCTATCATTTTTGTGGTGAGAACCCCAAACATCCACTCTCAGCATATTTCAAAAATATATTATCATTAACGATATTCACCATGCTGTGCAATAGATTCCTTGATCTCATTCTTTCCATCTGACTAATTATATATTCTTTAACCAACATCTTCCTATTGATTCACTTTCAGTTCTGTGCTAAGCTTCCTAGATAGAGCTTTTTGGTACAGAAAAAGAGCTGGGGAAGAATGCATTTTTACTCTACACCTTTCAGAAACCACTTGATAAGCTATATTTAAATTTTGGCTATGAGTAGAATGAGACCAAATAATTTAGGCATGTTTAATTTTTCAATAATCAGAAGTGTTTAAATGCCATTGTTAAGCTTAATGAAGTATCTAAAAAAGGAATTACTTTTCAATGACTAGTTCTTTTTTCTCTGAAATAATGCTTAGTTCAATAAATGGCATTTAATAGAAGAAATAAATTGTCCTGATTTTGTAACTATGAATAAGATTGGAGAAATATTAAAACAGGCATTCACTGATATTTAGTTGGATGACACTGCTTATGTCAAATCAACTAGAAGAGATGAATCTTACTTCCAGTATGTCTTCTCTCATGTGTGATGAGCCTCTGTTACTGCAGTGATGTGCACAATTTGAAATAAAGCACAATTCTTCATGTCAGCACTTGAAGGCTTTTTTTGACAATGAACAAAATGTTAGACATTTCAGTGTGAATAGATCTCATGATCCAGAAAATACGAGCAGACAATTTAATTGTTCTTGACTGTAAAAATTAAATCTGATACTAAATTTAATCCAGGAATCTATTCATGTAGGGTTTTTCCCCCATTTTAAACAAAAATTAAACTTGCATGCCTAAGCATCTACATTGATGAAACATTCAGGAAGAAAATTCATGCTATGTGATTTACAACCTATCCTCCTTACTCCCTGATTTCTTTTAATTCTATTCTTTGGCTTTCCTCACTCCATCCATTACCATGCTTAAATCCACTCTATCTTAAAACTTTTTCAACCAAAACCTTGTCTTGGGCCATCATTCTCTCTCCTTTACCTCCAAGACTCTGAGAGATTCCTCTGCTCACAGTGGGTGCATAGTGTTGGTTGAGGAGGAGCTAGTTTGGTGGCTGGGGTGAAGGGGCGTTGAAGCTGTGTTTGTAGCAAGCATGCTGTTTTTAAATTGGGATGGTTTAACAACACTCTCAGAAATTTTCATTCTCAATGGTTTTCACCAGTGCCCTAAGGAAGACTGGGGTTTTCTGCCTTTCCATTCTCGGGTTGCTGCTCCCCTCCCCAGGCCCGCACTCAGTGGGAGGCCTTCTCAGGACTCTGGCCAATCTTTTTTAAATTAGCATCAGGGGAGGTCCATGTAGAAGAGCCCTCAAGGGGTATGAATTCACCACCTGACTGATGCCTTGTGGGGTTCTGTATTATCTTGCCTGCCCACATTCAACACTTAGCAATTTGCTAAACATTTTTAACTCAGTTCTTCTTACTAGTGTCCAGCATCATCTGTCCCAGGTAAGCAAGTCCAACCTTGGAGATGCCTTTCCTTCCTTAGATTTCAGGTTAGTTGTTTATGAGATTTCAACTCTCTGATGGGTTGAAGAAAATCATGAATTAGATTGTGTCGTGTTTTTTGTTCTTGTCATCAGAGTAGGATCTCTGCTCTTTCTTTCTACCACAAAAAAAGTTAGATACTATTACAGTATCTATTTGAACTAGGTCTTGAAGGACTTTGAAGATGTGAACCTAGAGTGGAGGGAGACAGAGAATAATGAGTAGAGACTAGTCTTGCTGATGTGGAGGATTCAGGAAGGAGAGTAATTAAGGTTTGCCTGTAACGGGCCTTATATGGTAGGTCGCTGGGGAATCTGAATATGATCCAGCAGGGTGAACAATGGTGAGCCACTGAAAGTTAGAAGAGAAGGGGATAACTAAGGTTGTAAACAAAGTATTTAATTATTCATTCACTCAAAGAAAGCATCTGTTGCTTACTATATGTTAGGACTACTGCTACATGAGAGAATTACAGTGATGGCTATGACACAGTTTTAACCTGCTGAGAGCTCACATGGCCAGGAAACAGACACAGAAACTATTCACAATGTGACAAGTGTTCAAAGCAGAGTTATGTGCAAAGTGATGACAAGCACAGGTGGGAAGGTTGAAATCTGGAGTTGCGCAGAGCGAAGGGCCAGGGAAGGCTTCATTAAAGAGGGGTCACTGAGTTACACCCTGAAGAAGAAAAACAAGGGCTCACGAGGCAGAGAAGGACATAATAGGTAATGGCAGAAAAACCTTCAGGAAATACACAACTTATTGGGAGGATCATATTTCTGTGAAAGGAAATAGTGCTGAGGTTGTATCATTCAAATATAGAAAAAGGATCAAATCCTTAAAAGCACCATATTAACAATGAATGTTACTGTATAGCTATATTTTAGGATTGATTGTACAGTCAACACTTACCTTCTCAGCTAGGATTCTGGAAGATTGAAGTATTGATAATAAAAATATTAGAATGAACATAAAAGTAATACTGAACAAAGTATAAAGCTTGTTAAGTAATCTGATGGTATTTTAAACTATGAAAATAAAGATTTGACCTTCAAGGTAGAAAAGACATTAATAAAAACTCACCAAAGTATCAATCATGAAGACTTTATTTAGCCAGATGCAATTTCAACATATTTCTCTGGCAGAGGTGTATACAACAGTCACACAAAAAGCATGGTGGGAAGGAGGGGATAAGAAAATCACTTTAGAAAATGTCTTTTCTGGCCGGATGTGGTGGTTCATGCCTGTAATCTCAGCACTGTGGGAGACCAAAGCGGGCAGATCACCTGAGGTCAGGAGTTAGAGACCAGCCTGGCCAACATGGCAAAACCCCATCTCTACTAAAAACACAAAAATTAGCTGGGCACGGTGGTGTATACCTGTAATCCCAGCCACTTGGGGGGCTGAGACAGGAGAATAGCTTGAACCTAAGAGGCAGAGGTTGCAGTGAGCCGAGATCACCCCACTGCCCTCCAGCCTGGGCAACAGAGCAAGACTCCATCTCAAAAAAAAAAAAAAAAAAAAAGTCTTTTCTGGCTAGGTATGGTGGCTCATGCCTATAATCCCAGCACTTTGGGATGCTGAGGCGGGAGGATTGCTTGTGGCCAGGAGTTCGAGACCAGTCTGGGCAACATGGCCAGATTGCCTCTACAAAAAACAAAAACAAAAAAATTAGTAGGGCACGGTAGCATGTGCCTGTAGTCCCAGGTACTCAGGAGGTTGAGGCGAGTGGGTCCCCTGAGCCCAAGAATTTGAGGCTGCAGTGAGTTATAATAGTACCACCACTGCACTCCAGCCTGGGTGACAGAGTGAGACCATCTCAAAAAAAAAAAAAAAAAAAAAGAAGAAGAAGAAGAAGAAAAGAAAATGTCTAATTTCTTTTCTTCTAGGAATGAAACAATACTCACCTTTTAAAGTATCAGGTATGCTTATTGGTTTCAATCTAACAACTAGATTAATTCCAATCACATAGGAGAATACTGTCTTCATTTTACATCCTCACCTTGCCTGTTAACATGGTGCACTATCAACATTTTTTTTGCAAGAATATTACCTATGATCATATATAGGTGAAATTCTGAAAGAGCCAACATTCATAATTACATTTTTAAATATAATATTGTTATAGAAAATTAAATGTGCCTGCTATCTAAAGAAAAAAAACATAACAAAACCAAACAAATTCTGAAGCCAAGCTACAAAGCAACTTCAGGAATTCTACTTAAAATCAATGGGGTTTGGCTAAAAAATAAGGTAAACTTATGGGAAGTACTATTTGTAAAATAGTAACAAGATAAAAGACTTGATTTTATAGACAAGTTTTTGTAATTTACCAAAGCTATAAATCTAACTTATAAAATTCTTTATTTTAATTCACCAACACATTGATAAAGATGGCTGGATTACTGAGGTCTCATATAATTCAGTGCATAATTTAGAAAGAAAGTTTTAAAAATTGGCCGGGCGTGGTGGCTCACGCTTGTAATCCCAGCACTTTGGGAGGCCGAGGCGGGCGGATCACGAGGTCAGGAGATCGAGACCACGGTGAAACCCCGTCTCTACTAAAAGTACAAAAAAATTAGCCGGGTGTGGTGGCAGGAGCCTGTAGTCCCAGCTACTCAGAGAGGCTGAGGCAGAAGAATGGTGTGAACCCGGGAGGCGGAGCTTGCAGTGAGCCGAGATTGCGCCACTGCACTCCAGCCTGGGTGAGAGAGCGAGACTCCGTCTCAAAAAAAAAAAAAAAAAAAAAAAGAAGCAGCAATTGCATTCCTGGGCATTTCCCCCAGAGACAAGTATACTTATGCTAAACTGTACATACATATTCATAGCAACTCTATTTGTAATAGCTATAAGTTGGTAACAACAGGTGAATGGTTAAGCAAACTATAGTACATCCATATTATGGAATATTACTTGGCTATAAAACAGAACAGACTACCGATACACGCAGCAACCTGGAATAATCTCCAAAGAATTATGCAAAATGGGAAAAAATATCCCAAATCACATACTTTATAAATCTATTTATATAATATTCTTCTTTTATTTTTTATTTTTGGAGATGGAGTTTCACTCTATTGCCCAGGTTGGAGTGCAGTGGCACTATCATAACTCACTGCAGCCTCAACCTCCTGGGCTCAAGCAATCCTTCTACCTCAGCTTCCCAATTATCTGAGACTACAGGCACATGCCATAGCACGCAGCTAATTTTTTAAATTTTTTTAGAGACAGGGTCTGGTTATGTTGCCCAGGCTGGTCTTGAACTCTTGGCCTCAAGCAATCTTCATATCTTAGCCTCTCACAGTGCTCGGATTACAAGAGTGAGCCACTGTGCCCACATTTTTTTTTTTTTTTTTTTGAGACAGGGTCTCACTCACCCAGGATGGAGAGTGCAGTGGTGAGATCATGGCTCACTGCAGTCTTGCCCTCCCAGGCTCAAGTCATCCTCCCACCTCAGCTTCCTCAGTAGCTGTAACTACAGGTGTATGCCACTAGCATTCTTAAAATGACAACACTATAGTTGTGATGAACAATGAATGGTTGCCAGAGATTTAGGAGGGGATGAGAGTAGGAGAGATGAGCTTTGTGGTGATGGAAATGTTCTGTATCTTGATTACATCAATGTTAATATCCTGGTTGTGACACTGTAATATAGTTTTGCAAGATGTTACCACTGGGGAAAACAATATAAAGGGTACACAGGATCTTTCTTTCTGTAAATTTTATTACAGTGATTATGTGAGGTTGGGAAAGGGACAACCAAAATGTATAAGAATATGTCTATCTACTATATTAAGACCAAACAAAGGTTTACTTACTATACCAACTAGGTCAAAACAAGCTATGAAATTTTGTTTCGTTACTCTTAACATTTATGTAATTTTATAGTACCAATAACCCTTAGCATTTTTATAACATTTCCCCTTTGAAAAACTTCATGTGCTTTAAATTATATCTACTTCTGTCTTCAACTCTTCAGCTGAGTATACAAAGATATTACTGATTCACAAAAGGTATGGATACAGAAAGTTTGCTCAATATCACACTTTCAAAGCTTAGCTTAGTCTTGGTGCTTGAAGGGTGCCTATTAATAGTATGATGAAGAGCATTATGAAAACTCATCTCACTATGGTTATAATCCAGGCAATTAAGTTTAAAATGAATATGAAACCAATTTGTTTAAAATTCTCTAATTAATTTCTTTTCTTTCTTTTTTTTTTTGAAATGGAGTTTCGCTCTGTCACCCAGGCTAGAGTGCAGTGGTGCAATCTCTGCCCAATGCAACCTCTGCCCACTGCAACCTCTGCCTCACGGGTTCACGTGATTCTCCCACCTCAGCCTCTCGAGTAGCTGGGACTACAGGCACCTGCCACCACGCCTGGCTAATTTTTTTTTTTTTTGTATTTTTAGTAGAGACGGGGTTTCACCATGTTGTCCAGGCTGGTCTTGAACTCCTAATCTCAAGTGATCCACCTGCCTCAGCCTCCCAAAGTGCTGGGATTACAGGCATGAGCCACTGCACCCAGCCGTTAATTTCTTTACTAAGGAATTTGGTATAATGAATTATTTATCTAGCAAGTTGTATTAGAAAAGCATTTTTTTAAAGTCTAAATAGTTTTTGCCTTTGAAACATGTAGGATAAATGGTATCAGGGTCTCGGACCAGTTTACAAAAGGACAGAGGATAGGTATTAGGCACAAACAGACAAGATTATCCAAGAGTAGTAGGTGAAGGTGTTCAAAACTAGAATTCAAATTCATTCATTCACTTAAGGTATGTAGAACCACTGGAGGTCGAGATTAAGTCCTGTAAAAGATAAAGTCCCTGCTGTTGAGTAGCTTAGAGCAGGACTATTTTCCCTGGGAACTGATATACTCTAGTTACACTATACGATGGGAGATTTATGGATTAATGTTGCTTCCATGAAAAATTATATTCACAGTTCTAAACAATATTTTGTAAGACTGACAGTTGTCAATATACTATCCGAAGATTTCAGACTGACACTTATTTTTCATCCGTTGACAGTCTGAATTAGACCTTTAACATCTGAGTTATCACAGGTCTCAGACTAATAGTATTAATAGTTCTTGTGAAGTCCAGATGGATTTTCTGATTCCTCAGTCAGTGCCGTTTTTAAACAGACTTACTGCTTAGGTAGTCACGGACAAAATGACAGTAAGTGAAAAATTCCCATCAGTGTATCATTCTGAGATTCAAGGTAAAATTCAATGAGACCATTTATTCTAGCATACGTCACGAGAGATTTTAAAACATTCTGTTTATTCATAACAATGGGAGGGAATATTTTCAACAGTAAGTTTGGGCTTATAAAGGCACACAAATTACATAGAGAATAAAAGAAAAGCACAAAACCCAACGAAAATACTGCTGTATGAAAAATAAAAATAAGAATGTAATAAAATGGCAGGTCTTATGGCATAAATTATGGTTTCTCATAAATAATGTATTGTCATTATGATTAATTATTTCACATAGGCTATATGGTAAAGTGTTTCAAGAGATACTGCCAAAATAATCAAGTTCATGATTAAAACTTATTTTGAAATCACTATTTATCTTTGGTGCAGACTTTTCCCAAAGAAAGCTAATGAGAGTTGTTAATGCATATCTCTAGAATCGGGTAATTTATCATGTAATACACAACTAAGCAAGTAGAAGTATGAGCTAAAACCTAGTGATTTTATAGCTCATCCTTAATACTTATGAAACAATGTTACACGTTTATTTACATACCAACATTTCTAGAACAATCTTCTCTACCTCACGTGTCTTATCTTTCCCAACCAGATTGAAAAATGTATCATGGATTCCTTAAAGACCGAGACTCCCATTACTGAATCTAACACAGAGAGTAAGTATCCCTGGAGGAAGTCATCTTTTTGGCCATAAGCCCTATCAGAGTCTGATACGGAGCAGGGGACTAAAAATGTTGGTTAAAATGAACTAAAATGAATCATTTCAAATAAGTAGTATCGTTTTAAATAAGTATGCAAAATGAAACACAATACCTCACACACAGCAGGACTCCAACAAATATCTAAAGTACTAATTGTCTACAGTCCCCTCACTTGCACCCCTAGTGGTATACAGGAATAAAGTTACCTTTAATTCATCAAACAGTCCCTGTTTCCCACTCAACCCAGGGTACAGGTGTCAGAACACATGATCCATTTCACTGCAAAGTGGTAAATAATGGTTTCTATTTTACATGAGTGTTTACAATTCTCATGAAGGTATGGGAACAACAGCCAGTTCTTCAAGGGTTTACTTTGATCGTGACATTGACAATTCATTTAATACAATAGCAGTATAATTAATGCTTCCCTTTGCAAATAATGTCCTTATTGCATTAGCAAAGGGGAAGAGCTAACCTCAATATTTTTAAACAATTGTTTTATAGATAAATACATACTAGAGTTCTATAGGGTCTTTTTTTTTCTCCACAAAGGAAGAGAACAGGGTCTAGGAGAAACTTTCATCGCTGAATTTTTAAATTACTTTTTATAGAAGAGCACAAATCCCAGTAAAAAATTCTCCTCATGAAATCTGCCACAATTTCTGAACGCTGGTAGATTGTCTATATGTAAAAATTAGACTTGAATGAAAAGTACCTATATTCTATGAGATACGGATTGATGAGTTCCCTATGAACCTAAAGTATTCATACAAAATGTTTTCAGGAGTAACTCTGTCAGTTGTTTAACTTCTCTGAGGACAAATCAAACCATCTGAGCAAGTAAGAAGTGGATCTTTCTCACTGTAACAAGACTAGTCCCTTTTAATCACCATCCTAAATCCCCTTTCTTGTGTCTATCCAACTTCTGAAAAATGTAGTCTCAATCAGAGTTGAAGCCTCCAATGTGCACAGGGGACCAGTTGTAGACAAGTAAGTCCCAGAAGGCAGGGCTGTGACAAACTGCAGATGTGCAGCTCCATAAAGGCTCACTGCTCAGCTCCTGCCCCGAGGGGCCCCAAGGATCCTCACTCCTGGAGCACTTCACACCACTACCGCACAAGACACGGAGCCACTGACTTAGCCACAAAGGGGTCACAGGTTTGTCTGGCTGCAACACTTACATTTTCAGGAGCTGAGAATTTCAAGTATACAACTTCAATTTTCTCTCCTTATCCCAGAGGGTAAATTGTCATAAATCCTTGGGAAGACAGTACATTCTTGCTGAGGAAAAAATGTAATGGCTTGATGTTCTAAGAGTTGCGAAATGTAAGTACTAGAGGGACTCTAGAGAGCATCTAGACCAACTCCCTCATTTTATAGACAAGAAAACTAAAGCCCACGAGAGTTAAATGACGTGCTCATGGGAGACACATCTGCATAGTGGCAAAGCCAGGACTAGAACTAGAGCCTCTTGATATCTATTTAACCACTGTCTGTTGATTTATATCATGTATATTCCAAACCCCCTTCCTCTTTTTTAGCCTTTCTTGATTTGGGAGTCTCCTGCTGATTTCAAATATCCATTTTTTTTCAACTGTAATCACTTTCAGACAGAAAAGCCAGCTTAAAGAGTTAATTTAAAGCTGCATTTGAGCAAATGGTATTAAATGATGAACACTTTCTAACGCTTTATTCATGTACTGACTAGCAAAGACATTTTATAAAATGACTACTACCTGGGATTACAAACGCAATAATTGTATACATTCTCCTATACTTGTTGGCTAGTGGTGGTTAATGCCTCTCTAAGTATTGCCTACCACAAGAAGCTACAACTTCCCTACTTAAAAAGACCCTTAATTGCTGTGCTGGATTCTCTTTCCTACAGTGTCCTGCAAACTATCAAGCTCATAATGGTTTCTCTTCAGCAGTTTATTTCTTCCCTGAAATATCCTGTTGAAATCCATAATCATTTTGACAAAACCCACACAGAAAGCAAGCCAATAATTTCCCTGGCATTTGGTAAATGCTGCAGAAACCATCATAAAAGAACTACAATGTAAAAATAATGATTTCAATGTATTAAGTGCTGGCTCTGAGCCAGCTCCTGTTGTAAGCACTTTACATGTATTAATTCATTTAATCTCCCCAACAACCATATGAAGTGGGTACTTTTATCCACTGCATCCTACAGATGAGCAAAACGAGGACCATAGAGATTATACAATCTGCCAGGTTACACAGCTAGCAAGTTGCAGTGCCAGAATTGGACCCTGACAGTAAGGCTGCTAACCATGACACCTCACTACCTTAATGACACTTCATGAGCCTCACTGAGTGTAAAGGTGAAATCGCAAGCACTTTCCCTGGCCAAAACTACCATATGTAATCTTGGACTAGGGTACAGGCAGACAGCAAGACTTTGAAAACATGTGCTTCATCCCTTCCCCTCACTTCCCAAAATGATATTGTTTTAAAACAAAACAAAACAATTAAAGATGAATGTGAAGAAGGTTCAAAAGTCTCAAAAGAGAAATTCAACTTCCTTGTTGCCATGATTTGAGGTACAAGGGGAAACAGGGCTGATTATGTATATTCAAGCTTGGAAAAGTTTTTTGTTTTTTTTTTCTTAAGAAAAATTTTTAAAAACCACTGTGAACTTCAGGAATCTTGAGCTAAAATGTAACTTAGATCAATATAATCCAAATTGTATTTTTAAAAGGAGGAAGCTATCATCCAAACATTAAATGGTTTGTCAAGGTAATAAGGTTTAATGGCAGATCTCCTAATTTCTGATTTGGGATGCTTTTTACTTCCCTCATGCTTGCAATTAAGACACAGCTTGCAATGGGCCAAAACTTCAGATACCACCTAGCCAGTGTTTCAAAAGTCTATTTGTAAACTGATTGTGGGCTTCTATGAAAAACTGCATTCCAAGTTTCGGGCCAGGCCCCAAAAGCCTGCATAGTACCCTGACAGCCTCATTTCAAATACAAATTTTACCTAACTTTCATATACAGTATCATTTTTGTGTCAAACCCCACACCTGTTTTAAATTCAACCTGGAATACAGGACACCAATGTCTACATTTTATGTACATGGCCTCAGGCCATAAGGAGCTTCCTCTGCCTTGCCAAGCTCACAGATGTGGTGATGGCATAGTGTGTGTGTGTTGTGGCGGGGTGGTGGGGGCAGTGTAGGGGCACAGATGAAGGAAAAGAAGTACTAACACCATTAAATATCTGCAACTCACCCAATTTATATTTAGCGGAGAGGAAACTATAGAAGTCAAACATGCCTCGGATGTCAAAGAAAGGTGCTTCCCCTGGCCCCCTCCCTCCCCACCCTATATTGTGAGTTCTGGATTTTGTGAAGACTGTATTATTCTGTATCTAGCTACCTGGATTGGCACCCACCCAGTGAGCAGGCATTATTCTATTCAGGAAAAATGCTTTGCAATCACATGACTTACAATAACTCAGACACTTCCACATTTTAATTTATATATGTGGTAGTAATAAAATCTCACAATACAATCCCTAACAACATTTTATCAGCTGCAACGAATCATTATATATGAGTCATAATAAACTATAATGTTATCAAGACTATGAATAATAAAATGATCAGTGATATAGCCAACATTTATTGGTATATCAAATAAATTTAAATTATGAAAAGGAAAAACAACAGGTCAATGATGAAGAAAATGTCTGCAACATTCCTAAGTTTAATTGAAGATCACCATCATGTAACATCCCCAATTTAGTAATGGTAACATAGCACACTAAATTAAGATAATTCCACTGAATTATTAAAATGACAACGTAAGAAATATTCGAATGTTATGCAACTTCTGAACTGAAACCAGCAAGTACATGAATTACTGTTCTTGGCAACTTAGGGCCTGATTACCTTACCTTGAAATAACCCTGTTATTTCTTATCACTGAGCATCGAACTGACTTGCTGGCTGCTATCATCACTTCTACTGATGTAAGAAAGAAAGCTTTCATCCATGTATCTTAAAAGTTTTCCTTCTTTTCTCTATTTGCAGCTGTCTGTAGTGTTGTCTGGCTGTGAAATAGTTATTTAATTCTCCAAACATACCTAGTCCTCTGGTGTTATGTTTCAGATTCTTCTTCCCCCTTCAGTGCAGGAAGGGCACTACAGAATCATTTCACACATTGAAGGAGTAATTATCTCCCTGTACACTTGAAGGCGTGAAGGCAAACTTCCCAAACTGACATACAATACCACAGGCATTTATGCCCTAAAATAACCCTATAGTAACCTCTATTTTACCTTCCATTTCAGAATGAAGATATGATGTCCATTTTAGAATTAAGCAAAGTAGGGAATTACTGCTCGATTGAAACAGAAAGAAACACACATTAGATTACAGAGCATTCTCAAAATACCTTAGTATTTCAAAAGAGTCAGGTAAGAGGCTAGACTTACCTGACGGTTGGCATCATCCAGGGTATGAACGTTATTTAAATTAATCCCTGGGTAACAGCATGGAAATTACTAAGGTCAAAAATTGCCAATAATTGCATTTTCAAAAATTAAAGTGAGTTTCAAATTTTTACATTAAATTTACTTTGCCTATTTACAAGAAAAGGAAGAAAACTGCGATTCTAATTTAAACCTAATCCAAATACTCAAGGTCATATAAGTGCTAAAGTTTTTATTAAACTGAATTTGGTAGTAGTTTCTTTAAATTCATATTATGTCAGAACTAGTCACAAAATTAGATTTGATTTATTCACCTTTTAAATGCATTACTGCTGCAATAATGTATATAATTTTACTTTCTAGCTGAATACTAGCTGCCCCTAGTTTCTTCTTCCCTTGTTTTCCATCAATACTCTCTGCTCCCTTATCTCCCTCCAAAAACAATACAGGTAAAAATTAAAATAATTGGATATTTAGCTTTCCCAACTTAGACTCTTCAGTATAATATATAAGACACCAGATGCAGCACCCTCTCCTTACATAACAGTAGGGGGTGGGGAGGGAATGCACTTTGGTCAAAATACAATTTCGGTTATTTTCAATTGTGTAGGATCACCAGTTGAAAAAATTCCATTCTTTGAATATCTATAACAAATAGAAAGCATTTCTAACTGAAAGGTTATCTTTACCTGAAGCAGGCAAAACTATTTGCACAGCCAATCGTGTGTGTGTGTGTGTGTGTGTGTGTGTGTGTGTGTGAGATCCATACATCTGAACAGGGTTTTCAATTTCTAATGCGGCAGGGAAACTAAATTTGCTTTTACTTCCTAATCTTGACATCAAGTCAAATAAGCATGGGTTAAGCATGGGTTAAGCATGGGTTGAACACTGCTGTAATATGATATTGTTACATAATAAAAGTTTCCTGTTGGCATTTACAAACACCTCCCAATATCCTCCACAGTGTTACTGGACACAAATTAAACCTCTAAATTAGAAGATTCACTGATTATGCACATAGCTGAAAAACAACGTAGCAACCAAAACATAAACCTTTCTGAGTGCAAAATATTTTTTTTCTATTTTTTTCCTTTCTGTTGAGTCCTTAACTAAAGGCTCCTATTTAATAGTTTTCAATGTCCTTGATCTACTCAAAGTAGGTGTTGGAAGAAAGCTGATTGGTCAGACAACTGACTTATTATTTTACTGAATCTGACATAAAATAACCAGGTGCAAAGAGGTTTATCATAAATGCAACCTGCAAAGCAAATTGTGTCAAATAAAAACACGCATATGATGCTTTTCAACATCCAGAAACACTTATTTCAGACATTAGTTGTTCTCGTTTTCATGTTGCCATTTTCCGTAACTGTTTCACAGGCACCAAAACGAAGATACTCCTACAGCAATATACTCCATCCAAGAAGAGAAGCATTCTTCTAGTTTCTCTTTTAAAATAAAAAGAATCTAAGCTCAATTCTAGCGAACCATTTTCTGTCAAAATTTTGCTCTCCCGTATTAAGGAAAACAAAATTTGACCAAAAATGCATACTAGCCATCATTGATTTTACACGTAAATAATTACCATTCTTTAAAAGTTGTAGGGCAGCATTTTTTTTCAGTCAAACTCAGTAACAAAGAGAAAGAACTGAGACGTCCACTAATAAATTACATCTTGAAATATACATGATTGTGGTGTCCCCGTGTTACTTTCAATGGTAACTGACACGCCCCGAATTTAACTGTACCAGACAGTTCTATCTGTCCCATCGCTGACCGAACAGTGCTTCTCTGTTTCTATTCATTGTGTATTATACGAGGTCTAAACACAGCCCAGCATGACGAGGGAAAAAAATTACACTTCTTAGGATACCAAAGTGATGCATTCAAGATCTCTCTTGCAGTACATGCCCGTGAGCACTAACAGGCATTTTTTGATAGAGCTAAAATATGTTGGCTGCAAGCTCATTACTCTAACAACCTTCAGGCCCCCTGGTCCTGCTGGTTTTCAGAAAACCCTGGTAAAAACCAGGCACTATCCAAACCTTGCACACCAAACTTGCAAACAGCCTTGTGCAACGATCAATAACCTTGGCTACACAGTCATCGGCCCCAAATTCACGGTCCTGAAGACCAATGCAGCAAAAACCCAGATGAAAGGCTAGCTGGAGCCCCAAAGAATTACCGCGCTTCCCCTCTGCCGCATGGAGGGAAGCAACGGGAGGAGAGGAGTGGAATGAGGCTCACCAGCTCCGAAGATGCTCCGGTGACCTCTGGCTGCGCGGCGAGAGCTGGGGAGGGAAGGCGCTAGTACAGCCGCGGCGGGCTGTGTGGACTCTGCCCCTGGTGCATTCCTCGCATTCCTGCACAATCTGTCGCCAGCCCAGGAGCCGGCAGCGCGCGTCCCCCGCGGTACACACACACCTGACTACCGCTGCGCCCCGAGCGGCCACGGCCGCCGCGGCGCCTCCACTGCCCGCGCTCGCGGTGTGTCGCACTCAGCCAACACGCAGCCAAATCCCGGCCCCGCCGCTCGCTCCCTGGGTAGCGGTCCAGGGGAGAGGGCCGGCAGCCTCGGCAGCGGGCGGGGATACCAGATCCGCCAAGGAGGTGCCGCAGCTCCGCTTCAACTCCTGGCAGGGAGAGGAGGAAGCGGCGGCGCAGGAGGGCAGCGGCGAGGCTCGGCTGGGGAGCCGGGAGGGGTGGAGCGTGAGGATCCGCGGCCGGTAGAGAGAGGCGCACTAGGCAGAGGGGGTGGGCAGGACCGGCAAGGAGTACAGGACTTCGGCGACAAACGCAAGACCGCGCGGGCAGCAGGGGCGTGGGAAGACGGGGAGGGGGCCAAGGTGCAGGATCTGGGGCTAGAAGGACAGACAGCCGGCCCCGAGGGCTGAGGAGGGCGAGCGCCCCGTGGTGTCGAGGGCGCGGGGGGTAGCGGGGCGGCAGGCAGCGGGGAAGCCGCCGCGAGGGCGTCCAGCAGGGCTCAGCGCGGCGCTCAAGTTCGGGGCTGGGGGCTCCGGATCCGAACAGCCCAGCGTGGGCAGAGGTCGTGCGCGGCGCGTAAGGGAGACCGGGGAGAGGAGTCGCCGGGAAAAGCAAATGGAGGGTGAAACTTGTGCGCCTGCCGGGGGGAGGGGAGCAGCAGGCGAGTGCGGGCAGGAACACGAGGCGGGGCAGGAAAGCCGCGGCGGCCGCGAGGCGCTGGGGACGGGGCAGCGGGAGGGAGGCCCCCGGCCCCCGGCGCGCAGGTCCCGGCCCCGGCGCGTGTTCGGGGCGAGGGCCGAGGGTCTCGTGGGCAGGAGTCTCCGCGCCCTCCCGCGAGCCCACACACTTACTTTCCGGCTTAGGCAGCGGCCGTCGTCGCTCCAGGGATCAGGGACATCGGCGCCGAGGGGTCGCCGCTGCGGCACCCGAAAAAATTAAAAAAGTGCCGCGGCCGCGCGGCTGCCCGCCCCTCCCTCCCCCACCCGCCCCCTCCCCCGGAGCGGCTCTCCCACCACCCCCGGCGGCGGCGGTGGCCAACTTGCCCCTTTACCCCTTGCCCATGGTGCCGCCTCCGCGGCCAGCGTCGACGCGGACTCAGCCCCGGAGCCCCCTCTACTGCCCAGAGGCCGCCGCCGCCGCCCGCCCCGCCGCCAGTCCTCCCGCCCGGCCAGCACCGGGCTCCCGGGAACGTCAGCACGCCGCCGTCCCCGGGCCAGCTCCCGCCACCCCATTGGCGGGAAGGAGAGGGCTGGCCCTCCCCATTGGCCCGGCCCTCATATTGAACGGGCCAATGGGAGCTGCGGTTTCAGGTCGCCATAGAGACCGATGCTGTTCAGCGCGAGAGGGCCTGGAGAAGGTGGGTGTGAGGAAGAAGGTGTCTCAGGTCTCGGGCGCGGGAGGGGGTGGCGGAGAGGACAGGGAGATTCCCCAGCGCTGGCTCTGAAATCTGGGGCAGGCTTTCCTTTGCCTTACTGCCAACCCCAACTGTGCCTGGTAGGGTTTGTCCCTGGCATCAAAGGTAGGAACAGCTGAGCCCTTAGACGTACCCCTGACGGTGAGAGCCCAGGAGTGGGCGTTTCACTTTTCCAGCGTTTGGGGAGTCCCTGAGGCTATGCCCTTTGACCTTTGACATGTGTGCAGCTTCTGCTTCTCCAGGTGAGTTTGCACCCCATCCCTTCCATCGCTGCTTCCTCCCGACGTCACTGAGCCACCTAAATCCTACTTATGCTTGTTCTCTCCAGCCACTCCCCCTTCCCTGGGGTGGATCTTACCTCAACGTTTTGGGTCTTCAAACTCATAACCCTTCTCAAAGAAGACTCAAAGAGGATTTCCTTTTAGGATATTTTGGTAAGGGAACAAGGTGGCGGATTGTATGGTAGATGCCAAAGCGTCAACACATGAGCTAGCCTGTTCCCTGATTCTCAAAGCAAACCTCTAATCTCCCTGTGGGCAGATATTTATTAAACACATCTGTGTGTACATCGTGCACTATGAGCTTGACAGGTGCATGTTCTTTCACTTGAGAGGTTACAGGCTTGATAAAGATAGAGGAAACAGAAACAATCCTTCACGCCTTCTGATGATTTCACAAAAGAGTAAGGGAAATGGATTACAGTTGATGGATTTTGTTTTCTATTTTCCAGTATCTCTTTAAATTTGATATGGAAATAACCTGAGGCATGAAATCAATACATACAAAAATCTTGAGCTTTAATAATGTCTTCTACTTTCATTTAAAATCATTTTGTGCTAGTTTGTCGATACTAATTTTTGTCAATAAATTTTATGTTTAGATATCACCTTCTTAAAGTGAGATTTCATGAACATGTTAGGCTTTAAAACATGTTATTGCTCTAGCCTATAGCCACTGATATTCTTACGTTCTTTCGGTGATTTTACTTTTTTTTAGACTAATCTCTTTAGCAAGGAGACTATGTTTATGTTACTACTCCTCAAATTGGAGGGACCATATTGTGTGAAAAAGCTGATAGGATTTTGGAAATTACAAATATTTTGTTGAGAGAAACAGGTTAATGTGTGTGCAAGCTGCATATGTCTAAGTATTGTTCTGAATTTTAAGTTGGGTGATATGCTTTGCTACTGGTTTTTATCTTACTATGATTGAAGATTACAAAGATGTAACCTAAGAAATGTTAATAGGTGCCTTGATTGGAAAAAAAAAAAAATCTCTCCACATTTGTAGTAAAATGTGAACTTAGTTGACAGTCCTACACAGGGTAGGACTGTGGAACAAAATGGGTGAATGTGTGTATGTTCCCCCTAAATATTTTCAGAATTGAGAAGGGATCAGCAGGGGCCAGGAAGTGCTGTGCCATGGCTGGCCATCATGGAAATAGGCTGTTTTTTACTTCTTCTGGCTTTTTAATGTGTGTTTTTGTTTATAGAACAGAAAAAGTAAACTGCAAATTGTTATATGAGACACATGTTTAATGAAAAGATACCAATGATTTTGCTTTTTTTAAATTTCAATAACATCAAATGAATGGGAGATGTGTCTAATGGAAAGGAAAAATGGGTCTTTCCTTTTCTCTTGCCTTAGGCTAGCATAGAAAGAAGAAAAAAAAAGATTATTGCTCCAATAGTCTTTTTGTGTGTGTGTTTTTCTCAGATGACTATTTTGATATTGTAGATTTCATGTTTGTCATAATTAAAATGTTACTGAAATCCACCATGAATAATGTCCTCTGAAATAAGTTGCCACTCAACATTAATTTTTTTATTTTTGTATTTAGTTGAAAGGTTTCTTTTGAACTTGCTCCTGCGCTACTAAGCATTGCTAGATAAGGTTAAAGAATCACTTCATTCCACTAAAAGTTCATGCTATTCAGAGTTGGCTGTGTCTTCACTGATTCTCAGTTCCTTTCCTCATCAGGATGATGATTATCTGGAACACTTATCCAGGAACATTATCCAGGCCACTTCCAAACCTGTCCAATGTCTGCTCTCCTCAAGCCCCCACCTTACATGGTTTTCCTCCACTTCTGCAAATGATCTTGCCTCGTACTCTACTGAAGGATCCACTATGAGGTTCCTCAACTTAACTTTCCTAAACCTCAGTCCTGGTTTTCACACATCTTCACCTCCTTCAGTCATGGCTGAGAAGGGTGTCCACATTTCTCTTCAAGGCTCATACTCCACTTATGCTCCTAAACATGAGCCATCTTCTCTCTACCAGGATTTTGCTCTATTGATTATAATTTCTCTCTTACATGATGTGTTACACTCTCTCCTCCAAAGAATTTTCCTAAGCCTTCCAAATATCTGGCTTTTGGTAAAACCACCTTCCTTCTACCCTACCACCATCTCTATCTACTGGCCTTTCTTTTCACCAAGAAACTGTCTGAAAGGAATTTCTTGAGGTTTCTACTTTGTTGCCAATGTTTTGGCCCTTGAATACAACTGAAATGATTTTGAAGATTGTGCTCTTTCTCCTCAAAATCCTAGCTTATTTTGCCAATTAAGTTCTCTCCTACAAAAATGTCCTTTGCCTCCAAGTTGGAATGGCCCAATTCCAGATTTACAGTGAAGGAATGAAACCACTGTTGCCTAGCCTGAGGATCCACAGAAATGCAAATGACTGGCTTGAGAAGAGGATGATTTAAACTGCTAGCCTGGCCACCTTGGGAAAAGTGCTGGGAAGTAGGGGTGGGGAGAGGGCCTGAGCTCAGGCTGACACTGGGGCCCAGGGCAAGGTTACAATATTAAGAGGTCTGGTGACTCCACCCTCAAGAACAAAAGTAAACAGCAGAAATCCAAACAACTTTTCAATTACCAGCTCAGAAATAAGTCAACCTGAAATTTTTAAGATTACGAAAACTTTGTAACTTCCCAATGTTTATTTTTTTTGTATTATCCCCTAAAGGTTAGTGGTAAATTACCTAAGAAGCATAGCAGAGGCAGCAAGGAATAGGAGGAAGCAGGAGCGCTGAGTCTCTTGTCATACCTGGGTGTCTATGGAGGAGTGGGGGAGGTGAAGATAAAATCTTCAAAAAGTACACCAATACTGATAATTTTGGGGTTTTCTTTTTAAAGAGGAATGTTAAAACAGAGGTGGGTGGTAAAGGAGGGGAAGAGAGTAATGGAATAAGCGGGGCCTGAGAAGGGTTGCTAGGGCTTAATACTAGTTCTGCTCAGGTGGTTCTGGTGGTTTCAGGATTGACTGAGCCCCACCCCATCCCCATCCTCTGCATATATTATACAAATCCTCCCATGGCTCTGCCTAATAAAAATTACCTGTAAAAACTTTCTGAAAGTTTCCTGCACTTCCCCCTTCTTGAGAGGGTGAGTTCTTTCTTACTGTATTGTGACCCTTGACACTCTATATCCCATGGTGTGGTTATTTTTGTGTGAGCCTTTTCCCCTAAGGGATAGGATCCACATCATGATCATAACTGTATCCCTCACTGCCTTAAACTACTGAAGCACCTCCCACACTAAGAAAAGCCAATATTTATTAGTCCTTTGTTTAGTTCTTGGAAGAACTTGACTTTGAACAATAAAAAATTGGAATCAAGATGTTGGGAGAGAATTAGGAAAAGTTGGGATTAGCTGTACAATGTGGAAAAATCAGATAAAGTATGATAGAGCAGAATAGAGGTTTTGAAACTCAGCTTTGCTAAGCAAGTTAAGGGTTACTTTTTTTGGTATGTGAAACTTCTAGGTTGTTCTGTCTCTTGGAAAACAGTGGGGTCATGAGATTTTAACAACTTCATAAAATCAGAATGGCATCAAACATCTGGTATGTGTAATAGACATGCTTCCTAGTACATATATCCACAGCCCTTGAAGGAGGCAGCCCTGCATACCTCATAACAATGCACCTGGCATGGCATCAGCCCCTGTGGAGACCTGACCCATGTAGCCAATCCATTGCCTAACCATTGACCCCTAACTGGTGATGATGCCAATCAGATTATTTTCCAGGGAATTTGAAATTGAGAGAACAAGAGAACCAGAGAGAGCAGCTGTCTTGGTCCTGATGTTTTCTGGGTTCTTATTGAAGGGACCACAATATGCCTACCCCAAAATGTGCCATTTTGGCATAAGGAATATTTTGAGCTGAAAGCAATTGAGAAATAGCAGATACAAGAAAAACTCTTTTTCCCTCCTGCTTTTCTGTCTAAAAGTAGGCCATAAATTTCCATTTATAAAGTTGTCTGCCTCTCTACTACCAGGAAAGGATCTACTTGGAAATGTCTCATTACTGGAGAGGACACTTATGCATATAACACACCTTACTAGACAACCCTTATTTATCATACATTTCCTAGCACCTTTCCTAACTTCCCCCCTCACCCCTGTTCTCCACAGGAAACCCCATACCCCCTTTCCTTTGTGTAGCCTCTTCATACTTAATCACTTCTGTTAAGATAGTATAGGTCAAAAATTCTAATTGCCTCCTTGAGTCACATTGATTTGTGAAGCCTTTGTGTACGTATGTAATTAAATGTTTTTTCTCTTGTCAGTCTGTCTTTTATCAGTTTAATTCTCAGACATTGAACCTAAGAGGATAGAGGAAAAGTGTTTTTCCTTCCTTACACTATTCTCCTCATAAGGTCATACTTAAATAAACTTCATTTTCTTTTTGTTTTGTGAGATTTTGGTTTCCTGTAATCATCCCTACTCCGTTCTTTTCCTTGTTTGCCTTTAGTGAGTCCCTGTTCCTTGCTATCCAAGGCTTCGTTTACAAATATTTTACAACAAAAGAAAACAGATATTATGACTTGATGAACTATGAAGAGTAACAGCCTAAAGTTTTTTTTAATAAGTAAATAGTAGAAAATGAATTACCTATCTAGTATCAAATTGTTGCCAACCTGAGTTAGGCAAAAGAATTTTTTTTAGTGCTGTGTCTCTACCCCCTACTCTCCCATATCAAAGCCCTTTATTCCTCAACAATCTGTTCTCATCCTTTCAAGTTGAAGATAAGAGAAGAACTTTGAGAGAATTAGTGATATAATTGTTTTTTCAGGGTAGAATCATTTTGGCACATCATTGGTATGGGAAGAAAATATTGGAACTTGTATTTCTATTACACATTTTAGGAATCAGGCTGGAAAATAAAAATAATTTATTAGAGACATCAGTGGTTATACAATGCAGGAGAAATAAACTCTGATGTTTAAGTTCCAGCAATTTAAAAATTTCTCAGGAGGAAAATCAGATGTCATCCAAAATTGCTACAATATTTTATTTAAAATACTGAATTTTCAACAAAAATTATGAGACCTGCATAAAAACAGGAAAGTGCGACTGAAATTCAGGAAAATAATCAGCCATGAGATACTCTAAGTGGCCCCACTTGTTTTATTTAGCATACAACTAATTCAAAACAGCTAGTGTAAGTATGTTTTAAAACTTAAAGATGAAATGACTCAACAAATATGGACTCTAAATAGAGAAATAGAAACTATGAAAAAGAAATTAAAAATTTTAGAGTTGAAAAATATAACAATTTAAAAATCTGCTGTGTGGGTTCCATGCAAATTTGTGATGGCAGAACAAGAAATCAGTGAACTTGAAGACAGACTAATAGAAACTATCCAACCTAAAGAATAGAAGAAAGATTGAAGAAAAATGAACAAAGCTGCTGGGACTTGTGGGACAGAATCAAAGTATACCAATTTATGCTGGGAGCCCCAGGAGGAAAAGAGGGATAGAGAAAGGTATAGAAAAAATATTTGAAGAAGCAATGTCCTAAAACTTCCCCAATCTGTTTAAAATCTTAATCCACACATCAAAGACACTCAGCAAACACCAAGTAGAATAAAGAGAGGCACAGCTAGATACATCTTAGCCTGCTGAAAGACAAAAATAACAAGAAAATTTTGAGGCAGCAAGAAAATAACTCATTTTACACAAGGGAATCACAGTAAAATTAACAGCTGACCTCTCATTAGAAACAAAAGAAACTAGAGGATAGTAAAAGGACATATTCAAAATGCTGAAAGAAAAAACCTGTCAATCAAGAATTCTATATCTAGCAAAACTGTTCTTCAAAATGAAGGTGACACTTAACCATAAGTGGACCTATGTTGGACGTGTGCTAATTACTGACAGATCCCATACAGCCAGCAGCTTTGTGCAAAGCTCAAAGAAGGTTGTCAGACAGATGCAGGGCACCTGGCAAGTCACCCATCATCTCCAGTTGGAAAGCAGCTCTTTACTCAATGCTAACACTGGGTCATCAAATGATCACCACAGTAGAGGGCTGTTGTAAAATGCTAGATCTGAAGTTCTTCTAAAATAAATCCTCAGAAAATATGACCTCATTATTTCCTTAATTTCAGAGCTCTTTGTATGCTTCATAGAGGCAGAAAGAAGCTTATTAAAGCAGTAGCAGAGAGAAAATAAATCATTCAAAAAATATCTGCCCCCACTCTATCCTTCAGCCATGATGCCTGGCCCTTTACATCCCTGGGCCACTGTTTATTGTTATTTTCTGTACATCTCTGGGGTTGGATCAGGACAGCAAGACAACAGTACCTACTAATACATCATCTTGTCAGGAACTGCCACATTTTTCTGTAGTTAAGTGAATTTTTAAAATACAAAAAAAAAAAAAAATGAAGATGACAATATGTGCCAGAAAAAGCAATTGACAAGATACAACACCGATTCATGGTAAAATGCTCAACATACTAAGAATAGAAAGGAACTTTGTCAGTGTGATAAAGTGCATCTATGAATACCAATGGATAACAACATATTTATGGTGAAAGACTCCATGCTTTCCTTCTAAGTCTGAGAATAAAGTATATGGCCATACCACCTTGAACATACCTGATGTCTGATCTCAGAAAGTAGGGAGGGGCTGGGCATGGTGGCTCATGCCTATAATCCCAGCACTTTGGGAGGCCAAGGCAGGCAGATCACCTCAGGTCAGGAGTTCAAGACGAGCCTGGCCAACATGGCAAAATGGCATCTCTACTAAAAATACAAAAATTAGCTTGGCATGGTGGTGGGTGCCTATAGTGCCAGCTACTCGAAAGGCTGAGGCAGGGAGAATTGCTTGAACCCGGGAGGTGGGGGCTGCAGTGAGCCGAGATCCTGCCACTGCACTCCAGCCTGGGTGACAGAACGAGACTGTCTCAGAAAAAAAAAAAAAAAAAAAAAAAAAGAAACCAAGGAGGGCAAGAAGGGACAGAGCTCATTAGTACTTGGATGGGAGAATAAAATAAGGATGTCCACTCTTATCTCTTCTAGTCAACATTTTACTGGAGATTCTAGCTAGTGTAACAAGGAAGAAAAATCAAAGGCATATTGATTGGAAAGGAAAAATTAAAGCTATCTTTATGTACAGATTACTTGATCTTATACATAGAAAATCCTACTAGGACCTAATAAATGAATTTAACAAGGTCACAAAATACAAGATCAATATATAGAAGTCAGTTGTATTTTTATATGCTAGGAACTAGGAATCTGAAAATTTAAAAAAACAGTTCCGGTCGGGAACGGTGGCTCATGCCTGTAATCCCAGCACTTTGGGAAGCTGAGGCAGGCAGATCACAAAGTCAGAAGTTCAAGAGCAGCCTGGCCAACATGGTGAAATGCTGTCTCTACTAAAAATACAAAAATTAGCCAGGTGTGGTGGCGGGCACCTGTAATCCCAGCTACTTAGGAGGCTGAAGCTGAAGGATTGCTTGAACCTGGGAGGCAGAGGTTGCAGTGAGCTGAGATTGCGCCACTGCACTCCAGCCTGGGTGACAGAGCAGGACTCCATCTCAGAAAAACAAACAAAAAAACGACAAAAAAACCCAGTTCCACTTACAATAACATGAGAAAGAAGACAATATTTAAGAATAAATTTTAGAAAACAAGCATAAGACCTCTGATCTATAGATTAAACGTCATCTCTATCAATATCTTAGCAAGCATTTTTATAGGAATTGAGAAGTCAATTTTAAAATGGAAATACAGGCCGGGTGCAGTGGCTCATGCCTGTAATCCCAGCACTTTGGAAGGCCGAGGGGGGTGGATTGCTTGAGCTCAGGAGTTGAAGACCAGTCTGGGTAACATGGCAAAACCCCATCTCTACCAAAAATACAAAAATTAGGCAGGCATGGTGGCTCACACCTGTGGTTCCAGCTCCTCAGGAGTCTGAGGTGGGAGGATGGCTGGGGCCCAGGAAGTCAAGGCTGCAGTGAGCTGTGATCACACCACTGAACTCCAGCCTGGAGAACAGAATGAGACCTCATCTCAAAAAAAAAAAAAATAAATAAAATGGAAATACATATCAAAAACAATCTTGTAAAAAAAGGTAAGAGTTATTACAATACTAATTTCAAAACTTATAAAGCTATAATAATAGAATGTAATATTGGCATAATGATAGACACTTAGATCAATGAAATAGAAGGTACAGAAATTGACATATTTACAATCAGTTGGTTTGCAGCAAAGATGACAAGGCAGAGCAATAGTGAAAGGGGTGTTTTTTTAAAGAAATACTACTGGAATAATTGCATATTCATATGCAAAATATTGAACTTAAATTCTTACCAAACACCATACAGAAAAAATTAATATATATCACAGACCTAACTGTAAGAGCTAAAATTATATCTGAAAACAGTAGAAAATCTCTGCAACCTTACTTTTGGAAAGGTTTCTTAGATACAACACCAAAACTGTGATCCATTAAAGAAGAAATTGACAAATTGCATTTTATACAAATGAAAAGTTTTGCCCTCCAAAAGATACCAGTAAAAAAGTGAAAAGACAAATAACAGCCTGTGAAAAAATTCCTAGGTCAAATATCTGATAAAGTACTAGGTCAAATATCTGATAAAGTATCTAGAATATATAAAGCATGCTAAATGTCAAAAATAAGATAAGCAATTCAATTAAAAATAAAATGTCTTAATAGAGATTTCACCAAAAAGGTATACAAATGATTAATAAGCACATGAAAAGGTGTTCAACGTATTAGGGAAATGCAAATTACAACCACAATATGATACCAGTACACTACCAGTAAAATGGATATAAGCCAAAAATTGACAATACACAGTGATGACAAAGATGTGAAAAAACTGCAACTCTCATAAATTGCTAAATCTGTAATGGTATATACACTTTTTGGAGTCATTTAGCAACTTGTTGAAAACATAAACATAGCCAGACACAATGTTGCATGCATGTAGACCCAGCTACTCAGATGGCTGAGGCAGGAGGATCCCTGGAGTTCAGGAGTTCTGGGCTATAGTGCACTATGCTGATCAGGTGTCTGTACTGTTATGCATCAATATGGTGACTTCCTGGGAAGAAGGGACCACCAGGTTGCCTCAGGAAAGGTGAAGCAGCTCAGGTTGGAAACAGAACAGGTCAAAACTCCTGTGCTGATCAGTAGTGGGATTGCACCTATCGATACCACTGCACGTCCGTCTATGCAATGTAGAGAGGCCTAGTCTCTTTAAAAAAGAAAAAGTCATATATATAAATATAAAATTATACCATATGACCCAGCAACCTTACTTCAATAGAAATAAATATGTATGTCCACACAGACTTTTACACGAATGGTAGCAATATTGTTAATAATAGCAAAACATTGGAAATAATCTAAATATTACCTGATGATTGACAAAACAAAACATGGCATACTCAATACTGTTCATCTCTAAAAATAATGAACTACTGATACATGGTACAATATGGATAAACCTCCAAAATATTATGCCAAGAGAAAAAAAGCCAGACAAGAGGCCTCATTTGTATGGTACCATTTATATGAAACTCGCAAAAAGGGAAAAAATGTGGAGATAGAAGACAGATCAGTGATTACCTTAGACTGGGATGGGAGGATTTAATACAAGTGGTTATGACTGAATGTTTTCTGGTGATGTTAGTGTCCTAAAAGTGGATAGTGGTAATGGTTCCACAACAATACATTTATTAAAAATAATACAGTTCTAATGGGTATATTTTATGAATTGTAAATTAGACCCCAATAAAGCTATTATAAATAAAAAACTTTAAAAATAATGGCATAAACACATCTTAAAACTCCCTTATATGAACACTTCATAAATTTGAAAACATTTTCTAATATGATTAAAAATATTCCTAATGGCATTTCAGTGGCTCAGAACCCAGCTGTTAAACGTTAAAAAAAAACTTTGTGAGGAAAACTAGTTGACCTCAGAGAAGCCAGAAATTTACTAGAGAAAAAGACTAAATTACAATCTTTGCATAATTGGTGGATGGAATTGATTTTTTTTTTTTTTTTTTTTTTGAGACAAGGTCTTGCCCTGTCAGATAGCTAGAGTGCTGTGGTGTGACCATAGTTCACTGCAGCCTTAAACTCCTGGGGTCAAGCAATCCTGCCTCAGCCTCCTGAGTAGCTGGGACTACAGGTATGTGCCACCATGCCTGGCTAATTTTTACATTTATTTTTTTTGTAGAGATAGGGTCTCACTATGTTGCCCAGGCTGGTCTTAAACCCCTGGCCTCAAGTGATCCTCCCATTTTGGCCTCCCAAAGTGTTGGGATTACAGGTGTAAGCCATAGCGCCCAGCCCTGGAATTGAAATTTGAGTATCATAATTGATTACATAAAGCCTATTTTGTACTTCTTCCATATTTTTCCAGTGTCTATTTTAATGCCTATATTCATTAAAGCCAAGTATGGGGGTGAACTGTCCTTAGAGTTTGAATTCTTCTATGACCAACCATTAAACCAAGATTTTCAAGTAGTGAAGCATAGTCCATCACATAATTTTCACTAACATTTATTCGAATTGTCTATACTACATATATCCATACTATATATCTTTTTTCTCGTACTTATAGGTTTTCTGTGTTTGTATTTTATAATATACATAATTTAGAACAAGATTACACTTAAAGAATTTAAAATAAATAAATTTGGAAATATATCCTTAAAAGTGTTAGTTATATAGATGTGTGAATGAGACCTCAAAGTTTTAGTAGAATATCTTTAGATAAAATGTTTATTCTTTCCCTGCCATTTGTGTATTTTGTTGTCGTTTTAGTTTTTTCTCTTCTGTCAACCCTAATTACTAGAAGTAAGTCTTTGAAAGACTGTATTTTAATCTTGTTCTTTTGCTTTTTTCTTTGTCTTAAAGATCACTTAAATCATTTAGCTCCAATAAATTTGAATCTCAGACACACTCATTATCAGAGACAGTGATCATTATTGTGATTCAAACTGAGAAAGGTCAATGAAATCTCCAGTGGTATTGAGAGGAGTAGCCTTCTTTGGACACTTCTAAATGATGTAAAAGTAGGACATAAGAAAAACACAATAGGAAGAAAGACAAGGAAATCCCTATAATGTAGAGAATTTGATAAAAGAAAAGTATCTGCCCACACAGAATTAATTTATTTTTATGGTCAATTGAAAACTTGATTTTTAAAATCATAGGCATTTAATGATTTACTGTTGGGCCTTGGAAAAGTCACTTATTTTTTTATTGTCTCTTTCCCACATCTGTGAAAATGAGGTTTAATGTACTTCTCCATTTCTCACAAACATTATTAACCTTTAAACTTAAAAAAAGTGTGAACTATATAAGCTTCTGAACTTTTTGTATAAGTATGCTAGTGTTCCTATGCTAGTGTGCATAAACACGGAGGGCTTTGGTATCTAAGAGTTTATATCAGGAAAGAACTCCTTATTTCTACTTTACATTAACTTTTTGTTTCCCCCCTTCTTTCTATTTGTTAAGATTAGTAAAAATTTCTTTATTAACTAATATAATTTGTAATCCCATAGATAACATAATCACCAACATTTTATCAACTTCTTGTAAATCTTTTTTTTTTTTTTTTCAAGACAGGGTCTCGCTCTGTCACCCAGGCTGGAATGCAGTGGCAAGATCTCAGCTCCCTGCGGTCTAAACCTCCCCAGCTCAAGTGATCCTCCTGCCTCAGCCCTCCTGAGTGGCTGGGACCACAGGCATGTGCCACCATGCCTGGCCAATTTTGTTTATTTTTTATAGAGATGAGGTCTCCCTATGTTGCTCAGGCTGGTCTTGAGCTCCTGGGCTCAAGCAATCCTCCTACCTCAGCCTCCCAAAGTACTGGGATTACAGGCATAAGCCACTGCACCCAGCCTTTTCTCCCTTTTTTGAAACCACTAGAAATAATTTTCTTTAGTTGATATGTCATAATCTCATTAGTCAAATGCTTAAATTTAATATTTTAATCCAATTTTTTTTCAATTACGAGCTTTCTAAAATTATAGAATTTTAAGGCTAGAGGAATCTTAGAGATTATAAATCAGTATTAATACTGGCCTAATAACTCTCAGCTTAAATCCCTTTCTATTCAACCTTTTGATTTTCCTTATAGAGAAGAATAAATTAATAAGATTCAGTCATTTCACCATGTTTGCTGTATATATATGTGTGTGTGTATGCATGTGACTAAATTTTCCAAGTCTAGAATAATGTAAATTTTGAAAATGTTATATGGATAAAATATTAGAAGAAAAAAATGTGCAGTTATGCCAAGAATTCTCCTCATATTTAAAAATGACTACTTTATCTAACTATTACTCTAAAATATTATTTGGCTGTTGAGAAGGTGATAGCCTGAGGTATTTTGTCTTTAACCTTCGATATGGGTACACTGTAATTATTTTTTATGTTCTTAAAATTGAATTGCATCCTATTGACTATAGCTTCTGTGTTTTAAAAGTTGATAAATTGTGTTTAATATAGTTGGTGGAAGAGCACTGAGCTCAAAGTCAGGAGGTGTGGCTGGCTTGTAGCCTTGCCTGTCCTGCCTGCTTCCTCGAGTCTTGGGCAGGGCATTCAATCTCTATGGCCCTGTGTTTACCGATCTGTAAAATGACTCAGTTGGGCAGAAGTATTTCCTGGGCCTAGGTTAATTTCCATATAAAATGAAATACTACATGATCTCAGTCTATATTTTGATTTTTTTTATTTTGAAAGAAATTTCCCAAAAATGTTTATCACATTGCTATAGCCCTTAAGTCTATTTTCATCCGCTTGTTTGTTTTCAGTTTTCCAGAAGCTATGTTTGAATAGACTTCTCCTGCCTTCACTTTTTTTCCTTTTCTTTTTTTTTTTTTTTTGAGACAGACTTGCTCTGTCGCCCAGGCTGGAGTACAGTGGCACCATCATGGCTGACTGCAGCCTTGGTCTCCCAGGCTCAAATGATCCCGCCATCTCAGCCTCCTAAGTAGCTGGGACCACAGGCACAGGCCACTACACTTGATCATTTTTGTTATCATTATTGTTATTTGTAGAGATGAGGTCTCACTATATTGCCCACGTTGGTATCAAACTTCTGGCCAGAATCCTCCCACCCTGGACTCCCAAGAGATCCTCCCACCCCAATTCCCAAAGTGCTGAGATTCCAGGTGTAAGCCACTGTGCCTGGGTGACTCTTTTTTTTTGTTGTTGTTCAAGATATGCCTTTCTCCTTTACTCCTACTTACATCTTGCTTTCCTGTCCCTAACTCTAGGACCTTACCCCTACCTTAACAAGGGAGCAGCTGTTTATTAAAAAAACAAAAAAACAAAAACAAACAAACAAAATGACTGATCTTCTTCTATGCCTGTTGAGGAGCCACTATATGTAGTCATCTCCCTTCACTCAGAGAGGGTAGAATGGAAACCTTTGCGGGCGTTGGAGCCAGACTGCCTGGGTTTGCATCTGGTCTCTCCACTCAGCAGCTGGATGATCTCGAATCATAGTTTCTCCATCTGCAAAATGGGAAGAACAGTGTTACTCAAACATTGTTGTGAGCATTTAATGAGTTAAAAGAGCTAAGACTCTTAGGATAGTGTCTGGCACATAGTAATTGCTATTGACTCATAAAGTGGTGACTTCAGGGCAGGCTGGAAAAGAGGATAAAGCTGAAGCAGGGGAACAACACTGGGTGAGTGGAATGCTGTGTTCTTATAGCTCTGGGCCTTTTGCAATGGCACTCAATTCCTTGCTTCCTGCTGTTTTCCTGCTATCATCCTGGGATGTAAATGTTGGGCAAAAGCCTGATGAGAAGAGGAAGACTGGCATAATTTGTGGGTGATGTTCCTTTCATTTAATTTGAAAGAATGGCTACCTATGGCAACTTTTTCTCCCAGTACATTTCCTGTTTGAAACATGATTTTTTGTTTTCTACCATGCTTCTGAACTGGCATGCCATAATTATTATGCTCTAAGACCTTAAGATCTTAGAAAAAAGCCCAAGAATTGTCCTTTGGACAGGCCTATTTATAATATTATTCCATTTGAAAAACAGCACTGGAAAAACTGTTCTTAGCAAAGAATATTAATTGACAAAAACATTTCTTTGCTAAGAATCTGAGGGAAGCAATCTGTTCTTAGCTCTTTCAAACCACAAAATAGATTTAGCCTCTAATGAACAAAAGCCAATTATTTATGTTCAATACTACCTTTAAAAAGCCTTTGTTTTTTATAACAGAGCTCTTTTTCTATTCTCTATGAAAGCAAATTTTTTAAATACAGCAGGTCTTTTTATAAGAAAAAGGCAGTCAAATCTAATAACAAGATTCTAGTTTGGGTGTAAAACATATTTTTCCACCTCAATATTGAAGTATGTAGGTTTTTTAAATAAGAGGGTATTTATCCATTTTGATTAAGAAGTACCATTATGCCAAATCTTTGGTAGAGTGAGCATAACAAATATGTCATATGAAAAGAAGGCACATAAAAAGATTTTTGCTGGTAAAAAGTTAAAATTCAATAGTACTTAGAAAATAATATTGCACATTCTTGATGAACATGGAAGATATTAATATTAAATCTGGATAAATCAATGAGTATTTCACTTTTCCTCTCTTCTAAGGGGGAAGTAAAGTAATACTAAACAATTGACAAAAGGCTAATAAGTACATGTACTTTTTCAGATCATAAATACTGTGTTTGAAGCTCAAAAAGAATATGTCAACAAAAGAAAGAATTAAAATTCCTGAGCCATAGGATGTCACATAGCAAAGAATTTGGCCTTTTAATAAAACATCTTCAGCATATTTTTTATTTCAAATATGTTATTAAGAGGAAAACAATCACATATTGCATGGTCATGTCAGAAATCAGTAGACATTTCTGTATGTATAAGGCAACTACATTCTGTACTTACTTTGTAAACTTTTAATTAGATACTTGTGATTTACTTTAACATTTTTGGTGTGATATTTAGTTAGAAAATATTATTTTAAATACAATTCATTCAGAAGATATCTTGATTTTGTATCTTGCATATTTTTCATTTAGGGTTTCGTAGTTCATTTTGGTGAATTGGCAGCCCTAGAAATAAAAATTCCATTTTTCCAAAGACTCAGAAGAAGAGCGATGTTGAAATCTTTCTAGATTGTCCAAACCTGGGACTGTAGCATGATCCACTCACCCCAGTATTATAATAGTAGTGCAGATTCTCTTTCAAGCTATCTTTCCCTGGAATTGCTGGTCTATTTGTTTATATAGCCTATATAGGGGGTAATTATCATTGTCAAGTATGATACGTTTTCTTTCTTTTTTCTTTTTTTAAGAGACAGGGTCTCACTGTGTCACCCAGGCTGGAGTGCAGTGGCTATTTACAGGTGTGATCAGTGTATACTACAGCCTTGAACGCCTGTCAAGCAATGCTCCTGACTCAGCCTCCCAAGTAGCTGCTACTTACAGGTGTGCACCACTATGCTTGGCTCATTTTCTTTTTAATAGGCTATTGAACAGCTATCAGACAAAAATACATGAACAGTCTGGAGTGTACTAGTAGTCATTCAGTTTGTTCAACATTAGTTCATTCCTTCTTATTGCTGAGTAGTATTCCATTACAATAGTCTCCCACTTATTCGTGGTTTTACTTTCTGTAGTTTCAGTTACCTGCCAAAAAATTAAGATATTTTGAGAGACCACATTTATATAATTTTATTGCAGTATGTTGCTATAAACATTCTATTTTATTATTGGTTACTTTGTTAATCTTTTACTGTACCTAATTTATAAATTAAACTTTATCATAGGTACGTAAGTATAAGAAAAAACAGCATATATAGGGTATGGTACTATTCGAGGTTTCAGGTATCCACTGGGGGTCTTGAATGCATCTCCTGAGAATAATGGGGGACTATTGTGCATGTATTTATTTCTTTCTTTATCTACCTGTTGATGGGCATTTGAGTTGTTACAGTTTTTGGTTATGATGAGTAATGTATGTATATTTATGTACAGTTTTTTGTGGAGGTGTACATTGTTTCGCTTGATATTGCTGGGTCCCAGAATAAGTTTATGTTTAACTATTTAACAGTTAAGAAACTGCCAAACAGTTTTCCAAAATGGCTATACCATTTTACACTCCTGACAGCAATCTATAACGTTTCAGTTATTCCACATTCTTGCCAACACTTGATATTATCAACATTTAAATTTTAGGCCGGGTGCTGTGCCTCACACCTGTAATCTCAGCACTTTTGGAGGCGGAGGCAGGAAGATCTCTTGAGCCCAGGTGTTCAAGACCAGCCAGGGAAACATAGTGAGACCTCATCTCTACTAAAAGCGATAGTAATAAAAAAAAATAGCTGGGTGTGATGGCACATGCCTATAGTCCTAGCTACTCAGGAGGTAAGGTAGGAAGATGCTTCATCCCAGGAGGTGGAGGCTACAGTGAGCCATAATTGCACCACTGCACTCCAGCCTGCACAACAGAGAAATACCTTGTATAAAAAAGTAATAATAATAAATGTTATCTGCTGTAATGTGTGTGTAGTGGCATCTTATTGTAGTTTAAATTTGCATTTTCCTGATGACTAAGGATGTTGAACATTTTTTAATATGCTTATTGAGCATTACTGTATCTTCTATTGTGAAGCATATGTTCAAATAATCTACCCTTTCTTTTTTGGATATCATGTTGCTGGCATATATACATGGCTAATGTCATATAACTATCCAGACATCTGTTTTTTTTTTTCTTTTTATACTTTAACTTCTGGGGTACATGTGCACAACGTGCAGGTTTGTTACATATGTATACATGTGCCACGTTGGTATGCTGAACCCATTAACTCGTCATTTATATTAGGTATATCTCCTAATGCTATCCCTCCCCCCTCGCCCCACCCCACGACAGGCCCCAGTGTGTGATGTTCCCCACCCTGTGTCCAAGTGTTCTCATTGTTCAATTCCCACCTATGAGTGAGAACATGTGGTGTTTGGTTTCCTGTCCTTGGGATAGTTTGCTGAGAATGATGGTTTCCAGCTTCATCCATGTCCCTACAAAGGACATGAACTCATCCTTTTTTATGGCTGCATAGTATTCCATGGTGTATATGTGCCACATTTTCTTAATCCAGTCTATCATTGTTGGATATTTGAGTTGGTTCCAAGTCTTTGCTATTGTCAATACTGCCACAATAAACATACGTGTGCATGTGTCTTTATAGCAGCATGATTTATAATCCTTTGGGTATATACCCAGTAATGGGATGGCTGGGTCAAATGGTATTTCTAGTTCTAGATCCCTGAGGAATCACCATACTGACTTCCACAATGGTTGAACTAGTTTACAATCCCACCAACAGTGTAAAAGTGTTCCTATTTCTCCACATCCTCTCCAGCACCTGTTGTTTCCTGACTTTTTAATGATGGCCATTCTAACTGGTGTGAGATGGTATCTCATTGTGGTTTTGATTTGCATTTCTCTGATGGCCAGTGATGATGAGCATTTTTTCATGTGTTTTTTGGCTGCATAAATGTCTTCTTTTGAGAAGTGTCTGTTCATATCCATCACCCACTTTTTGATGGGGTTGTTTTTTTCTTGTAAATTTGTTTGAGTTCATTGCAGATTCTGGATATTAGCCCTTTGTCAGATGAGTAGATTACAAAACTTTTCTCCCATTCTGTAGGTTGCCCGTTCACTCTGATGGTAGTTTCTTTTGCTGTGCAGAAGCTCTTTATTTTAATTAGATCCCATTTGTCAATTTTGGCTTTTGTTGCCATTGCTTTTGGTGTTTTAGACATGAAGTCCTTGCCCATGCCTATGTCCTGAATGGTATTGCCTAGGTTTTCTTCTCAGGTTTTTATGGTTTTAGGTCTAGCATTTAAGTCTTCAATCCATCTTGAATTAATTTTTGTGTAAGGTGTACGGAAGGGATCCAGATTCAGCTTTCTACATATGGCTAGCCAGTTTTCCCAGCACCATTTATTAAATAGGGAATCCTTTCCCCATTTCTTGTTTTTGTCAGGTTTGTCAAAGATCAGATGATTGTAGATATGTGGCATTATTTCTGAGGGCTCTGTTCTGTTCCATTGGTCTATATCTCTGTTTTGGTACCAGTACCATGCAGTTTTGGTTACTGTGGCCTTGTAGTATAGTTTGAAGTCAGGTAGCGTGATGCCTCCAGCTTTGCTGTTTTGGCTTAGGATTGTCCTGGCAACACGGGCTCTTTTTTGGTTCCATATGAACTTTAAAGTAGTTTTTTCCAATTCTGTGAAGAAAGTCATCGGTGGCTTGATGGGGATGGCATTGAATCTATAAATTACCTTGGGCAGTATGGCCACTTTCACGATATTGATTCTTTCTACCCATGAGCATGGAATGTTCTTCCATTTGTTTGTATCCTCTTTTATTTCATTGAGCAGTGGTTTGTAGTTCTCCTTGAAGAGGTCCTTCACGTCCCTTGTAAGTTGGATTCCTAGGTATTTTATTCTCTTTGAAGCAACTGTGAATGAGAGTTCACTCATGATTTGGCTCTCTGTCCATTGTTGGTGTATAAGAATGCTTGTGATTTTTGCACATTGATTTTGTATCCTGAGACTTTGCTGAAGTTGCCTATCAGCTTAAGGAGATTTTGGGCTGAAACAGTGGGGTTTTCTAGATATAGAATCATGTCATCTGCAAATAGGGACAATTTGCCTTCTTCTTTTCCTAATTGAATACCCTTTATTTCCTTCTCCTGCCTGATTGCCCTGGCCAGAACTTCCAACACTATGTTGAATAGGAGTGGTGAGAGAGGGCATCCCTGTCTTGTGCCAGTTTTCAAAGGGAATGCTTCCAGTTTTTGCCCATTCAGTATGATATCGGCTGTGGGTTTGTGATAGATAGCTCTTCTTATTTTGAGATATGTCCCATCAATACCTAATTTATTAAGAGTTTTCAGCATGAAGCATTGTTGAATTTTGTCAAAGGCCTTTTCTGCATCTACTGAGATAATCATGTGGTTTTTATCTTTGGTTCTGTTTATATGATGGATTACATTTATTGATTTGTGTATGTTGAACCAGCCTTGCATCCCAGGGATGAAGCCCACTTGATCATGGTGGATAAGCTTTTGAATGTGCTGCTGGATTTGGTTTGCCAGTATTTTATTGAGGATTTTTGCATTGATGTTCATCAGGGATATTGGTCTAAAATTCTCTTTTTTTGTTGTGTCTCTGCCAGGCTTTGGTATCAGGATGATGCTGGCCTCATAAAATGAGTTAGGGAGGATTCCCTCTTTTTCTATTATTTGGAATAGTTTCAGAAGGAATGGTACCAGCTCCTCTTTGTACCTCTAGTAGAATTCGGCTGTGAATCCATCTGGTCCTGGACATTTTTTGGTTGGTAAGCTGTTAATTATTGCCTCGGCTGGGCGCGGTGGCTCACGCTTGTAATCCCAGCACTTTGGGAGGCCAAGGCGGGCGGTTCACGAGGTCAGGAGATCGAGACCACGGTGAAACCCCGTCTCTACTAAAAATACAAAAAAAAATTAGCCGGGCGTGCTGGCAGGCGCCTGTAGTCCCAGCTACTCGGAGAGGCTGAGGCAGGAGAATGGCGTGAACCCGGGAGGTGGAGCTTGCAGTGAGCCGAGATTGCGCCACTGCACTCCAGCCTGGGCGACAGAGCGAGACTCCGTCTCAAAAAAAAAATTAAAAAAAAAAAAAAATTATTGCCTCAATTTCAGAGCCTGTTATTGGTCTATTCAGAGATTCAACTTCTTCCTGGTTTAGTCTTGGGAGGGTGTATGTGTTGAGGAATTTATCCATTTCTTCTAGATTTTCTAGTTTATTTGCGTAGAGGTGTTTATAGTATTCTCTGATGGTAGTTTGTATTTCTGTGGGATCGGTGGTGATATCCCCTTTATCATTTTTTATTTTGTCTATTTGATTCTTCTCTCTTTTCTTCTTTATTAGTTTTGCTAGCGTCTATCAATTTTGTTGATCTTTTCAAAAAACCAGCTCCTGGATTCATTGATTTTTTGAAGGATTTTTTTGTGTGTCTATCTCCCTCCGTTCTGCTCTGATCTTAGTTATTTCTTGCCTTCTGCTAGCTTTTGAATGTGTTTGCTCTTGCTTCTCTAGTTCTTTTAATTGTGATGTTAGGGTGTCAATTTTAGATCTTTACTGCTTTGTCTTGTGGGCATTTAGTACTGTAAATTTCCCTCTACACACTGCTTTAAATGTATCCCAGAGACTCTGGTATGTTGTGTCTTTGTTCTCATTGGTTTCAAAGAACATCTTTATTTCTGGCTTCATTTCGTTATGTACCCATTAGTCATTCAGGAGCAGGTTGTTCAGTTTCCATGTTGTTGAGTGGTTTTGAGTGAGTTTCTTAGTCCTGAGTTCTAGTTTGATTGCACTGTGGTCTGAGAGACAGTTTGTTATAATTTCTGTTCTTTTACATTTGCTGAGGAGTGCTTTACTTCCAACTATGTGGTCAATTTTGGAATACGTGTGATGTGGCACTGAAAAGAATGTACATTCTGTTGATTTTGGGTGGAGAGTTCTGTGGATGTCTATTATGTCTGCTTGGTGCAGAGCTGAGTTCAATTCCTGTATATCCTTGTTAACTTTCTGTCTTGTTGATCTGTCTAATGTTGACAGTGGGGTGTTAAAGTCTCCCATTATTATTGTGTGGAAGTCTAAGTCTCTTTGTAGGTCTCTAAGGACTTGCTTTATGAATCTGGGTGTTCCTGTATTGGGTGCATATATATTTAGGGTAGTTAGCTCTTCTTGTTGAATTGATCCCTTTACCATTATATAATGGCCTTGTTTGTCTCTTTTGATCTTTGTTGGTTTAAAGTCTGTTTTATCAGAGACTAGGATTGCAACCCCTGCCTTTTTTTCTGTTTTCTATTTGCTTTGTGGATCTTCCTCCATCCCTTTATTTAGAGCCTATGTGTGTCTCTGCACGTGAGGTGGGTCTCCTGAATACAGCACACTGATGGGTCTTGACTGTTTATCCAATTTGCCAGTCTGTGTCTTTTAATTGGAGCATTTAGCCTGTTTACACTTAAGGTTAATATTGTTATGTGTGAATTTGATCCTGTCATTATGATGTTAACTGGTTATTTTGCTCGTTAGCTGATGCAGTTTCTTCCTAGCATTGATGGTCTTTACAATTTGACATGTTTTTGCAGTGGCCAGTACCAGTTGTTGCTTTCCATGTTTATTGCTTCCTTCAGGAGCTCTTGTAAGGCAGGCCTGGTGGTGACAAAATCTCTCAGTATTTGTCTGTAAGGGATTTTATTTCTCCTTCACTTATGAAGCTTAGTTTGGCTGGATATGAAATTCTGGGTTGAAAATGCTTTTCTTTAAGAATGTTGAATATTGGCCCCCACTCTCTTCTGGCTTGTAGAGTTTCTGCAGAGAGATCAGCTGTTAGTCTGATGGGCTTCCCTTTGTGGGTAACCTGACCTTTCTTTGTGGCTGTCTTTAACATTTTTCCTTCATTTCCACCTTGGTGAATCTGACAATTATGTGTCTTGGAGTTGCTCTTCTTGAGGAGTATCTTTCTGGCATTCTCTGTATTTCCTTAATTTGAATGTTGGCCTGCCTTGCTAGATTGGGGAAGTTCTCCTGGATAATATCCTGCAGAGTGTTTTCCAGCTTGGTTCCATTCTCCCTGTCACCTTCAGGTACACCAATCAGATGTAGATTTGGTCTTTTCACATAGTCCCATATTTCTTGGAGGCTTTGTTCGTTTCTTTTTACTCTTTTGTCTCTACACTTCTCTTCTTGCCTCATTTCATTCATTTGATCTTCAATCACTGATATCGTTTCTTCCACTTGATCAAATCGGCTATTAAAGCTTGTGTGTGCGTCACATAGTTCTTGTGCCATGGTTTTCCACTCCATCAGGTCACTTAAGGTCCTCTCTGTGCTGTTTATTCTAGTTAGCCCTTCGTCTAATCTTTTTTCAAGGTTTTTAGCTTCTTTGCAATGGGTTCAAACATCCTCCTTTAGCTCAGAGAAGTTTGTTATTACCGACGATCTGATTCCTTCTTCTCTGAACTCGTCAAAGTCATTCTCTGTCCAGCTTTGTTCTTTTGCTGGTGAGGAGCTGCATTCCTTTGGAGGAGAAGAGGCACTCTGATTTTTAATATTTTCAGCTTTTCTGCTCTGGTTTCTCCCCATCTTTGTGGTTTTATCTACCTTTGTTCTTTTATGATGGTGACATACAGTTGGTGTTTTGGTGTGGATGTCCTTTCTGTTTGTTAGGTTTCCTTCTAAACAGTCAGGACCCTCAGCTGCAGGTCTGTTGGAGTTTGCTGGAGGTCCCCTCCAGACCCTGTTTGCCTGGGTATCAGCAGTGGAGGCTGCAGAACAGCATATATTACAGAACGTCAAATGTTGCTGCCTGATCCTTCCTCTGGAAGCTTCATCTCAGAGGGGCTCCTGCTGTATCAGGTGTCATATGGCCCCTACTGGGAGGTACCTCCCAGTTAGGCTACTCAGGGGTCAGGGACACACTTGAGAAGACAGTCTGTCTGTTCTCAGATCTCAAGCTGCGTGCTGGGAGAACCACTACTCTCTTCAAAGCTGTCAGGCAGGGACGTTTAAGTCTGTAGAAGTTTCTGCTGCCTTTTGTTCAGATATGCTGTAGCCCCAGAGGTGGAGTCTACAGAGGCAGGCAGGCCTCGTTGATCTGCGGTGGGCTCCACCCAGTTGGAGCTTTCCAGCCGCTTTGTTTACCTACTCAAGCCTCAGCAATGGTGGACGCCCCTCCCCCAGCCTCACTGCTGTCTTGTGGTTCGATCTCAGATTGCTCTGCTAGCAGTGAGTGAGGCTCCATGGGCATGGGACCCTCTGAGCCAGGCACAGGATATAATCTCCGGGTGTGCCGTTTGCTAAGACCATTGGAAAAGCGCAGTATTAGGATGGGAGTGTCCTGATTTTCCAGGTACCATCTGTCACGGCTTCCCTTGGCTAGGAAAGAGAATTTTCCCACCCCTTGCACTTCCTGGGTGAGGCAATGCCCCACCGTGCTTCAGCCCACACTTGGTGTGCTGCACCCACTGTCCGACAAGCCCCAGTGAGATGAATCCGGTACCTCAGTTGGAAATGGAGAAATCACCCATATTCTGCATCGCTCACTCTGGGAGCTGTAGACTGGATCTGTTCCTATTTGGCCATCTTGGAACCTCCCTCCACAGACCTACCCTTTCTAAAAGTAGGTGGTTTGTCTTACTATTGAGATTTTAAAAATTCATTACGTATTTTGATACAAGTGCTTTGTCAGATATATGTACCATAGATATTTTCTCTTAGTATTTTGTTTGCAACTTGAGTTTCTGAACAGTGTCTTTATGACAAAAGTTTTAATTTTGATAAAGTGCACTGTATTTTTTCTTTTATTTGTGCTTTTGTTTTATATATATAAAACCTATATATAACATATAGATAATATAGATAACATATATAACATATATAACATATATAACATATAACATACATAACATATATATAACGTATATATAACGTATATATAACGTGTATATATAACGTATATATAACGTATATATATAAAACGTGTATGTATAACGTATATATAACGTATATATAACGTATATGTATAACGTATATATAACGTATATATATAACGTATATATAACGTATATATATAACGTGTATATATAACGTATATATAACATATATATATATATATAACATATATATCAAGGACTTACTGTGTTGCCCAGGCTATAGTACAGTGGTTTGAGTTCAGCTCACTGCGGCCTTGACTTCCTAGGCCTGAACCATCCTCCTGCCTCTGCCTCCTGAATAGCTGGCACTACAGGTGTGGGCCACAACACCCGAGTCATATATATATATATATATATATTTTATACACACACACATGTGTACATATATACGCATATATACACATATATATGCACATGTATATACACATATATGTTATATATATACATTATATATACGTTATATGTACGTTATATATACACGTTATATATACGTTATATATACACGTTATATATACGTTATATATGTTATATATGTTATATGTTATATATGTTATATATATGTTATATATGTGTATATATATGTGCATATATATGTATATATATATATTTTTTGTAGAGATGAGGTTTTGCCATGTTTTTCATGCTGGTCTCAAACTCCTGAGCTGAAGCAATCCACCCACCTTGGCCTCCCAAAGTGCTGGGATTACAGGTGTGAGCCATTGCAACCAACCTATAATTTTACCTATGTTAATTTTTGTGTATCATGTGAGGCATCACATCATGCACATGTTCACCATGTTGGCCAGGCTGGTGTCAAACTCCTAACCTCAGGTGATCCGCCCACCTTGGCCTCCCAAAGTGCTGGGATTACAGGCTTGAGCCATTGCACTTGGTCTCTTTTCCTGTAATTTATTTTTTTGGCTTTGGTATCAGGCAAATACCAACATTTTAAAAAGACTTGGGGTTGCCTGGCGCGGTGGCTCAAGCTTGTAATCCCAGCACTTTGGGAGGCCAAGGCGGGCGAATCACGAGGTCAGGAGATCGAGACCATGGTGAAACCTCGTCTCTACTAAAAATACAAAAAAAAAAAAAAAATTAGCTGGGTGTGGTGGCGGGCGCCTGTAGTCACAGCTACTCGGAGAGGCTGAGGCAGGAGAATGGCGTGAACCTGGGAGGCAGAGCTTGCAGTGAGCCAAGATTGCGCCACTGCACTCCAGCCTGGGCGACAGAGCGAGACTCCGTCTCAAAAAAAAAAAAAAAAAAAGACTTGGGGTGTGTTCTTTTCTCCTTTAATTTCTGAAAGAGTTTGTATGGGATTGATATTATTTATTCCTCAGAAAATTGATAAAATTTACCAGTCAAATGGTGTACATCTGGAATTTTCTCTTTGAGGAAGTTTTCAATAATACAATTGAGTTAATAGATATAAGGAATTCAGATTTTCTGTTCTTCTGGAGTTATTTTTGGTTACATGTGTCTTTTAGGAATTTGGACATTTCATCTACATTGTTGAATTTTGTGGCATAAAGTTGTTTATATTTAGTATTTTCATGGTATATCTTTTGCCATTCTTGTATTTTTTTACCCATACTTTTGTTTGTATTTAAAATGGGCTTTTTGTGAATACCACATTGTTTGTCTTGTTTTTATCATGTTTGACAATCTCTGCCTTTTAATTATAGTATTTATGTCATTTACCTTTAATATACTTATAACTATGGTTGGATGTAAGCCTACCATCTTGCTGTTTTTTTTTCATTTTCATCATCTTTTTTTAATTTTCTTTGCCTTTTTCTGCTCCCTTTTGATTATGTTTTATTCTACTTTATCTGTACTATGATATTATTAATTATAATTTTTAGTGGTTCCTCTAGAATTTATAGGTTAGCTCATTACAGTATATCTTAAATTATGTTTTATCAGCTTATTCATTATATAAAACCCTTAACACATGATATTTTCATTTTTCTTATTCTGTACTTTGCCATTGTTATAATTTATTTTTCATGTATATATGCAGTAAACAGTGCTACATATTTTTTCCATCTGGTATCATTTTTTTTTTCTTGCTCTGTTGCCCAGGCTGGAGTGCAGTGGCACAATCTTTACTCACTGCAACCTCCACCTCCCAGGTTCAAGCTGTTCTTGTGCCTCAGCCACACAAATAACTGAGATTACAGGCACACACCATCACACCCAGCTAATTTTTTGTATTTTTAGTAGAAAGTGTTTCACCATGTTGGCCAGGCTGGTTTCAAACCCCTGACCTCAAGTGATCTGCCTGCCTTGACCTACCTAAAGTGCTGGGATTATAGGCATGAGCCACTGTGCTTGGCCTTTCTTTAATAATTCTTAGGGTGCAGGTCTTTCTTTAATAATTCTTAGGGTGCAGGTCTTTCTTTAATAATCCTTGTTGGGCAGCTAAAAATCTCTTCACTTTTGTTTTCCTGAAAAATTTTTTGTTTTGTCTTTATTCTTCAAAGGTATTTTCACGGAGTCTGTAGGATTATAAATTGACAGGTTTTTTTTTTTTTTAAAAAAAAAAAAAAAACCTTTTTTTCAGCACTTTACACGTGTTCTATCATTTTTTTTGACTTGTATAGTTTCTTACGGTGATCATTCTTATCTGTGAAGTCTGTGGTCATTCTTCTTTGTGTTTTTCTATATATAGTGTCTCCCTTCTCGACCCCACCACTAGAGGTTTTTAAGATTTTTTTATGACAGTTTTTTTTTAACGATTTGATTATTAAATGCCTTTGAATGGTTTTATTAAGGCTTGTAACTCTTGGTTTGTGGTTCATTGGTATTCTTCAATCTGTGATTTTATCTTTTTTTTTTCAGATTTGAAAACATTTTGACTTTTATTTTTTAAAATATTTTTTCTTCATTCCCTCTCCTTTCTTCTGGCATTCCACTTACATGTATGTTAGTATTCTTGGTATTATCTGATGTATCATTGAGGTTCTGCTAATTTTTTGGTCTTTTTTCTCTCTGTGTTTCATTTTAGATAGTTTCTATTGTTGTGTCTTTAAGTTCATTGATTTTTTTCTTCTGCAGATCTAATCTGCTATTAATTCCATCCAATGTCATTTTCATTTTACATGTTTTTTCAGCTCTAGAAATTTTATTTGTCTCTTTCATTTTTTATTGTGTTTATGTTTTCTTTTAAGACCCGGAGCATACTTATAATACATATTTGATCTATTTTCAAGTTCTTTCGTACTAATTCTATCATTTTTGCCATTTCTCTGTTCTATTTACTGGATTTTTTTGTGCTTTTTAAAATTGATACATAATAGGTACATATTTTTCAGGGTACATGTTATACTTTGATACATTCATATAATCAAATCAGGGTAGTTGGAATATACATCACCTTAAATATTTATCTTTATATTATGAACATTTGAATTATTCTCTCCAAGCTATTTCAAAATTTGCAATAAATTAATATTAACTGTAGTCACGCTACTGATCTATAGAATACCAGGTCTTATTTCTTCTGTTTAATTGTATATTTGTACCCGTCACTACGGATTTTTACTTTGTTCATTGATCAACTTTTTTGTCTGATTCCTGGTGCTTTGAGTGCTTTTTGAGTGGATACAGGATGTTGTAAATGTTAATATTGTTGAATGCCTGATTTTTCTGTCTTTTTTTAAAAAATTAGTTTTTGGCCCTGTTTTGGCAGGCTGCTGACTCATGGATTAGGTTGAGGCTTGTTTTTAAGCTTTGGTAGAATGTGTGTGGAGTTGCCTTTACTCTAACAAATTTTAGTTTTCCTCCTAAGGCTCTTGAGGTCCCTACTGTGAATGATTGGGGTGATTCACAAAGACTTTCCACCTTAACTAGTAAGAGGTCAAACATCTTCATCCCTGTGTGAACTCGAATAACTGCTCGCCTTTTATCTTCCTGTTACATTTTTGTTGGGATTTGTACTACTTTCCTCTCTGCACACCCCTCTCAGTATTCAGCAGAGACTCAAGAAGAGCCACATGCAGATTTATGAACTGATTTTATGCATAGCTCCCTCTTCTTTATAACTCTGCTTCACAACTTCCAGATGCCTTCACTTCCCTGACTGCTGATGTCTGATTACCGAAGGCTACTAATGCTGAGAATGCTCTCCCTGTTGTGTGGCCTGAAGTATACCTCCAGTCAGAAAGCCATGGCAATCATGAGTCCCACCCAACTTGTTTCATTTTCTTCAGTGATCACAGACATGTTTTGCCTGTTATCCAATTTGTGAAAACATGGGTTTTATATATTTTGTCCAGTTTTCTAGTTATTTATAGTGGAAGGGTAAGCCTGGTATTTGATACACCATTATAGCCACAAGCAGATGTCTGGTTTGTATTCTTAATTTTGTTATTACTACCTTAATCCCTCAGAAAAACCTTTTAACAATTTACATTTTTGTTTATGTATGCACTTATGCATTGGATATTATTGGCTCCTTCTTTTTTGAAAGGTTCTCTTCCACTACTTTCTAGAATATCATACTAATCTGATTTTTCTCCTTTCTCTCTTGCCATTTCTTTTAAGATTCCTTTTTAGCTCATCATCCTTTACCTTAGCATTATATCTTGGAATTTCTCAAGGCTTAGTTCTAAGTAATCATATCTGTCTGTCTGTCTGTCTGTCTGTCTGTCTGTCTGTCTATCTAGCTAGCTAGCTAGCTAGCTAGCTATTCATTCTCTTTCTAGGAAATCTTACCAATGACATTTTAAAGATCACCAAGGACTTTCAAACTTCTTTTTTTATTATTATTATACTTTAAGTTATAGGGTACATGTGCACAATGTGCAGGTTAGTTACATATGTATTCATGTGCCATGTTGGTGTGCTGCACCCGTTAAGTCATCATTTACATTAGGTATATCTCCTAATGCTATCCCTCCCCCCTCCCTCCACCCCACAACAGGCCCCAGTGTGTGATGTTCCCCACCCTGTGTCCACGTGTTCTCATTGTTCAGTTCCCACATATGAGTGAGAACATGTGGTGTTTTGTTTTCTGTCCTTGCAATGGTTTGCTCAGAATGATGGTTTCCAGCTTCATCCATGTCCCTACAAAGGACATGAACTCATCCTTTTTTATGGCTGCCTAGTTTTCCATGGTGTATATGTTTCTTAATCCAGTCTATCATTGATGGACATTTGGGTTGGTTCCAAGTCTTTGCTATTGTGAATAGTGCCACAGTAAACATACGTGTGCATGTCTTTATAGTAGAATGATTTATAATCCTTTGGGTGTATGCTCAGTAATGGGAAGCCTGGGTCAAATGGTATTTCTAGTTCTAGATCCTTGAGGAATTGCCACACTGTCTTCCACAATGGTTGAACTAGTTTACAGTCCCACCAACAGTGTAAAAGTGTTCCTATTTCTCCACATCCTCTCCAGCACCTGTTGTTTCCTGACTTTTTAATGATCACCATTCTAACTGGTGTGAGATGGTATCTCATTGTGGTTTCAAACTTCTATTTCCAGCCTAGCCCTTTCTTACATGCTCTAAACCCTCCTGCCTGCTTTGACATCTCTAAGGCAACTCAAAGTCAAGTTAATGAAATTGCTATCTTCTCACCTTCCCTGACACCTGCCTCCAAATCTGACCCTCTTCCAATGTTTCATATTTCAGCGAATTATTCCTCCATCCCATCTAGTTGTGCTGTTAAGAAATGAGGAAGAGATCTTGGACAGTTTCCTTTTCCTTATTCCGCAGCAATCCCTCACCCTACCTCCTTGTATATTCCCTCCATCAGCAAGTCTTGCAGTTTTACCTCTTAAGTCTTTTGACCCCATTTACTTCTCATCATTGCCACTGAATTAGTTTAAGCTACATATCATCTTTCATCTGATCTACTGTAACAGTCTCCTAAGTGGCCTCTGTATATCTCCTCTAATCCTCCACCCAAATCTGCTCTCAATACCCCAGGCTAAAGTGACCGTCCAAAGATCAGATCTGAGCATGTCAGCCCCTTCCTTAAGTCTCCTCCATAGATTCTTATTGATTTTGGGATAAAGACTCTAATCCTAAATAAAGCCTAAAAGACTCTCTGTGTGTTGGCCATTGTTTGCCTCTCCTGCTTCTTCTCTACCACATGATCTTGACTGTGTTACCCAACCAACTGGCTTCTTTCAGTTTTTGGAAAATGCCCCACTTCCTTCTTCTATTTTTTGAATAAAGTCTCCCCCTGCCACCCAGGCTAGAGTGCAGTGGTGTGATGACGGCTCACTGCAGCCTCGACCTCTTCGGCTCAAGCTGTCTTCCTACCTAAGCCTCCCAGATAGCTGAGATTATAGCCATGTGCTGCCACACCCAGCTAATTTTTGTATTTTTTTTTTTAGAGACGGGGTCTCGCCATGTTGCCCAGGCTGGTCTCGAACTCCTGAGCTCAAGCAGTCCTCCTGCCTCAGCCCCCCAAAGTGTTGAGATCATAGGTATGAGCCACCATACCTGGCCCCCTCTTTCCTTCTTGCCATAGTATCTCAGCATATGCAATTCTGTTTGAAATATCCTTTCCTACCTTTAAATCCTACTCTGCTCCAGGTTAACTCCTATTTATAATATCTATAGATTCCAGCTTTGCCACCTCTTCAAGAAAGCCCTTTTTTTCACTTTAAATACACACTTTGTTTATAATTGTATAAAACTGGTTATGTCACTGCCACTTTGTCCCCCAGTGAAAATAAGATCCATGTCCTCAGCACTAGGCCCTACACAAATATTTTAGAATGGATAAGTGAATGAATTACTCAGTGGTTTCCATTTATTTTTATAGAATCATGAACATAATAAGTCATAAATGAAAATTTGTTAAACACTTTATGAATTGTTGCCTAATGTGCATTATCATTTCATCTGTTCTGAATGACTATTTATGGCCTTTTAAAATGAGGTTTATATTTTATTGAAATTATAGTATAGACAATTTTAGATAAACTCTCACTGTGAGGTCAAATTATTATTTCTTTATTATTTTTATTTATTTCAAAAGCCTTTATTCATTTTTGGTCAGAGAAAAGGACAATCTCAAGGTCACCTTTTCACTTAATTATACGTTTGAACTTACAGGATTCACTACCTAGACACTGTGCCTACTGACAACACAAAATGAACTCCCTTCTAGTCCCTAAAGTTGCATGTTGAAAGAATAAGCAGAATCCCTTGCAATAGCCAACATTGGTACTTATCCTAGGTGTAAGGTGTAATAGAAAAACAAAGCAAAAACGGACAAGAGCATTGTAACTTTATAGCACAACAAGTACAAATATCACTGGAAGAAATAAAGTTACAGGCACCAAATTTTTTTAGAAGGCAGGTTCATAAGCATAAAAAACTTAAATTGGTTGCACAAGATTAACTACTGTGCATGTGGACATGTGTGCCAATCCCAGTAGTTAACCTGGAGACAAACATCCTTAAATCCAATTAACTATACTGAATGCCAAATTCAAAGTTTGTGTTTACCTAGGTCCTCTAAAACCTAGATATGAAATTATGTCTTGTCAATGAACCAGGAAAATCTACTGTAATGACACGAGTCAGGAACACTTGAATCAACATTAACATATCTAAGACTTACCTTTTCCACTATTCCTTCCTACATCTGAATATGCAAATGCTTACCTACTCAAGTTTATTCACTAACTACATTAAAATGATATTTACTATCATGACTTTTTCTAAACTCACACGGCATTTGCCGTTAACTGTAATACAGCTTCCTCAGAATGCCCAAATAGAAAATATTTTGTTCAGTGTTGTGATGGCTGTGACATAACACTAACAGAATATAACTAAATCAGTTATTCTGCCACTACTTCAAATTTTAATTGAACTTTTGATCAAACTTTAATGGATAATCTCATACCTATCTGTGAAATTCCTTGTGTTATAATTACTTTCAATACTTTAAACTATAGTTCCTACCACAGTTTTACAGTGTTCTTTTCTATATTTATTTGGATTTTTACTAAGAGAATTAACATCATAGTGTTATGATTATAATTGCATATAAAGTTTTTTGTAGCAGACCACTGATCAGCTCTAAAATCAAAGAAGTAATTAGCAATTCAAAAATGGCTTTCCAGAGAAAAGAACAAAGCAAAAGGAGCTACTAACAATCATTATGTTACAATCCAGAGGACACATGGTCTACTAGAAAGCTTCCAGTGATCACAACACTGTGACTTTGTCTCAGGACAGTGTCTTCAGATATCCAGAGGGGAAAGAACATCATCCAAAGATGTGGTGGAAACTTCAGTTAACAGAGAGATGAAGCCTTAAGAGCATGGAATATATCTACATATTGGGAAACAGACTGACACTGTGGCTGGCTATTTATAAAGGACCACTCTTTCTCCCTATGGATCAATTCTCCCCGCACAACAAACTGTGCCTTAATTATCGCTTATTTAAAATTATATTTTTATGGAGCTATGTGGTACCTGACACAGAAAAATAATCACATAAGGAAGCATTTATTTGAGGTTTAATATAAAATCATACAAATAAAATGTGTATAAACACAAATCCACATTGAGTCATAACATAGATAGCAAAGGGCAAAGTAAAAACAAAGAACATGAATTGGCAGCTATATACAGTTAGACACAATTGTGTCTTGTACACTAGAAAGTCTTTTACAAAATAATCGTCTTAGATCAACAAAAGGCCAATCTTCAATGTCATCCTGCAAAATGGATTATTTTAGCACCATCTCCTCCTGTTTTCTCCAATGTCCTCCTTTAGTATGGCTGGTGATTGTTTTAGTGATTGCCACCCCCTGGAGATGCCTTGCGATAAGTGCTCTTTTGGCCACTATAGTCTGCATACACCTGTGCATAGTCATGGTTCCTATAGCTATACCCAGCATGATCATATCTGCCATAGCCACTACAGTTTTGATCACCACCATAGGCACTATTGTAATTCCCATATCCGCGATCATAGTAGTCACTAGATCATTGATTCCAGTTATGCCTTGACCTTGGTCACAAACCCCTAGGGCCCCCTCATTCACTGGTTGCAGCAACCTGTTCTTCCTTTTTGTTTTGGTGTTGCAGCTTCTATATCTCTTTGGGTTGTGCAACTATGATTTCACACTTCCCAGAACCAATTTGATAATAATCTGCTGTCTAACAATTTCTTTACTGGATCTTCATCTATATATGTGAGAAAACAAAATCTTCTTTTATTTGTTTTTGTATCCATGGGAATTTCAATATTTTCAAACTTTCCAAAGGCTCTAATATATTCTTTAATTTGTTTTTCAGAAGTTTCTTGGCTCAATCCACCCACAAAACCCTTTTTGGGGGATTCTTTCCCTTTTTTTATTATTATACTTTAAGTTCTAGGGTACATGTGCATAACGTGCAGGTTTGTTACATAGGTATACATGTGCCATGTTGGTGTGCTGCACCCATTAACTCGTCGTTTACATTAGGTATATCTCCTAATGCTATCCCTCCCCCCTTGCCTCACCCCATGACAGGCCCCAGTGTGTGATGTTCCCCACCCTGTGTCCAAGTGTTCTCATTGTTCAATTCCCACCTATGAGTGAGAAAATGCCGTGTTTGGTTTTCTGTCCTTGTGATAGTTTGCTGAGAATGATGGTTTCCAGCTTCATCCATGTCTCTACAAAGGACATGAACTCATCATTTTTTATGGCTGCATAGTATTCCATGGTGTATATGTGCCACATTTTCTTAATCCAGTCTATCACTGATGGACATTTGGGTTGGTTCCAAGGCTTTGCTATTGTGAATAGTGCTGCAATAAACATACGTGTGCATGTGTCTTTATAGCAGCATGATTTATAATCCTTTGGGTATATACCCAGTAATGGGATGGCTGGGTCAAATGATATTTCTAGTTCTAGATCCTTGAGGAATTGCCACACGTCTTCTACAATGGTCGAACTAGTTTACAGTCCCACCAACAGTGTAAAAGTGTTCCTATTTGTCCACATCCTCTCCAGCACCTGTTGTTTCCTGACTTTTTAATGATGGCCATTCTAACTGGTGTGAGATGGTATCTCATTGTGGTTTTGATTTGCATTTCTCTGATGGCCAGTGATGATGAGCATTTTTTCATGTGTCTTTTGGCTGCATAAATGTCTTCTTTTGAGAAGTGTCTGTTCGTATCCTTCACCCACTTTTTGATGGGGTTGTTTGATTTTTTCTTGTAAATTTGTTTAAGTTCTTTGTAGATTCTGGATATTAGCCCTTTGTCAGATGAGTAGATTGCAAAAATTTTCTCCCATTCTGTAGGTTGCCTGTTCACTCTGATGGTAGTTTCTTTTGCTGTGCAGAAGCTCTTTATTTTAATTAGATCCCATTTGTCAATTTTGGCTTTTGTTGCCATTGCTTTTGGTGTTTTAGACATGAAGTCCTTGCCCATGCCTATGTCCTGAATGGTATTGCCTAGGTTTTCTTCTAGGGTTTTTACGGTTTTAGGACTAGCATTTAAGTCTTTAATCCATCTTGAATTAATTTTTGTATAAGGTGTAAGGAAGGGATCCAGTTTCAGCTTTCTACATATGGATAGTCAGTTTTCCCAGCACCATTTATTAAATAAGGATCCTTCCCCCATTGCTTGTTTTTGTGAGGTTTGTCAAAGATCAGATGATTGTAGATGTTTAGCATTATTTCTGAGGGCTCTGTTCTGTTCCATTGGTCTATATCTCTGTTTTGGTACCAGTACCATGCTGTTTTGGTTATTGTAGCCTTGTAGTATAGTTTGAAGTCAGGTGGCATGATGCCTCCAGCTTTGTTCTTTTGGCTTAGGATTGTCTTGGCAATGTGAGGTCTTTTTTGGTTCCATATGAACTTTAAAGTAGTTTTTTTCCAATTCTGTGAAGAAAGTCATTGGTAGCTTGATGGGGATGGCATTGAATCTATAAATTACCTTGGGCAGTATGGCCACTTTCACGATATTGATTCTTTCTACCCATGAGCATGGAATGTTCTTCCATTTGTTTGCATCCTCTTTTATTTCATTGAGCAGTGGTTTGTAGTTCTCCTTGAAGAGGTCCTTCACGTCCCTTGTAAGTTGGATTTTTAGGTATTTTATTCTCTTTGAAGCAATTGTGAATGGGAGTTCACTCATGATTTGGCTCTCTGTTTGTCTGTTATTGGTGTACAAGAATGCTTGTGATTTTTGTACATTGATTTTGTATCCTGAGACTTTGCTGAAGTTGCTTATCAGCTTAAGGAGATTTTGGGCTGAGATGATGGGGTTTTCTAGATATACAATCATGTCATCTGGAAACAGGGACAATTTGACTTCCTCTTTTCCTAATTGAATACCCTTTATTTCTTTCTCCTGCCCGATAGCTCTGGCCAGAACTTCCAACACTGTGTTGAATGGAGTGGTGAGAGAGGGCATCCCTGCGTTTTGCCAGTTTTCAAAGGGAATGCTTCCAGTTTTTGCCCATTCAGTATGATATTGGCTGTGGGTTTGTCATAGATAGCTCTTATTATTTTGAGATACATCCCATCAATACCTAATTTATTGAGAGTTTTTAGCATGAAGGTTGTTGAATTTTGTCAAAGGCCTTTTCTGCATCTGTTGAGATAATCATTTGGATTTGTCTTTGGTTCTGTTTATATGATGGATTACATTTATTGATTTGCATATGTTGAACCAGCCTTGCATCCCAGGGATGAAGCCCACTTGATCGTGGTGGATAAGTTTTTTGATGTGCTGCTGGATTTGGTTTGCCAGTATTTTATTGAGCATTTATGCATCAATGTTCATCAAGGATATTGGTCTGAAATTCTCTTTTGTGGTTATGTCTCTGCCAGGCTTTGGTATCAGGACGATGTTGGCTTCATAAAATGTGTTAGGGAGGATTCCCTCTTTTTCTATCGATTGGAGTAGTTTCAGAAGGAATGGTAGCAGTTCCTCCTTGTACCTCTGGTAGAATTCGGCTGTGAATCCATCAGGTCCTGGACTGTTTTTGGTTAGTAAGCTATTGATTATTGCCACAATTTCAGAACCTGTTATTGGTCTATTCAGAGATTCAACTTCTTCCTGGTTTAGTCTTGGGAGGGTATATTTGTCAAGGAATTTATCCATTTCTTCTAGATTTTCAATCGTCCTTTAGATTTGGTGTATTCCAATGTGTCCTCCTTCCCCCCCCCCACAAGTCCGGGTGTGATTCCTTTCTGTGTCCATGAACCTATGAGTGAGAACATGCGGTGTTTGGTTTTTTGTCCTTGTGATAGTTTACTGAGAATGATGTTTTCCAGTTTCATCCATGTCCCTACAAAGGACACGAACTCATCATTTTTTATGGCTGCATAGTATTCCATGGTGTATATGTGCCACATTTTCTTAATCCAGTCTATCGTTGTTGGACATTTGGGTTGGTTCCAACTCTTTGCTATTGTGAATAGTGCCGCAATAAACATACGTGTGCATGTGTCTTTATAGCAGCATGATTTATAGTCCTTTGGGTATATACCCAGTAATGGGATGGCTGGGTCAAATGGTATTTCTAGTTCGAGATCCCTGAGGAATCGCCACACTGACTTCCACAATGGTTGAACTAGTTTACAGTCCCACCAACAGTGTAAAAGTGTTCCTATTTCTCCACATCCTCTCCAGCACCTGTTGTTTCCTGATTTTTTAATGATGGCCATTCTAACTGGTGTAAGATGGTATCTCACTGTGGTTTTGATTTGCATTTCTCTGATGGCCAGTGATGATGAGCATTTCTTCATGTGTTTTCTGGCTGCATAAATGTCTTCTTTTGAGAAGTGTCTGTTCATGTCCTCTGCCCACTTTTTGATGGGGTTGTTTGTTTTTTTCTTGTAAATTTGTTTGAGTTCATTGTAGATTCTGGATATTAGCCCTTTGTCAGATGAGTAGGTTGCAAAAATTTTCTCCCATTCTGTAGGTTGCCTGTTCACTCTGATGATAGTTTCTTTTGCTGTGCAGAAGCTCTTTAGTTTAATGAGATCCCATTTGTCGATTTTGGCTTTTGTTGCCATTGCTTTTGGTGTTTTAGACATGAAGTCCTTGCCCACGCCTATGTCCTGAATGGTATTGCCTAGGTTTTCTTGTAGGATTTTAATGGTTTTAGGTCTAACATATAAGTCTTTAATCCATCTTGAATTAATTTTTGTATAAGGTGTAAGGAAGGGATCCAGTTGCAGCTTTCTACATATGGCTAGCCAGTTTTCCCAGCACCATTTATTAAATAGGGAATCCTTTCCCCATTTCTTGTTTTTGTCAGGTTTGTCAAAGATCAGATAGTTGTAGCTATGCGGCATCATTTCTGAGGGCTCTGTTCTGTTCCATTGATCTATGTCTCTGTTGTGGTACCAGTACCATGCTGTTTTGGATACTGTAGCCTTGTAGTATAGTTTAAAGTCAGGTAGCGTGATGCCTCCAGCTTTGTTCTTTTGGCTTAGGATTGACTTGGCGATGCGGGCTCTTTTTTGGTTCCATATGAACTTTAAAGTAGTTTTTTCCAATTCGGTGAAGAAAGTCATTGGTAGCTTGATGGGGATGGCATTGAATCTATAAATGACCTTGGGCAGTATGGCCATTTTCACGATATTGATTCTTCCAACCCATGAGCACGGAATGTTCTTCCATTTGTTTGTATCCTCTTTGATTTCATTGAGCAGTGGTTTGTAGTTCTCCTTGAAGAGGTCCTTCACATCCCTTGTAAGTTGGATTCCTAGGTATTTTATTCTCTTTGAAGCAATTGTGAATGGGAGTTCGCTCATGATTTGGCTCTCTGTTTGTCTGTTATTGGTGTACAAGAATGCTTGTGATTTTTGTACATTAATTTTGTATCCTGAGACTTTGCTGAAGTTGCTAATCAGCTTAAGGAGATTTCGGGCTGAGACAATGGGGTTTTCTAGATATACAATCATGTCATCTGCAAACAGGGACAATTTGACTTCCTCTTTTCCTAATTGAATGCCCTTTATTTCCTTCTCCTGCCTGATTGCTCTGGCCAGAACTTCCAGCACTATGTTGAAAAGGAGCGGTGAGAGAGGGCATCCCTGTCTTGTGCCAGTTTTCAGAGGGAATGCTTCCAGTTTTTGCCCATTCAGTATGATATTGGCTGTGGGTTTGTCATAGATAGCTCTTATTATTTTGAGATATGTCCCATCAATACCTAATTTATTGAGAGTTTTTAGCATGAAGAGATGTTGAATTTTGTCAAAGGCCTTTTCTGCATCTATTGAGATAATCATGTGGTTTTTGTCTTTGGTTCTGTTTATATGCTGGATTACATTTATTGATTTGCGTATGTTGAACCAGCCTTGCATCCCAGGGATGAAGCCCACTTGATCATGGTGGATAAGCTTTTTGATGTGCTGCTGGATTCGGTTTGCCAGTATTTTATTGAGGATTTTTGCATCAATGTTCATCAAGGATATTGGTCTGAAATTCTCTTTTTTGGTTATGTCTCTGCCAGGTTTTGGTATCAGGATGATGCTGGCTTCATAAAATGTGTTAGGGAGGATTCCCTCTTTTTCTATTGATTGGAATAGTTTCAGAAGGAATGGTACCAGTTCCTCCTTGTACCTCTGGTAGAATTCAGCTGTGAATCCATCAGGTCCTGGACTCTTTTTGGTTGGTAAGCTATTGATTATTGCCACAATTTCAGAAGCTGTTATTGGTCTATTCAGAGATTCAACTTCTTCCTGGTTTAGTCTTGGGAGGGTGTATTTGTCGAGGAATTTATCCATTTCTTCTAGGTTTTCTAGCTTATTTGCATAGAGGTGTTTGTAGTATTCTCTGATGGTAGATTGTATTTCTGTGGGATCGGTGGTGATATCCCCTTTTTTGTTTTTTATTGCATCTATTTGATTCTTCTCTCTTTTCTTCTTTATTAGTCTTGCTAGCGGTCCATCAATTTTGTTGATCTTTTCAAAAAACCAGCTCCTGGATTCATTAATTTTTTGAAGGGATTTTTGTGTCTCTATTTCCTTCAGTTCTGCTCTGATTTTAGTTATTTGTAGCCTTCTGCTAGCTTTTGAATGTGTTTGCTCTTGCTTTTCTAGTTCTTTTAATTGTGATGTTAGGGTGTCAATTTTGGATTTTTCCTGCTTTCTCTTGTGGGCATTTAGTGCTATAAATTTCCCTCTACACACTGCTTTGAATGTGTCCCAGAGATTCTGGTATGTTGTGTCTTTGTTCTCGTTGGTTTCAAAGAACATCTTTATTTCTGCCTTCATTTCATTATGTACCCAATAGTCATTCAGGAGCAGGTTGTTCAGTTTCCATGTAGTTGAGCGGTTTTGAGTGAATTTCTTAATCCTGAGTTCTAGTTTGATTGCACTGTGGTCTGAGAGACAGTTTGTTATAATTTCTGTTCTTTTACATTTGCTGAGGAGAGCTTTACTTCCAACTATGTGGTCAATTTTGGAATAGGTGTGGTGTGGTGCTGAAAAAAATGTATATTCTGATGACTTGGGGTGGAGAGTTCTGTAGATGTCTATTAGGTCCACTTTATGTAGAGCTGAGTTCAATTCCTGGATATCCTTGTTAACTTTCTGTCTCGTTGATCTGTCTAATGCTGACAGTGGGGTGTTAAAATCTCCCATTATTATTGTGTGGGAGTTTAAGTCCCTTTGTAGGTCCCTGAGGACTTGCTTTATGAATCTGGGTGCTCCTGTGTTGGGTGCATATATATTTAGGATAGTTAGCTCTTCTTGTTGAATTGATCCCTTTACCATTATGTAATGGCCTTCTTTGTCTCTTATGATCTTTGTTGGTTTAAAGTCTATTTTATCAGAGACTAGGATTGCAACCCCTGCCTTTTTTTGTTTTCCAGTTGCTTGATAGATCTTCCTCCATCCCTTTATTTTGAGTCTATGTGTGTCTCTGCACGTGAGATGGGTTTCCTGAATACAGCACACTGATGGGTCCTGACTCCTTATCCAGTTTGCTAGTCTGTGTCTTTTAATTGGAGCATTTAGCCCATTTACATTTAAAGTTAATATTGTTATGTGTGAATCTGATCCTGTCATTATGATGTTAGTTGGTTATTTTGCTCGTTATTTGATGCAGTTTCTTCCTAGCTTCGATGGTCTTTACAGTTTGGCATGTTTTTGCAGTGGCTGGTACTGGTTGTTCCTTTCCATGTTTAGTGCTTCCTTCAGGAGCTCTTTTAGAGCCGTCCTGGTGGTGACAAAATGACTTAGCATTTGCCTGTCTGTAAAGTATTTTATTTCTCCTTCACTTATTCAGCTTAGTTCGGCTGGATATGAAATTCTGGGTTGAAAATTCTTTTCTTTAACAATGTTGAATATCGGCCCCCACTCTCTTCTGGCTTGTAGAGTTTCTACCGAGAGAACAGCTGTTAGTCTGATGGGCTTCCCTTTGTGGGTAACCTGACCTTTCTCTCTGGCTGCCCTTAACATTTTTTCCTTCATTTCTACTTTGGTGAATCTGACAATTATGTGTCTTGGAGTTGCTCTTCTCGAGGAGTATCTTTGTGGCGTTCTCTGTATTTCCTGAATCTGAATGTTGGCCTGCCTTGCTAAATTGGGGGAAGTTCTCCTGGATAATATCTTGCAGAGTGTTTTCCAACTTGGTTCCATTCTCCCTGTCATTTTCAGTACACCAATCAGACGTAGGTTTGGTCTTTTCCCATAGTCCCAAATTTCTTGGAGGCTTTGTTCATTTCTTTTTATTCTTTTTTCTCTAAACTTCCCTTCTCGCTTCATTTCATTCATTTCATCTTCCATCAGCGATACCCTTTCTTCCAGTTGATCACATCTGCTACTGAGGCTTCTGCAATCTTCGCGTAGTTCTGGATACTTGGCTTTCAGCTCCATCAGCTCCTTTAAGCCCTTCTCTCTATTGGTTATTCTAGTTTTCCATTCGTCTAATTTTTTTTCAAAGTTTTTAACTTCTTTGCTGTTGTTTTGAATTTCCTCCGATAGCTCGGAGAGTTTGATCGTCTGAAGCCTTCTTCTCTCAACTCATCAAAGTCATCCTCCATCCAGCTTTGTTCCATTGCTGGTGAGGAACTGCGTTCCTTTGGAGGAGGAGAGGTGCTCTGCTTTTTAGAGTTTCCAGTTTTCCTGCTCTGTTTTTTCCCCATCTTTGTGGTTTTATCTACTTTTGGTCTTTGATGATGGTGATGTACAGATGGGTTTTTGGTGTGGATGTCCTTTCTGTTTGTTAGTTTTCCTTCTACCAGACAGGACCCTCAGCTGGAGGTCTGTTGGAGTTTAGTAGAGGTCCACTCCAGACCCTGTTTGGCTGGGTGTCAGCAGCGGTGGCTGCAGAACAGCGGATTTTCAGGAGACCACAAATTCAGCTGTCTGATAGTTCCTCTGGAAGTTTTGTCTCAGAGGAGTACCTGGCCGAGTGAGGTGTGAGTCTGTCCCTACTGGGGGGTGCCTCCCAGTTAGGCTGCTTGGGGGTCAGGGACCCACTTTAGGAGGCAGTCTGTCCGTTCTCAGATCTCCAGCTGCGTGGTGGGAGAACCACTACTCTCTTCAAAGCTGTCAGTCAGACAAGGACATTTAAGTCTGCAGAGGTTCCTGCTGAATTTTTGTTTGTCTGTGCCCTGCCCCCAGAGGTGGAGCCTACAGAGGCAGGCAGACCTCCTTGAGCTGTGGTGGGCTCCACCCAGTTCGAGTTTCCTGGCTGCTTTGTTTACCTAAGCAAGCCTGGGCAATGGCGGGCCCCCCTCCCCCAGCCTCGCTGCCGCCTTGCAGTTTGATCTCAGACTGCTGTGCTAGCAATCAGTGAGACTCCGTGGGCATAGGACCCTCCGAGCCAGGTGCGGGACACAATCTCTTAGTGTGCTGTTTTCCAGGCCTGTTGGAAAAGTGCAGTATTAGGGTGGGACTGACCAGATTTTCCAGGTGCCGTCTGTTACCCCTTTCTTTGACTAGGAAAGGGAACTCCCTGACCCCTTGCACTTCCTGAGTGAGGTAATGCCTTGCCCTGCTTCGGCTCGCGCACAGTGCGCTTCACCAACTGTCCTGCACCCACTGTTTAGCCCTCCCTAGTGAGATGAAACCGGTACCTCAAACAGAAATGTAGAAATCACCCGTCTTCTGTGTCGCTCCGGCTGGGACCTGTAGACCAGAGCTGTTCCTATTCGGCCATCTTGGCTCCACCCCCTTGAGTGAGTTTCTTAATGCTGAGTTCTAGTTTGATTGCACTGTGGTCTGAGAGACAGTTTATTATAATTTCTGTTCTTTTACATTTGCTGAGGAGTGCTTTACTTCCAACTATGTGGTCAACTTTGGAATAAGTGCTATGTGGTGCTGAAAAGAATGTATATTCTGTTGATTTGGGGTGGAGAGTTCTGTAGATGTCTATTATGTCTGCTTGGTGCAGAGCTGAGTTCTATTCCTGTATACCCTTGTTAACTTTCTGTCTCATTGATCTGTCTAATGTTGACAGTGGGGTGTTAAAGTCTCCCATTATTATTGTGTGAGAGTCTAAGTTTCTTTGTAGGTCTCTAAGAACTTGCTTTATGCATCTGGGTGCACCTGTACGGAGTGCGTATATATTTAGTGTAGTTAGCTCTTCTTGTTGAATTGATCCCTTTACCATTATGTAATGGCCTTCTTTGTCTCTTCTGATCTTTGTTGGTTTAAAGTCTGTTTTATCAGAGACTAGGATTGCCACACCTGCTTTTTTTTGTTTTCTATTTGCTTTGTAGATCTTCCTCCATCCCTTTAATTTGAGCCTATGTGTGTCTCTGCACGTGAGATGGGTCTCCTGAATACAGCACACTGATGGGTCTTGACTCTTTATCCAATTTGCCAGTCTGTGTATTTTAATTGAAGCATTTAGCCCATTTACATTTATGGTTAATATTGTTTGTGTGAATTTGATCCTGTCATTATGATGTTAGGTAGTTATTTTGCTCTTTATTTGATGCAGTTTCTTCCTAGCATCAATGGTCTTTACAATTTGGCATGTTTCTACAGTGGCTGGTACTGGTTGTTTCTTTCCATGTTTAGTGCTTCCTTTTGGAGCTCTTGTAAGACAGGCCTGGTAGTGACAAAATCTCTCAGCATTTGCTTGTCTGTAAAGGATTTTATTTCTCCTTCACTTATGAAGCTTAGTTTGGGTGGATATGAAATTCTGGGCTAAAGATTCTTTTCATTAAGAATGTTGAATATTTACCCCCACTCACTTCTGGCTTGTAGAGTTTCTGCCGAGAAATCAGCTGTTAGTCTGATGGGCTTCCCTTTGGGAGTAACCCACCCTTTCTCCCTGGCTGCCCTTAACATTTCCACCTTGGTGAATCTGACCATTATGTGTCCTGGAGTTCCTCTTCTTGAGGAGTATCTTTGTGGCATTCTCTGTATTTCCTGAATTTGAATGTTGGCCTCCCTTGCTAGGTTGGGGAAGTTCTCCTGGATAATATCCTGCAGAGTGTTTTCCAGCTTGGTTCCATTCTTCCTGTCACTTTCAGGTACACCAATCAAATGTAGATTTGGTCTTTTCACGTAGTCCCATATTTCTTTTAGGCTATGTTCATTTCTTTTTACTCTTTTTTTGCCAAACTTCTCTTCTCGCTTCATTTCATTCATTTGATCTTCAATCACTGAAACCCTTTCTTCCAGGTGATGGAATCGGCTACTGAATCTTGTGCATGTGTCATGTAGTTCTCATACCATGGTTTTCAGCTGCATTTGGTCATTTAAGGACTTCTCTACACTGGTTATTGTAGTTAGCCATTCGTCTAATCTTTTTTCTAGGTTTTTAGCTTCTTTGCAATGGGCTCAAACATCCTCCTTTACCTCGGAGAAGTTTGATGGTCTGAAGCCTTCTTCTCTCTACTCGTCAAAGTCATTCTCCTTCCAGCTTTGTTTCATTGCTGGTGAGGAGCTGCGTTCCTTTGGAGGAGAAGAGGCACTCTGATTTTTCGAATTTTCAGCTTTTCTGCCCTGGTTTCTCCCCATCTTTGTGGTTTTATCTACGTTTCGTCTTTGATGATGGTGACATACAGATGGGGTTTTGGTGTGGATGTCCTGTTTGTTAGTTTTCCTTCTAACAGTCAGGACCCTGAGCTGCAGGTCTATTGAAGTTTGCTGGAGGTCCACCTCAGACCCTGTTTGCCTGGGTATCACCACCGGAGGCTGCAAAACAGTGAATATTGCAGAACAGGACATGCTCCTGCCTGATCCTTCCTCTGGAAGCTTTATCTAAGAGGGTCACCCGGCCGTGGAGGTGTCAGTCGGCCCCTACTGGGGCTTTTTGGACAGTGGGTACAGGACAGTGTTTGCAGCCCACTGAGCCAGAGCCGATGCAGGGCTTGGCATCACCTCACCTGGGAAGTGCAAGGGGTCAGGGAATTCCCTTTCCTAGCCAAGGGAAGCTGTGACAGATGACACCTGGAAAATTGGGTCACTCCCACCCTAATACTGCACTTTTCCAATGGTCTTAGCAAACGGCACGCCAGGAGATTATATCCCATGCCTGGCTTGGAGGGTCCCAGGCCCAGGGAGCCTTGCTCATTGCTAGCACAACAGTCTGAGATGGAACTGCAAGGCAGCAGGGAGGCTGGGGGAGGTGTGCCCGCCAGCTGAGGCTTGAATAGGTAAATAAATAGGGAAGCTTGAACTGGGTGGAGCCCACCACAGCTCAAGAAGGCCCGCCTGCCTCTGTAGACTCCGCCTCTGGGGGCAGGGCGTAGCTGAACAAAAGGCAGCAGAAACTTCTGCAGACTTAAATGTCCCTGGTCTGACAGCTTTGAGGAGAGTAGTGGTTCTCTCAGCACGGAGATTCTTTCCCTTTTAAAGCTTTGGTTCTCTTGGAGTCTATCAATTTGCCATCCAGTTTGTGTTCTTTCAGTTCCAAAGCCTTATCAACACTAGCAGCATCTCTGAAAAGCACAAATCCAAATCCCTTTATCTCCCAGTGATTGGATGTGTGTTAATTGTGCAGTCTACAACTTCCCCAAATTAAGTATTCAATCACATCTTTTTTGCTTTTATCCCAGCTCAAACCTCTAATACACATTTTACTATCATCTTCCTCATTCTTGCTTGCATTCATCTTGGGTCCCTCTGTGAATTCTATAGCTGTGTTTGTTCATGTCCTCCATAGTGGAGGAGTTGTCAGCAGAGAGGTACTGGCATGCAGTCTGGGTTGCTGCGGTAGTGATATCAGATCGAGTATTTCTGTATTTAATATGGTTAAAAGATTCACCTCCTGGTTCCAGTTTTTCTTTCTAGGGGTGGGGAAATTTTTCTTTCTAGGGGTGGGGAAAGGCCTACTTTCAAAATATTTCAGCTTTCAACTGTATAGATTGTATATTTTCACAAAGGAGGGGATGGTTATCCAGTTTCTAATGAGGGAAATGGGATTGTAGAGGTAGTTCTGACATCTATCCCCTTTCTCACACATACTCCTGATTACCATAGACTTAAGTAGTCAATGTATTTTTATTGTTTGGCTTAGCTACCTTATATTATCTCATATGTTCCTAGCTCTATGTTTAGTGCTTTAGAGTATTACTAATCTCCAAAACAAGCATGCAAACATTACTAATCCTATTTTACAAATTAAAAAATTGAGACCCAGAGAAATTAAGCAAATTGTTCAAAGCCATAGTTAGTAAGTGGCAAGGCCAGGATCTCTGAAGCACCAAAACCAACATATACCCTGCCTACTACTTCTTCACGAGCTAATTCCTGGTTTTGTCGTGGAAAATTGAGAGTTGACTTCACATTTGGCTGTTTCTTGGTCTTTGTGACATAAAACTCAATCACAAAACTAACTTGTAAAAAAGGTTTTTTAAAACTTCAGTGACTCATTCTTAATATAACCTTTCCATAGTAATTAAATTTTCATAGAGCTATTTGATGACTTTTTAAAATTAGGCATTGTGAGTTTTAGTTCTTTGGAAGTCAATAGAATTATTTTGATGCTTGCTTGTTTCCAAATATTAAAAGCTGAGTAGTTTATGCCTGTGAGCTCAATTAGTTAGAACATGGTCTTAGTATTGATCATCATACAATTCTATTGATGTCCCACAGGAAAAAACCCAGTCCAAAGCTAAACCTAATGCTACTCCTGGCACACATTTGGGTTATTATCTTCTCTGATTATGAAATACAGCATGCAAAGCCAAGTTTCTGCTTCTATATAACCCTAAAAAATGGAATGGGGGGTGATTTTTATACTTTCACTGTTCTAAAAATTACAATTTTGTTTTCTGTTAGCATGCACGTATTGATTCAGTCATTGATTCACTCATTTGTTCATTAAAACACGTTTATTGTGTGCTTCCTATATGCCAGGCATTATTCTAAGAGATATATGATAAACAAGACAGAAAATATGTTTGCTCCACAGAGCTTCTATTCTAGTGAGGAAAGACAGACAAGCAACCAAAAAAAAATAGTGATAATTGTTTGTAAGATGATATAAGAGAGTGTTCTGAGAAAAACAGTTGGGGATTGGGGATGTTATCTTGGACAGGATTGTCACATAAGATCTTCTGGTAGATGTGACTTTTGAAACAAGACCTGAACTAGGAGAAGGAACTAGCCTTTGGGAACTACTTCCCAAACAAATGCAACAGACTTGGAGGCAGAAATGAACTTGGGAGATACCAGGAACAGAAAGAAGGTGTTACTAGGATAGCTTTTAAGGCTGGAAGAGGAGGCAGAGCCCAGACCTTGAGGATTTTAAATACATTTAATTTTTCCTTCAGTTTCTTCTGAAATGACATTACTGATGTTATTATATTGGCCTTAGAGTTAGTTTTGCCTTCTTGATACTATTAATTATGCCACAGAGCAAACCATATATTATCATAAAATTTTAGAATGGAAAGATTCCTTAGAAATTACCTAGTCCAACCCCTTCATTTTAGAGATATGGCAATTTGAACCCAGAAAAGTTAAGTGATTTGTAGGAGGTTAATCAGCAAGCCTGGGTAAACTAGGATTTGAGCTCAGGCTTTAGTATTACAGGGTATGATGTTCTTTCCAGAAAACTAAAAAAAAACACTGAAGGGATTTTAAAATTTATGGTGTTTTAATGGTTCTCTTGTTACCTATTTGATTTTTAAAAAAATAATAGATTACTATAATTTAACAAGTATTTAAATATAGTTGTTTCAGATTTGAACTATGCATATTTTTTAAAAAATCATTTGCCAAAGTTTTATAAGAGCAGAATGATGCAAAAAATTGGCTTGGTATCCATCTTTTAATTACCTTTAATTGTACCACCTGCTAAGGTTCTTAACCTGGTGTCTTTATACCTCAGGTGGATCTACAAATGAGCTTCAGGGTTCCACTAATCCTTTGAAAAAATGCACAATGTTTTACACACCTGTGATTATTTCAGGTCCTCCAAGGAATAGACAACAAGACAGAATTAGACAAGCTTAATTTATGGGGGAGTGCATGTGGAGGGTAAAGGAGAGGGAGGAGGAATAGAAGGCAAGAGCCTTGAGACCACAAGGCAGGTCTGGCATCTGTGAAAGGAGAGAGGGGAAGGAGGATTTGGTTGGAGGCCTCAGACTGCAGTATAGTTCTAAGAAAATCTCATCCAAGCTAATGTGGAGTCCCCAAGCAAAATTTGCTTATTGGAAGCATCCTATATTGAGCACAAAGGTACTGGCACTATTACCTCTTCCATGCTTAGTTATTGGCTCCAAGCAGCCCTAGGGCAAGTGCTATGAGCAGTCATGAATCCAAGGGGTAGTAGCTGGGGCTGTCCATCAGCTCAGCTCCTAGCAGGAGTTCTATGAAGGAGATCTAGGTGGTACACTTCCAGGGCCACCACAGTATGCTTATTTGCACTCCTTTGAGGGAATTATCTGTGGCTGTTGTTACATTTACAAAGTGTTTGGGTTCCAAAGAAAGTTCAGAACAACTGACTATTCAGACACCTTGATATAGTTTGGATTTGTGTCCCTGCCCAAATCTCATGTTGAATTGTAATCCCCAGTGTTGGAGGGGGGAACTGGTAAAAAGTAATTGGGTCATGAGGATGGAATTCCCCCTTGCTGTTCTTGTGATATTGAGTGAATTCTCATGATATCTGGTTGTTTAAAAGTATATAGCACCTCTCCCTTTGCTCTCTTCCTCCTGCTCCAGCCATGTAGAATGTGTCTGCCTCCCCTTCTGCCATGATTGTAAGTTTCTTAAGGCCTTCCTAGCCATGTTTCCTGTACAGCCTGCAGAACTGTGAGCCAATTAAACCTCTTTTCTTTATAAATTACTCAGTCTCCATTAGTTCTTTATAGCGATATGAGACTGGACGAATACAGAAAATTGGTACTGAGAAGTGGGGCATTGCTGTAAAGATACCTGAAAATGTGGAAGTGACTTTGAAACTGGGTAAAGACAGACAGGTTGGAAGAGTGCAGAGGGCTCAGAAGAAGACAGAAAGATTAGGAAAAGCTTGGAATTTCATAGAGACTTGTTCAGTTGTTGTGACCAAAATGCTGACAGTAATATGGACAATGAGGCTGATGTCGTCTCAGGTGGAGATGGGGAACTTATTGGGAACTGGAGCAAAGGTCACTGTCGTTAGGCTTTTAGCAAAGACAGACAGCATTGTGCCCCAGCTCTAAGAATCTGTTGAACTGTGTACTTGAGAGAGAGAATTTAGGGTATCTGGCAGAAGAAATTTCTAAGCAGCAAAGCATTCAAGATGTGGCCTGGCTTCTTCTAACAGGATATGCTCATATGTGTGAGCAGAGATGATCTGAAACTGGAACTTCAAGCTGGCTGCAAAAATTTGCCTAGGTAAAGAGGAGCCAAATGTTAATAGCCAAGAAAATAGGGAAAATGCCTTCAAGGCATTTCAGAGACCTCGTGGCAGCCCCTCCCATCACAGCCCTGGAGGCCTAAAAGGGAAGAATGGTTTCCTGGGCTGGGCCCAGGGCCCTGCTCCCCTGTGCAGCCGTGGGACACTGCTCCCTGTGTCTCAGCCACTCCAGCTCCAGCCATGGCTAAAAGGGTCCCAGATATGTCTCCGGCCACTCCTCCAGAGGGTGTAAGCCACAAGCCTTGGAAGCTTCCATGTGGTGTTAAGCCTGCAGGTGCACAGAGGACAAGAGCTGAAGCTTGGGAGCCTATGCTTAGATTTCAGAGGATATATGGAAAAGCCTGGATGTGCAGGCAGAAGTCTGCTAAATGGGCAGAGCCCTCATGGAGAACCTCCACTAGGACAGTGTAGAGGGGAAATGTGGAGATGGAGCCCCCACGCAGTGTCCCCAGTGGGGCACTGCATAGTGGAGCTGTGAGAATAGGGCCATCGTCCTCCAGACATCAGTATGGCCTGAATGTGAGACATGGAGTCAAAGGAGGTTATTTTAGAGCTTTAAGATTTAGTGACTGCCCTGCTGGGTTTTGGACTTGTACAGGGCCTGTAGTTCCTTTCTTTTGGCAGATGTCTCTCTTTTGGAAAGGGAGTAATGCCTATACCCCATTGTATTTTGGGAATAAATAACTTGTTTTAGATTTTACAGGCTCATAGGTGGAAGGGACTTGCCTTGTCTCAGATGAGACTTTGGAATGTGGACTTTTGAGTTAATACTGAAATGAGTTAAGACTTGGGGGACTGTTGAGAAGGGATGATTGTATTTTGCAATTTGAGAAGGACATAAGATTTGGGAGGGGCCAGGGGAGAATGTTATGGTTTGGATTTGTGTCCCTGCCCAAATCTCATGTTGAATTGTAATCCTTAATGTTAGAGGACGGGTCCAGTGGGAGGTGATTGGATCAAGGGGATGCACTTCCCTCTTGCTGTTCTCATGATAGTGAGTGAATTCTTCTGAGATCTGGTTGTTTAAAAGTGTATAACACCTCACCCTTCACTCTCTTCCTCCTGCTCCAGCCATGTAGAATGTGTCTGCTTCCCCTTTGCCTTCTGCCATGATTGTTGAGGCCTCCCTAGCCATGCCTCCTGTACAGCCTGTAAAACCATGAGCCAATTAAGCCTCTTTTTTTTTTTTAATGAATTACTCAGTCTCAGGCAGTTCTTTGCAGCAATGTGAGAATGGACAAATTCACACTTAAATAGTTAAATTATGGCCCCAAACTATCGACTCAAATTTATTACCTTGAGTTTCATAAGTAATACATACCAAATCATTGCTAATTGTGATATTGTTGCCATTATCTCTTTATGGGTGACAGAGACATTTATACTTTTTACATTCATGTCTATCTCAATGAAAGCAAGGAGTGTCTGACTACTGGCTCTAGGTTTATACCACAGGGTTTGGATGTACCTATTTTTCCTTAGGAGAAATGCTAAAGTTTTAGATCATGGATGATGGAAATGAAATTTCTGGATTTATATCATCATTCTGGCACTGATTGGCTGCTTGACCATAGTAAATTACTTCATTCCTCATTCATGCCTCACATACTTCATTCATGCCTCACATTCCTTATTTCTAACATTGCACATAATCATAATAGTGTCTGCCTTCTGGAATTGTGGGAAGGATTCAATGAGATGATCTCCAGAAAGCTCCTCATATAGTGCCTAGCACACATTCTTTTTTTTTATTATACTTTAAGTTTTAGGATACATGTGCACAACGTGCAGGTTTGTTACATATGTATACATGTGCCATGGTGGAGCACACATTATTCTTATGGTGATAGGCTATTGGGCACTGGGCACTGCAGTTTGCCCCACTTGAGCAAATTCAGCACTCTAAAATATGAACTTTGGGAGTGAATGAATGGATTAAGCTCTGATCCTATCTGATCCTACAAGCTGCAGAAGAATCCTATGAAGACTTGGCTCTTCTAACATATTTGAAAACTTTTTTAGTAAAACAGTAGTGTTTCTAGTTTGGTAAGATTTGTGGAGATATTTATTTTTTTCTTTGGGCTTATTTGTATTTTTAATTACAAAATTATGCATTATTTGTATAATTAAGCATTTTAGATTTTATGCCTGTTTAACACATCTGTTTTTAAAGCAAGTTAGAGCTATAAAGATGATTTTACATAGAAGTAGATTATTTCATAATATGTTACTATTACTGTTGTTGCTGTTTAAAAGTTTTCAAATTTCCTCTAGAGAGCTTGACCTTTATTGATGTATCACTTTCTGTTTGGGTGACACTGCCTTTTCTCCTTTAACAGCTTCCTTGATTTATCTCGGTCTGTTTTTTCTGTAATTCCTTTTTAAATTTCCTATCTGCTTGGTATACCTACTTTTCACTATTTCTGGTATAAACAGTTTAGTAAGGCAGATATGATACAAATTTGAAAGATTAAATAAGCACTCACAAGTTATTTAGTCCAGTGGTAACAAATTACAGCCCAAGGGACAAATCTGGCCAGCAGCCTATTTTTATTATTAGAACCATGCTTTAAAAATTACACATTGGCTATACAACTCTCATGCTACACAACTGAGTTGAATAGTTAAAACAGAGACTGATGACAAGCAAAGTAGAAAATATTTTCTATCTGTCCTTCTACAGAAAAAGTTTGCAAACCCCTGATTTAGTTTCCTCAAAAGAAAAAAAAAAGGCAAGAGAAAAAAATGTTCTAGAGCAAGATAGCTCTTTGAGGGTAGGAATTGTGTCTTACTGGTCACTTTATCCTTAGTAGCTAACCTACAGCTGGGCTTATTTATATGAGATAATAATCAAATATTTGTGGAATTGAGTTGACTATGGCTTTACTTTACATTAATTTTAAAAATTAAATGGCTTAAATTATAAAGAGATTTCCTCCCAGTATGTTTTTATTAAAATGGCACTGTAGAGTAAACTAGCTGGGATAGCCCACTGAAGTGACCATTATAAATAATCTCTCTGGGGTGATTTGTAATACATTAGAAAAACATTCCTTTTGTGAAAAAAAAAAAAAAACTATTAGTTTAATGGGATAATATGTTTGAGAGAGACTGCTTGACCACCTGCTGCTTCTTTTAACATTTTGCTTTTTATGCTAAGACTCCTTTACAATTTCTTAATACTTTAGGGATGAAAACTCATCAAATTACTACACTCAAATGCATTTTCTACAAATACTTTCTGTAAGTTTATTTTAGTACCTTGTTTGGATAAATTGTTTAGGTAGTAAAACCTTTGTATGTGGCTACATGTGAATTACAAAACTAATTTTTAATACTTATATTGCTATAAAGGTCAAATGTTTTAAACAATTATAATTTACTAATCATTTGTATTATGCAGAATTTCACAAAGTAACAAACCTAGCCTTAAGTGGATAATTGCTATGTTAAAATTGTTAAAATTAGGGCATAGATTTCTTGTTTTCTGTTTTTAATTCATTTGTTTTTGTTTGATGAACAAGGACATCAATTATTAATAACTTTGGCAATTTTCCATAAAGTGCTTCCTATTGATAGAAATAATCTGAAATATTTCTTTCAAAAAATTCCTATGCCTCTCTCTTTTAAATTCTGATTCAGTATTTGTGGGCTGGAACTGGGGAATTTTCATTTTTAGAATACAAGCGCTCTGAGTTACTCAAATCATGAGAGGAGTTTAGGAAATGTTGATTTAAAGAATACCTTCATGGGAGTGATGTCAGCAAGATGACTGACTAGGAGTCCCATTCTTCATCTCCTTCAAAAACAATGACTTACTATCCACGGATGAAAATAGCTCTAGGAGAGCTTTAGAGTACAATTTAAAAGCTACAGCAACCCAGGTAGCACAACAACTGGAGATAGGCACACAGAAAAGCACCGGAAACATTTTACCTGTGTTATCTCATCACCTAGGCCACCACAACTCAGTGCCAAAAAGAGTCTTCTTGGCTGAAACTTCCTGATGTAGTGGAAAAGGAAAGCAGGAGGACCCCAGTAGTTGTCTCCATCAGGACCCTTCACCGTTTCAGCCAAGGATCCCCACAGCCTTTGTCAGTAAAACCCCAGCTGACAGAGCTACACACAGCCCACACCACTGCACCACCCCGAGCCAGAACTGCCTCTGTGACCTTTGGAGCTGGAGCCACTGCACTACTCCCAGCCCCAGCACTGATGCACACCTATGCCCCTGACCTGATTCCACTGTGCACCCATGCACCCAGCACTGCTGCACATCCCACCCAGCTAGTACCCTTGCAGACACTCACAGGTGAAGATCTCCCCCCACCGAAGCCAGACCATAAAGTATGGAAGAAATAACTCCTTCAAATGCACGGACACCAACACAATACTACAAGGAATGTGAAAAATCAAGGAAACATGATACCATCAAAGGAAGACAATAAATTTTTAGTAATTGACCCCAGAGAAATGGGGACCTACAAATTGCCTGACAAAAAATTTAAAATAGTTTGTTTAAAAAAGCTTGATGTGCAACAAGAGAACACAATTAGACAACTTAACGAAATTAGGAAAACAATACATAAACAAAATGAGTTCAACAAAGGAATAGAAATAACAATGAAGAATGAAACAGAAATTCTATAACTAAACAATGTAATGAATGAAATGCAATAAAGAGTTTCTACAGCAAACTCAATCAAGCAGAAGAAACAACCAGGGAACTTAAATACAAGTTACTTGAAACTATTTAGTCAGAGAAGGAAAAAAAAAAAAGAACGAGAAAGACTGAAATAAGCCTTCAGGATTTGTGGGACATTTTCAAGTGAACCAATGTACAAATTATCAGAGTCATAGGGAAGGAGAAGAGAGAGAAAGAATAGGGCAAAAAGCTTACTTAAAGAAATAATGACTGAAAACTTCCCAAATCTGGGATAGGAAATAGATATCCAGATTTTAGAAACCCAAAGGACTCCAAATAGCTTGACAATAAAGAGGTCTATTCTGAGGCACATTATAACTGTAAAAAGTCAAAGACAGACAATTTTGAATGCAAACAGAAAAGGAATCACATATAAGAGAACTCCGTAAGTATACCAGTGGACTTCTTAGCAGAAACCTTGCAGCTCAGAGAAAAGTGGGATGGTATATTCAAAGTACTTAAAGAAAAAAAATTGCAAACCAAGATGATACCTTGCAAAACTATCCTTTAAAAATAAAGTAGTTAGAATAGTTCTCAGATAGACAAAAACTGAAGGGTTTGTCACCACTAGATTTTCCTTTGAAAAATGCTTAAGGGAGTTCTTCAATTTCAAACAAAAATATGCTAAACAGACACATAAAAGCATATGAAAGCATAAATATCACTAACAAAGATAAATATATAGACAACAAATAATTTAACACCATAATGGTGGTGTGTAAATTTTAACCCTAATATTAAAGTTAAAAGACAAAATATTTATTAATGGATACACAATACAAAAAGAAGTAAACTCTGACTGTAAGAACACAACATGTGTATGTGAGGGGTGATAAAAGTATAGAGATTGTGTATGTGATTGAAGTTGTTATCAAGTTAAAATAAATCAATAAATACAAGATATTTTATGCAAGCCTTAAGGTAACCACAAAGAAAAAAAACCTATAATTGATACACAAAAGATAAGAGAGAAGGATCAAACCAAATTACTACAAAAATCATCTCGTAACAAAAAAAGACATCAAGAAAGCAAGGAAGGTAGAGAGGCAACTACAAAACAGACAGAAAACAACTAACAAAATGACAATAGGAAGTTCTCACTTATCAATAATTACATTAAATATAAATGGATTAAACTTTCTAATAAAAGGCTAGAGTGGCTGAAAGGATTAAAAACAAGATCTAGCAATATCTTGTCTCCAAGAGACTTACTTTATTCTTAAGCACACACATTGGTTGAAAATGAAAGGTTGGAAAAAAATATTCCATGCAAATAGTAACTGAGGAAAAGCAGGGGTGGCTACACTTAAATTAGACAAAATAGACTTTAAATCAAAAACTGTTCTAGAAGAGGTCATTGTATTAGGCTGTTTTCAAGCTGCTGATAAAGACATACCTAAGACTAGGGAAAAAATAGTTTTAATGGACTCACAGTTTCACATGGCTGGGGATGCCTCACAATCATGGGAGAAAGTGAAAAGCACATCTTACATGGTGGTGGCAAGAGAATGAGAGCCAAGTGAAAGGGATTTCTTCTTATAAAACCATCAGACCTTGTGAGACTTATTCACTACCACAAGAACAGTATATTGGAAACTGCTCCCACAATTCAATTATCTCCCACCGGGTCCCTCCCACAATACATGGGAATTATGGGAGTACCATTCATGATGAGATGTGGGTGGGGACATAGAGCCAAACCATATCATTCTGCCCCTGTCCCCTGCCAAATCTCATGTCCTCACATTTAAAAACCAATCATGCCTTCCCAACAGTCCCCCAAAGTCTTAACTCATTTCAGCATTAACTCAAAAGTCCACAGTTCAAAGTCTTATCTGAGACAAGGCAAGTCCCTTCCACCTATGAGCTTGTAAAATCAAAAGCAAGCTAGTTACTTCCTAGATACAATGGGAGTACAAGCATTGGATAAATACAGCCATTTCAAATAGGAGAAATTGGCTAAAACAAAGGGGCTACAGGCCCCACGCAAGTCCGAAATCCAGTGGGGCAGTCAAATCTTAAAGCTCCAAAATGATCTCCCTTGAGTCCATGTGTCACATCCAGGTCACACTGATGCAAGAGGTAGGCTCCAACATCCTTGGGCAGCTCCACCCCTGTGGCTTTGCAGGGTATAACCCCTCTCCTGGCGGCTTTCATGGGCTGTCGTTTAGTGTCTGTTGCTTTTCCAGGCTCATGGTACAAGCTGTCAGTGGATCTACCATTCCGGAGTCTGGAGGACATCTTCTCACAGTTCCACTAGTCGGTTCCTGCGTGGGGGCTGTGACCCCACGTTTCCCTTCTGCATTGCCCTAGCAGAGGTTCTCCAGGACAAGGGACAAATAACCAGAAAAACATTATATATACACATATATATTTCTATATATATATATGTGTATATATATACACATATATATTTCTATATATGTGTATATATATACATATATATTTCTATATATATGTGTATATATATATAATATATATAATTCAAACAACTCAACTCACTAGCAAAAGCACAAATAATCCTATGAAAAAACAGGCGAAAATCTGAATAGACATTTCTCAAAAGAAGACACACAAATGGCTGACAAGTATTTGAGAAGTTACTCAACATTAATACTTATTTGGAAAATGCAAATCCAAACTACAATGAATTACTACCTCACACCAGTTAGAATGGCTATTATCAGAAAGTTGGTGAGGATGTGGAGAAAATAGAACCCTGGACATTATTGGTGGGGATGTAAATTGGTACAGCCATTGTGGAAAATATATATCTATATATCTATATCTATATCTATGTATAGAATATATATATTCAAAGGAAATGAAATCAGTTAATTGCAATATTATTCACATAGCCAAGATATGGAAACAACCTAAATGTCCATCAATGGATGAATGCATAAAGAAAATGTGGTATATATGTATGTGTATATATATGTGTGTCTGTGTATGTGTGTGTGTGTTTATGAATATTATCCTTAAAAAAGAAAGACATCCTGTCATTTGTGACTACATGGATGAAACTGGAGGATATTATGCTAAGTGAAATAAGCCACGTACAGAAAGACAAATGCTTAATGATCTCACTTATATGTGGAATTTAAAATAGTCAAACTCATAGAATTAGAGTGTAGAATGGTGCTTGCCAGGGGTTGGGAGAAGAGGAAATGGGGAAATACTGGTCAAAGGGTACAAAGTTTCAGTTATGCAAGATGAATAAATTCTGGAGATCTAACGTACAGCAATGTGACTATAGTTAATAATACTGTATTGTATATTTGAAATTTGCTAAAAAGGTATATATTAAGTGTTGTCACCACAGAAAAGAAAAAAGAAAATGGTTATGTGAGGTGATAGATACGTTAATTAGATTGTGGTACACATTGTATGTATATATCAAAAGATTTAGTTTTATACCTTAAAGATTCATTTTTAATTTTATTTGTCAACTATACTCCAATAAAGCAGAAAAATACTTTCACATTTTCTTAATCACATATAAAGTGTTTTGAATGGAACTTGAAAAACTTAACTTAGACCCATAGTATACTCCCACCAATGAATGGACCATTTTTATATTTATTCAAAGAATTTAGAATTAGTACTTAAAATAGGCTAAATATTAGATAATTTTATCAGTTACTTAGAGTGTTTCTTTTTATATTTTAGTAACTGACTCTCCTTCAATATCTTAACCTTATTTGGGTCACAGATTCCCTCTGAGAAGTTGATGAAATCTGTGTGATCTCTCCCCAGGAAAATAAACACATGCAAATTTTGCATATAATTACCAGGCTTCTATGAACCCATACATATATTAGTGGATTCCAGCCATGGACCAGTTTAAGGTCTATTCTTCAGTTGGGACCCACATTATTTTTAATTTTGCTCTATACTAAGTATCTTAGCCTTGCCCTTAACTTTTTTTCTTGCCGGATGCTGTACTGCCAAAATTTAATAAACTGGTCCAGGGTTCTGGCTGTATATACCTCTCTTTCCAGTTAAATAGGACATATGTTGCCATTGTACTTCTTTTGCTTAATATGTCAATTTAAAAAATCTCATGTATTTTGGTACAACTCCAGTTTTGGAGAAGCTATGTATAGAAAGAGTAAGAAGTTGACAGTTTATTGGTGGAATAATAGAGGGAAAAATACCTTGAGATAGGGTGACCCCTAATAGACTCCTGATTGTGCAATTCAAGAAGGAAGATGACTGGGGAAAGGAGGTGAAGAAGCCAGCCACAAAAATCCTAGTGCATACTGGAGTCAAAGGGATGAGTTCTGAGAGCTGGCAGCATATGCCCTTGGTCCCTCCCTTGTTTTAGAAATGAGAATTCAGGGAGGAATGAAAACAGCTTGGGTGGCAGATGGCCACAGAGAAAACTGTTTCAACCCGAATTTGAGGATTGTATCAAAAGCCCAGGCAGAAATAATTTTGTTTTTTTCAAGGTCTTAGAGTTGAGATCCGGCGGTAGAAGGAGAGAAATACTGAGTGGGGAAGAAATGCGAGTAGAGGGGAAAGAAAGAGAGACAGAGGGAGAGAGAAACTCAGGAAAGAAGCCACGCTTGTATTAATCTATACAAAAGTAGTCTAATTAATTATCTTGTGGAAATGTAATGTGCCAGGCTGAGCATGGTGGCTCACACCTGTAATCCCTGCACTTTGGGAGGCAGAGGTGGGAGACTCACTGGAGCTCAGGAGTTGAAGACCAGTGTAGGCAACATGGCAAAACCCTGTCTCTACAAGTAATACAAACATTAGCCAGGCATGGCGGTGCACGCCTCTAGCCCCAGCTACTCAGGAGGCTGAGGTGGGAGGATCACCTGAGTCTGAGAGGTCGAGGTTACAGTGAGCTGTGATCATGCCACTGCAGTCCAGCCTGGGCAACGGAGGGAGACACTGTCTCAAAAAACAAAACAAAACAAAACAAAACAAGAACAGAAAAAAAGAAATTTAATCAGTTTAACTGGCTGTAACCTCAAGAGTGTGCACTTTAAAATTACTTACCGAAAGTGTATATGTACTACTTTATGCTTCATTGTGAGAAGAGGAATATTAGAGTAAACAAAAGGGCTAGCCTCTCCCCTGTATGTCAAATTATGGCTCAGAGCTCACACTAGCCCACAGGACATTTTATTTTGAACTAGAAACATACAGGCCCAGCTCCCCACTAGGACCTGTGGCCTAGCGAGCACAATGTAGTTGGAATATCAATGCTCATTTCTCTCCATTGCCATCCCTCTGTATTAACCGTGTTAACCCTGTTAAAAAGAACTGAATTTCTTCTTAGGCTTCAGGCAGCAGAGGGGATGCAGACAGCCTTTGGGTATGGGTAAGGACATTCAGGTCTCTTGCAAGACAGAGCCCCTACAATATTATCATTCATTTCTAGCATTCCAGCTATCCATGTAAATGTGAATCTGGGTAGGAAGGTTACAGAACGGCAATTTGGGAGAGATGCAGGTGGAGAGATCAAAAAGGAAAGAGGTACTGGTTCAGCAAGCCACACCACATAGAGCCACCCTGACGATCAATAAGGAGGCAGATGTTTCAGCCAGTCTGCTCTTCTATCCAGAAACTACTTGTAATTTTAATCTTTTCATAAATAATCATAGAAATCATTCCAGAATTATCATATTTGTATGTAGTTATACACATCATTTATACATGATTCATATACATTTTTCCTATATTCATGAATGCTAGCCATTCTTTCATATGAGTTACTTTAAACTATTACAATATTCATTGAATGTACTATCCAATAAATGCAATTAATGTCAATAATTCATATTATGTCTACTCTAACAAAATATGAAACATGTAAATTAGGTAAATCATTAACTTATATGAGGAATTTTGAAACCACGATCCAATCTTATTGAACTGTTCTTTAATGTTTAATGCTAATTAACCAAACACTTAACACATTTTATTCACATAAATGATTACGCTAAAAATATTTTACACTTATTTTCAATATTTTCTTTAGCTTTTGCTCTATCTTCTTTTGCAAATTCAGTGAAAATCTGGGTAATAAGATACTGCTGATCAAATATGATTTGTGCCCATGTCTTTATTTGTATCAGTTTGGATTATCCTCAATTAAGGCTGTTCCATTTCCTTCATTTAGACTTATTGAATGTCACATATTCCCACTAATAAAGCTTATAATTATAAGAGGTATACAAGCATTATATCTTCCTTTGTATTTAAACCCTGTATTATTGTTTGCAGGTTCAAGATAATCTGTAGGGCTTTTTATTTTCTTAAAATAGGCAATTTAAAAATTCTGTTAATGTTTTGAATATATAATACTTGATAATGGTTCAAAATTAAAATGTCAGAATGTATACAAGGAGAAGTCTTGTGACTACTCCTTCTCCGTTCCCCTGTTCCTCCTGGCCTGATAAGGAACCATTTTTTGTAGCTTCTTATTAATCATTTCTGTGTTTCTTAATGAAAATAAAACACAAATATATGTTCTTATTTTTCTCCCTTTCTTTCAAAAACAGGTGATGTTTAAAAATTCTGCCCACAACGCCTTTTAACCTTGCTGCTGACTTATTTTTCCAGTTGGTAACTTACTTCTTTGCAAACAGAATTAATTAAATCATCTATGTATGCATTCACAAGCTCTCTATAAAGTTATCAAAATTAACAGGATGATTTTAAATAATTATTACTTGATTCCACTCTTAAAAGTTTTCAGAATGGATTGGTTGATTTGCTGGAAACACAGTGCTTGAGTTAAGGACATCAGAGAGGGAGTCCGGTCCTCCCTAGTGACTGGAATGTTCTGGCACACTATGCAGGTTACTGCCTTCCTGGCTTGATGATTTGGATAACTGCTGAGCTATTTTTTTCATATTTTAAAAATTAGTTTAATTTCTAGCATAAAAGCTGTGCTAAAGGCACCACATAGGAAAGTATATACAGATCTAAAAAATGGTTAAGGATGTTTTACACTCAATGCAAATTTTAAAAACTTGTAATTTTAAAGTCTTGTAAAAAGTGATGTTTCAAGAGTTTGAACTGTTTAAATTTAGAATGCTGAAGAGGAGTTTGTGATGCTAACAATTATCTTTTGTGTGATCATATCACCAACTAATTACAAAATTGGAAGTTTTTTATTCACTCAAGCGCTTCCTTCTTCTCATTGCTGATATTTCCATTCAGGGTGTCTAGGCATCCTCATTTACTAATATGATTTTGTATTTCATGTTGTGTAGCATTGGAACCTTGCTCCCAGTCCTCAGCATTCCATGATACATGACTATGCTGCACAGAACATGGTTAGGATGCGCTTCCATCCTTGCCACTATGTTGCAAATAGAGCCCCCTTTCAACCTCAGGAGTGCCCTGGATTTGGTGTTAAAATTCTGTGGTCACTCTGTGAGATTTGTCAATGATAATAATGGCTTTTATTGAGCATTTACTCTATACCAGGCACTGTGTTAAGGTCTTTGCCTATATTATTTCTTTTATTACTGCACAGAGCATAACTCTTCCATTAGGCAACTGTATTGGAATGCTATTTTACAAAAGGCAATGAGAGCCAAGAGAGGTTAAGTAATTTACCCAAAGTCAAACAGCTAGTAACTGATAAACCAGGACTTGAATTCAGACTTGTATCTGCACAGTAACTGTGCCTTTGCTGTTTTATGAGAACAAGTCTGTGGCCACCGAGCCCAAGTTAGGTTGGTAACAACTTGTGGTGCTGGGACAACTGAGTTTCTTTTGATTGCCTTAAATTTATTCAGCCCATTCATCTGTCAACTAAATAAATACATTCTTTTTCTTTTTCTTTTTTAATAAATGACAAGACAAAACAATGTTTCGTGTGTGTGTGTGTGTGTGTGTGTGTGTGTGTGTTTGAGACAGGACCAATAATCTTGGCAGTGTTATGTTACAATGGCTTTTTAAATTTTGTACTAAGTGCCAATTTAATTGTTTAGTTTGATGGGTGCATTAGATCACTGTTTCACTTTGGAAAAGCTGCTCTCTGTCAGGTTTGTGAACAGCTTTGTTGTTTAGTTCATATAAAGGTCAGTAGCTCTAAAAATACACAGTTTAATGGGTGATGTAATAGACATTTTATATGTGTTGCAGGTACTTTCCCTCAGTGGTTGAAATGAATACCTTTTGTGCCTTCTGGAGAAGGTGTCTGTATGTATGCTGTGGGAATATGTGTGTGTCTGTGTATGCGCACATCTTGTTTGAAAGCCCCAGTCTTACAAACTTACAAACTGGATTCTTCAATCTCTTTCTTATGAAATATCAACATCTACTGTGAATCTATCATATATCATTGGAGTTGACAGACATTTTGACTGTTTAACTTGCAAATACTGGCTTTGGGTCAGAAAAAAAAAGAAAAAATATTTGTGGTGGATTCTGTTTGATTTTTAAAAAATGGAATCAATTGATTCAATTTAGCTTGGCAGCCTAACAAGGGACTTCAACTTCTGCATCTTCAGACCTTTCTCAGCTTTTCCCTTGCCCAAGAAACTATTTCTTTCTTTTTTTTTTTTTTTTTTTGAGACGGAGTCTCATTCTATCGCCCAGGCTGGAGTGCAGTGGCGCAATCTCGGCTCACTGTAAGCTCCGCCTCCCGGGTTCACGCCATTCTCCTGCCTCAGCCTCTCCGAGTAGCTGGGACTTCGGCGCCCGCCACCACGCCCGGCTATTTTTTTGTATTTTTTTTTTTAGTAGAGACGGGGTTTCACTGTGGTCTCGATCTCCTGACCTCGTGATACGCCCGCCTCGGCCTCCCAAAATGCTGGGATTACAAGCGTGAGCCACCGCGCCCGGCCAAGAAACTATTTCTTTCTTTTTCTTTTCTTGGCTTGAGGAAGTGTTAAGATTTATTTAAAAAACAGATCATTTAAAAATGAAGAAGCCACATTGTTTAATTCACTGGACTGGGAGCCTTAGAGACGTGTTCCATTCTCAGCTCTGGAAAATCTCTTAAAACAAAATCACATGACCTTCAAATAAAGATATTACTCTAGTTTGAGATAGTACACTTTACTTTCTAATCAGCCCTGAAAGCATAGTATTAACTGGAAAGACCTTGGCAAAGTTATACTATCTAAATAGGCAAGTTCCAAATCCTGGCAGAGAATATTCCTTTGAGTTACATTTTTCTACAACTTTTAAAAGTCTCTCCTCAACTGTAATCCTTTATTTCCAATAGGATAATACAAGATTAATATATCTATTAAAAGAATGAAGATATTTTGGATGAAATTATTATAAATCCCTTATGGAAATATACCACATTATAATCCCCAACTGGAGGCTAGAGTAGTGGTGATGGAATTAGGCTTACTCTGATCTGTAGCTGGGACTATTGATGATCCCATACCTGACACCTCAGGAAAACTGATCTCTTTAGCCATGCTGGTCCAGGTTTTGATATACTTTTTTTTTTTTTTTTTTTTTTTACTTTTTTCTCTGTATTTAATAAAGCCAATCTGCATTATGAACAAAGAACAAACACAAACTTCCTTAATCATATAAGGAAAATTATAAAGAAAAAACAAACCAGGAAAGTCTGTGGTAAATGACATGAAACTTCTGAACATAATGCAGTGAACATTACAAACTATTTGGTTTCTGAAAAATTAAACTCTAGTCCTTACCATTTAACTGATTTTGTACCTTTAAACAATTGACTTAATCTTTTTGTTCTTTACTTTTAAAATAGGAGAATAACACTTCATATGGCTAGTTTAGGATCAAATGATAACTATGAAAGTACTTTGTAAATGATAACTATGAAAGATGTTAGTTATCGTGTTGATGATACAAGTCCTGCCTATGGGCTATTAGGTACATTAAATACACAACTCAGTTGTTTTTCTTCACTTTGTGGAAGCCCTAAGGAGATAAATTTCAGATTGTGTGCACTCATGCTTCATGGGATTCTCACTGTCTACATGGCCATCCTTCTCTTCTGGTCTGTTCTTTGGTTCTGTAGATGAGGTCTAGGCTGCTCTGCTCTGGCCACAGTTTGCACTCCATTTCCACTTTGCAACAATTCTGATATGTTCTCACCGTCATCTCCTTTGCCCTGCCCTCTCCCTCATTCCCAAAGAGAAAGGCTTGTCTTGCTTGAGTTAGAATCAACTTGAGGACATTTCCCGTTTCCCTCTGACATTTTCTAGCTTCGTCTTTTTATTAATAATAATAATATTATTATTATTATACTTTAAGTTCTAGGGTACATGAGCACAACGTGCAGTTTTGTTACATAGGTATACATGTGCCATGGTGGTTTGCTGCACCCATTAACTCGTATTTACATTAGGCATTTTCTCCTAATGCTATCCCTCTCCAGTCCCCCACCACCCAACAGGCCCAGTGTGTGATGTTCCCCTCCCTGTGTCCATGTGTTCTCATTGTTCAACTTATGAGTGAGAATATGCGGTGCTTGGTTTTCTGTCTTTGTAATATTTTGCTGAGAATGATGGTTTCCAGCTTCATCCATGTCCCTGAAAAGGACATGAACTCATCCTTTTTTATGGCTGCGTAGTATTCCATGGTGTATATGTGCCACATTTTCTTTATCCAGTCTATTATTGATGGACATTTGGGTTGGTTCCAAGTCTTTGCTATTGTGAATAGTGCTGCAATAAACATACATGTGCACGTGTCTTTATAGTAGCATGATTTATAATCCTTTGGGTATATACCCAGTAATGGGATTGCTGGGTCAAATGGTATTTCTAGTTCTAGATCCTTCAGGAATCGCCACAGTGTCATCCACAATGGTTGAATTAATTTACACTCCCACCAACAGTGTAAAAACGTTCCTATTTCTCCGCATCCTCTCCAGCATATGTGGTTTCCTGACTTTTTAATGATTGCCATTCTAACTGGCGTAAGATAATATCTCACTGTGGTTTTGATTTGCATTTCTCTGATGACCAGTGATGATGAGCATATTTTCCTATGTCTGTTGGCTGCATAAATGTCTTCTTTTGAGAAGTGTCTGTTCATATCCTTTGCCCACTTTTTGATGGGGTTTTTTTCTTGTAAATTTGTTTAAGTTCTTTGTAGCTTCTAGATATTAGCCCTTTGTCAGATGAGTAGATTGCAAAAATTTTCTCCCATTCTGTAGGTTGCCTGTTCACTCTGATGATAGTTTCTTTTGCTATGCAGAAGCTCTTTATTTTAATTAGATCCCATTTGTCAATTTTGGCTTTTGTTGCCATTGCTTTTGGTGTTTTAGTCATGAAGTCTTTCCCCATGCCTATGTCCTGAATGGTATTGCCTAGGTTTTCTTCTAGAGTTTTTATGGTTTTAGGTCTAACATTTAAGTCTTTAATCCATCTTGAGTTAATTTTTGTATAAGGTGTAAGGAAAGGATCCAGTTTCAGCTTTCTACATATGGTTAACCAGTTTTCCCAGCACCATTTATTAAATAGGGATCCTTTCCCCATTGCTTGTTTTTGTGAGGTTTGTCAAAGATCAGATGGTTTTAGACATGTGGTGTTATTTCTGAGACCTCTGTTCTGTTCCATTGGTCTATATCTCTGTTTTGGTACCAGTACCATGCTGTTTTGGTTACTGTAGCCTTGTAGTATAGTTTGAAGTCAGGTAGCATGATGCCTCCAGCTTTGTTCTTTTGGCTTAGGATTGTCTTAGCTATGTGGGCTCTTTTTTGGTTTCATATGAACTTTAAAGTAGTTTATTCCAATTCTGTGAAGAAAGTCATTGGTAGCTTGATGGGGATGGCATTGCATCTATAAGTTACCTTGGGCAGTATGGCCATTTTCACGATATTGATTCTTCCTATCCATGGGCATGGAATGTTCTTCCGTTTGTTTGTGTCCTCTTTTATTTCCTTGAGCAGTGGTTTGTAGTTCTCCTTGAAGAGGTCCTTCACATCCCTTGTAAGTTGGATTCCTAGGTATTTCATTCTCTTAGTAGTAATTGTGTATAGGAGTTCACTTATGATTTGTCTCTCTGCTTGTATGTTATTTGTGTATAGGAGTGCTTGTGATATGATGGGGTTTTGTAAATATACAATCATGTCATCTGCAAACAGAGACAATTTGACTTCCTCTTTTCCTAACTGAATACCCTTTATTTCATTCTCTTGCCTGATTGCCCTGGCCAGAACTTCCAATACTATCTTGAATAGGAGTGGTGAGAGAGGGCATCCTTGTCTTCTGCTGGTTTTCAGAGGGAATGCTTCCAGTTTTTGCCCATTCAGTATGATATTGGCTGTGGGTTTGTCATAAATAGCTGTTATAATTTTGAGATACATTCTATCAATACCTAGTTTATTGAGAGTTTTTAGCATGAAAAGCTGTTGAATTTTGTCAAAGGCCTTTTCTGCATCTGTTGAGATAATCATGTGGTTTTTGTCTTTGGTTCTGTTTATGTGATGGATTACATTTATTGATTTGCATATGTTGAACCAGCCTTGCATCCCAGGGATGAAGCCCACTTGATCGTGGTGGATAAGCTTTTTGATGTACTGCTGGGTTTGGTTTCCCAGTACTTTACTGAGGATTTTTCCCATCGATGTTCATCAGGGATATTGGCCTAATATTCTCTTTTTTTGTGTGTGTCTCTGCCAGGCTTTTGTATAAGGATGATGCTGGCCTCATAAAATGAGTTAGGGAGGATTCCCTCTTTCTGTATTGATTGGAATAGTTTCAGAAGGAATGGTACCAGCTCCTCCTTGTACCTCTGGTAGAATTCGGCTGTGAATCCATCTGGTCCTGGACTTTTTTTGGTTGGTAGGCTATTAACTATTGCCTCAATTTCAGAACCTGTTATTGGTCTATTCAGAGATTCAACTTCTTCCAGGTTTAGTCTTGGGAAGGTATATGTGTCCAGGAATTTATCCATTTCTTCTAGATTTTCTAGTTTATTTGTGTAGAGGTGTTTATAGTATTCTCTGATGGTAGTTTGTATTTCTATGGGATCGGTGGTGATATCCCCTTTATCATTTTTTATTGCATCTATTTGATTCTTCTCTTTTTTCTTCTTTATTAGTCTTGCTAGTAGTCTATCTATTTTGTTGATTTTTTCAAAAAACCAGCTCCTGAATTCATTGATTTTTTTGAAGGGTTTTTTGTGTTTCTGTTTCCTTCAGTTCTTCTCTGATCTTAGTTATTTCTTATCTTCTGCTAGCTGTTGAATGTGTTTGCTCTTGCTTCTCTTGTTCTTTTAATTGTATTGTTAGGGTGTCGATTTTAGATCTTTCCTGCTTTCTCTTGTGGGCTTTTAGTGCTATAAATATCCCTCTACACACTGCTTTAAATGTGTCCCAGAGATTCTGGTACGTTGTGTCTTTGTTCTCATTGGTTTCAAAGAACATCTTTATTTATGCCTTCATTTTGTTATTTACCCAGTAGTCATTCAGGAACAGGTTGTTCAGTTTCCATGTAGTTGAGTGGTTTTGAGTGAGTTTCTTAATCCTGAGTTCTAATTTGATTGCACTGCGTTCTGAGAGACAGCTTGTTGTGATTTCTGTTATTTTACATTTGCTGAGGAGTGTTTTACTTCCAACTATGTGGTCAGTTTTAGAATAAGTGTGATGTGGTGCTGAGAAGAATGTATATTCTGTTGATTTGGGGTGAATAGTTCTGTAGATGTCTATTAGGTCTGCTTGGTCCAGAGCTGAGTTCAAGTCCTGAATATCCTTGTTAATTTTCTGTCTGGTTGATCTGTCTAATATTGACAGTGGGGTGTTAAAGTCTCCCATTATTATTGTGTGGAAGTCTAAGTCTCTTTGTAAGTCTCTAAGAACTTGCTTTATGAATCTGGATGCTCCTGTATTGGGTGTAATATAGTTAGGATAGTTAACTCTTCTTGTAGAATTGTTCCATTTACCATTATGTGATGGCCTTCTTTGTCTCTTTTGATCTTTGTTGGTTTAAAGTCTGTTTTATCAGAGACCAGGATTGTAATCCCTGCTTTTTTTGTTTACTTGTTTGGTAGATCTTCCTTCATCCCTTTACTTTGAGCTTATGTGTGTCTTTGCACGTGAGATGGGTCCCCTGAATACAGCACACTGATGGGTCTTGACTCTTTATCCAATTTGCTAGTCTGTGTCTTTTAATTGGGGCACTTAGCCCATTTACATTTAAGGTTAATATTGTTATGTGTGAATCTGATCCTATCATTATGATGTTAGCTGGTTATTTCACCCATTAGTTGATGCAGTTTCTTCATAGCATCGATGGTTTTTACAATTTGGCATGTTTTTTGCAGTGGCTGGTACCAGTTGTTCCTTTCCATGTTTATGGCTTCCTTCAGGAACACTTGTAAGGCAGGTCTGGTGGTGACAAAAATCTCTCAGCGTTTGCTTGTATATAAAGGATTTTATTTCTCCTTCACTTATGAAACTTGGTTGGCTGTATATGAAATTCTGGGTTGAAAATTCTTCTCTTTAATGATGTTGAATATTGGCCCCCACTCTCTTCTGGCTTGTAGGGTTTCTGCAGAGAGATCCGCTGTTAGTCTGACAGGCTTCCCTTTGTGGGTAACCCAACCTTTCTCTCTGGCTGCCCTTAACATTTTTTCCTTCATTTCCACCTTGGTGAACCTGACAATTATGTGTCGGGGTTACTCTTCTCAAGGAGTATCTTTGTGGTGTTCTCTGTATTTCCTGAATTTGAATGTCGGCCTGCCTTGTCTAGCTTCAAATCTTTAGAGGTCTTATCCTCTCCATGTCATAGTTCTGTCTCCTGGGTTGGTTTACCTGAAACATATTTCTTAGTGAGATTTTGAGAAAGATTCTTGCCTTCTTCACCTGAGCTTAAGTGTCGGTCTGGCTTGCTAGTGGTCTTGCTGCCTGGAGAGTGGGAGTGCTCTCACTTCATTCTGCACCCTACATCCCTGTTCTCAAGGTCAGCTGCAGATAGAAACTGCTCTTTCCCACTTTTGAAAGACTCCATATTCCATAAGAGTTTCCAAATGAATTTCAAGTTCTAGCTTGAGAATGCAGAAATAAGATTGAAGAAAGCCAATAAGTGTTTTTATCCTTCCCACCTAGGAGTAGTAGTAATTTTGGTAGTGCTACTAGAAGTAATTGTGGTAATAGCAGCAGCAGCAATAATAATAATAGTAGTAGTAGTAGTCATCATCATTGTCTTAGTAGTAGTTAACATTTATTACCCCTTTTTACAACGAGGTATGATGAAAACTTCTCAACATGCATTACATGATTTAAACCTCCCAATGACCCTGTGAGGTGAGTCTGTCACTCTTTCTCTTGTAGAGTTGAAGATGCTGAGGCTCTGCAGGTGAAGCAAATTGCCTGAGTAGTAACATGGAGAATCAGTATTCAAAGCCAGGTTTAATTTCAGAACCTGAGTACACCGTTCCACATTCTGGAATACGTTAATTGGCTCTTGGGGCAGAGGCCACTGACTCAAATGCCTATAGGAGCCAGTTCAGAAGTGAAAGTTGGTGGACAGGGCCCAGAATTAGGAAGACAGCAGTGCAAGTTAGATGATAAATGGCAACTGACATTCTTCCTCAGTGTTGGGGTGCTATGAGGCATGGTGGGGACTGGGGTTGTTGGAGAACATATGTCGTATCTAAAAAAATGACAGCTACTACTACATCCAGCAGTTGTTCTCATAGAGAAATAAACTTTTTAATACAGAAATTTTAAAAAGATGATGAAAACATGGATTTTATATAATATTTCTCAATTATTAAATATTGGCATTGGATGCAAATGAAAACCTAAACAAAACACTGTGAAGGTTAAAATAATTATGTCTGGGGACCAAGTTGGGCCTGATGTGTTACCTCTCTCAGGGAAAAATTTTGGAACATTCAAACCATGTCAATGAGTGATGACACAATACAATAAGAGATATAATCTTCCGTATTGGCCAGTAATTGGACTGTCCTTAGCCATTCCATCAACAATTGCTTTACGGAAGACTCTGGGGAAATCCCAGTTTATTAAATGTTGTATAATGACTGAAAGAAATCACATAAATAATAATAATTCTATTCTTAAGCCCCTACTGTGTGTCAAGCACTTTGTATAGCTATTTTATTTAATTCCCACAACATTCCTGTTAGATATGTGAGGATAGATTTGAGAGGTCAAAAAATAGTAGCAACTTGCCAAAAACATATATCTCTAGCAAGGGACAGTGTGGGGTGTGAATCCAGATGTGCATGATTCCAGAGCCCTTTGTCTTCCTGCTCAGCTCTGCTGCCTTTACAGTGACATATTGCTGGGAAGTTGGCATTATGCTGGATCTCACATAGGCAGGGAAAGGCTATCCATGTTGTTCAGCATGACTTTCAGTTTCAACAAGGAGATTCCTCTAATCAAAATTATCTTTGTACACTACCAGAAATTCTTCCCTTTCACATTATCACTCAGGCTGAAATTTGAGCCTTTACAGATTCTTTAGTTTTAACAAGCATACTCTTGTGAAGGTGCCTGCTTAAGCAGTCTTTCCTTCTTTCACATGTTAACATGAAGTTAATCAGATTATATCCTTCAAACAACTAGCTGAGATCATAGGAATTTCCCTGGACAGCAGGGAGGAGGAAGTGGCTCTTCAGAAATATTTGTCATTGATTAGATGGGGTGACTGGGCTGTGGAAGTTGGGATAGGCCCTGTGTACCATGGGCAGGTTTCTGGCTGCTTCAAAAGCAGAAGAATGGGCACAGAAGTTTGTTAATTATGTTACCGTTTGCCTAGATCTGTCCCCTCAACTAGACAAAACCATATTATTGGCTGGAATTTTTTATCCTATTATATTTATGGTACAGAAATGTAGCATTCTTTTTTTTTTTTTGCTGTGAATTAGATTTTGAATATCTTTTATGTTTCTAAAATAAAACTATTATCTTTAGAAAATTAATGTTCTTTTTTCCCGATTAAGGAACAGACTCTGTCAATAATTAAAGAGAAAACAAAGCTGAAGAAATAATGACAAAATAGCTCTCTCTAAAGGATAGGATTATGGACTTTCAATGTATTGTTTGAATTTTTATAATAAGATAACTCATTTTAGAAGGAGAACAAACAATAGAGTTTTGGTGTTGGAGGAGGGTGAATGAAAAATTTCTTAGTTGTCAGGGTGTAGTCAGAATGAGGTGGGCAAGTTTTACTGCCTGTTATTAGAATCTGTGATTACCTCAAGGAGAGGGGCCCTATTGAGGGTATGAGGCTCATGAAAGGGAACAGAGGAGGGGCCGACTCTCCAAGTTTTAGTTGTTCTTTCCTTCTCCCTACTTCTGAAGCCCCAAGGAATGTGGGATTTCTCCAGTTTTTTTTTTTTTTCCTTCTGGAAGTGAGAATGAGAATTCGGAAGAATTCAGGGTGATTCAGTGCTCAGAATTCCCTGACATCTGTTAAGCCTTAGTACTAGCGGTTATTTATTAGACAGCTTTGCCCAAAACAGCCCCTAAATGTTTACTATGCCAGCCTTGCTAGAGTTTGCTCATGCCTTCTTGTAACCTGAATCCTATCTCCCAAGTTTTCAGAAGTCTCAGAATAGTTCTATTTTCTTTCACTTTTTGTTCATTTTAGATAACAGCTACGAAAAATTTTATTCTTTCATTTTGGTTCAGATGCAGCTTGGGATCCTCAACTTATTTCCCTATTTATTTGTCAATGGAAATTATTGCTTTGCCTTACTATAATATACTATCTCTCTGAAAATTCTGAATTTTCCAGGAGTAGAAGAATATATGCAAATGTTTTGCATATATTAGTGCATAATAACTAAGCTTTACCCTCTGTAAATAAACTCAAAACTGGTGGACAGTGGTTGTAAGTGGAATGAGTCAGGTGATACTGACTTATCCATTTGAACCTTAAACATACCTCTTTGGTCAGTCCTCAGAATCCCTTACTGGTATTGAAGAGTAAGAGATCTACAAAGAAGAATATTAGGGTCTAGGAACTCAGAAGGCTCTTTGGTCATTAAAGGCAAAATGACAATCACATCCTTTAAAATCCAATTTGTTATGTAATTATTCCATTTGTCTATCCCACAGATATCTGGTATAAGGAAAGGCTTTTATGGGTGAAAATGTTCTATTCTTTGTGATACTGTTGGAGAAAAGACCCATTTATTTAGTTCCCAAGAAAGGTTATCTATAGCAGTGTCTTTTAATATGACATGTTCCTCAATGATTTCTCTTTAAAAATCCATCCACCTCTGTGATCTGCTCTCTTGTCAGCTCATCTATTTAATTTTGGCTGCCCTTTTCAAAATTGAAGCCATCGGTGTTCTTGGCATCAGCAGATTTCTGTCAATCCTCTTTTTATCAGTTTTTTTCTCTGTCTATATCTGAGTCTGCCCACTTGGCCCCCTAACCTGTAGCTACACAGAATTGCTTGCTTGTACTACTTCAAACATATCCCACCCTTGTGGCCCCATCACTCAAATATCTGTGTTTTCTAAGGCCTTCTCTTTCCCTATAATTGATGAAAGCCGCCTGCTATTAAAGACTCACCTTATACATCACCTAACCTATCTTTCTCCACCTTGGCCCTCCATCCTAAGCAAAATTAGGCTATCTGCCTTTTGTGCTCCAGTAGCATAGCTACGATAGCATCATCTCTGCCTCACTCCACAGACCAGAGTTCCTTCATGTAGAGTACAAGACGATCCAGGCAGTGTTTGACCTATTTTTATTGATTTGAAATCTAAGGCAATACAGTAAGCTTTTCTAATGTTTCATGTATACATCCATCCTGGCATCTTCACTCAGTTCCCCTATTATTCCAGGTTTGCTGTCACACATTTGCTCATATTCAGCATATTATGAAATGTTATAGTTATTTTTATCTGGTTTTAAGAGGATTTACAGATTATGTTAACTTTTTTTTTAAACTAAAACTACCTTCACAAGATGGACAAGTATCTTAAATACATTCCTACAAAAACACCCTGACTTGTAGATAATACTTGTAATGTAAGCACAACAAATGACAGGAAAAAGCCAGAGCTGACTCCTCTATACTGCTACGAACACTGTCAGCAATAGCGTGGCATGTGGTTGTGTGCAGTCATATGCAATGTCTCTGACATCAGGCCCATCACAGTAACAACAACAGTAGCAATCCAATAACATCTTATAGAAGATTTAAAATGACTCAGATAATTTAAAATATAGATTTATATCTGTATTTCACTATTGCTGTCTAGTAACAATATCTTAAGGGTTTATTTTGCTCTGAGAGAGTAGATGAAAGTAATATAGTAATACAAATAATTTATGTAGTATATAGTAATGCAAATAACTTATAATAATTATAATAGTTTACAAATATAGGTTTAGTATCCTTTATCCAAAATGCTTGGGACCAGAAGTGTTCTGGATTTGGGATTTTGGAATGTTTGCATTATGCTTACCAGTTGAACATCTCAAATCCAAAAATCTAAAATCTGAAATACTCCTCCAGTGGACATTTTTTTGAATATCATATTGGTGCTCAAAAGTTTCAAATTTTGGAGCATTTTGGAATTTGGGATTTGGGATGCTCAACCTGTAATAAATATTCATTATTGACAGAACATGCTAAAAAGTATATTAGTAGGCATATGTAATAAAAAAGTTACAGACCACTACTATGAATTTAGAGATGAATGCCCAGAGCTGTTGCAGAATAGAGACTGTATTGTTTTCATCTTTGTAGCTCAAGCGCCTAGCTCAATGACTGGGCCGTATTATATGCTCAGTAAATATTGAATGAGTGAATAAATCAATAGAAGAACCAATATAGGATGGGGAGTGTTATAATCTCAAACTAGAGGTGAGAAACCAAGATGAAAGAACCTGATGACTCAGATGCAGGAAGTGGATTTATGTCTGAGTACGCAATGAAATTATGACCCTACTGCAGCATGAATTTATCTGGTGAAGTCGTCACTTCCTGTCTCATGGGGAAAGGGAGATACTGCCAGTTGGGGGAGAATCTGGGACTGTTCTCCTTTTGATTTCACCCTAAAACTGCCTCCTCTTTTTCAGATCCTCCTCCAGGTCTCATCCCCTCACACCACCACTTGTGCCCCTGTTACCAAGGTACCTTTATTGCCTGAAATGCTCACCTGAATTACTGAGTGATTTTGCTTATGTCTGTGTAATCACAGTCCCAAAGCTATTTTATGATAAATGATTACAACTTTACTTACATAATTCTGCAAGCCCAGGCCTCATCCTTCAGTATAAGTGAAAAGAATCTAATTCATGTCATGATATTACAACAAAAATTTCACCTTAGGACTCAATTGTTTTACTATTTAAGAATTACTTATCCTTGGATGTTGTGGGTTCCTAATAGAAGGATCTGTTAATTATTTTTATTCTTAAATAATAATAAGTGCTGAGGCAAGCAATATGGACTAACAATATACTTGTGTTTTCAGAAATAAGGAAAGATCATTTTTCTAATATTTTAATAGAGCAAAACAATTTCAGCAACTAGTAGTATAAAATAAAGTCTCATCACTTGGGTAGCAAATGTTTAATTCATCTGTGTCATCTTGGTTAAATGTTCTCTAAAATTTTATGATAGTTATAAGCTTACCTTGTGTGTTTTAGGAGTAGTAATATAGGCAATTCACAAGTAATATTGACCTTTTAATTAAATGTTCATGATAAATATAGAATATCCATTTTGAGCACAAATATTTTTTATTGCATTATTGGGAAAGAGTTGCAACCATCAATAATAAATGGAGCTTGCCCTTCTGTAATTCACGGTTCATCATCACAAGAGGCCACTAGACAGTAAGCACCATGAAAGCAGGAAACATATGCTTTCACTCACTGTTGTAGCCTCCATGCATAGTAGAGTGTCTAGCATGTAATAAGAATACAACAAATATTTTGTCAAATGAATGAATGAAGTATGTGTATGTTCACCCCTGGCACCAGCCATGTATTACACCTTTGCCTGCCCATAAAGATAAGTCTCAAATAATAGCTATTGTATAGGGCAGTGGTTTTCAGTCTCTGATTTGGGGAACCTTGGTGCTCTGTGGAGATGCTGAGTGGTTCTGCCAATAGCAAATTGCTTTCTGTCGAACCTTTACACTGCTGGAGTGTTATTTGTCAGGATTCTTAGTTACAATGCAATCTACCTTAAGAAAAAAAAGATTTATTGGCTTAGAAATGCCAAAAAAGGTAGAGCAAAAGACACCAAGGAAAGGCTAGAATGCAGCTTGGGTCTCAGAATAAACATCACCTTCATCTCTCAGCATGTTGGCTTCATGCTCACTGCAGACCAGTTTTTTCGGTGGGAAACATAGCTTATGACAGCTGTTAAGCTTTGGTATGTCTTAGATCTCTAGTCACTGGATAAAGACTGACTTCAGGCTTTCTTTGGCCTCAAGTTTAAAATTTTGGAGAAGGAATTTTGTTTACACGAGTTTGGCTATTTAAAACGAGTTTCAAAAATTTCTGCTGTAACAATTAATTTGCAGCCCCACCACTCTTTTTTGACTCTCCCACTTTTATTCCCATCTGTCCTTTCTCAGCATCATTTCCTTAATTCCAAACTTGGACTCTTAGCCCAGTCTTTCTCACTTCTTAACTCTCTTCCTGGCCTATTTGGCCCTTAGCTTTCCTGTTCTTTGTGTCTTGGTACGTCGTTTGGTCCTTCTATCCCCTTTTCTTGACTGAAGACTCATTTCCCAGAGAATCCCCTTCCAGCTTTTTGTCTGGGAGGAATTGAGCTATATTATATGTAAGTTTCAAGATTATATAAACCATAGCTGTTTTAAGTCTTCCTTGTACTTTCAAATTGTTTTCACTAAGGGACAAAAGGCAGTTATTTTATATCTACTGTAGTCCTAAGCAGCATATAGGGTAGAAGTTCTTAAAATAACTTCTTTTGTAAAGTGGGACACCTTCAGTCATTAGACTAGAATTTTCTCTGATGCAAGTGCTAAGAAATGACCTTGATCAGTAAAAAGGTACATACATATTGAAGCATGGGAATTACCAATATAATCTTTCTTTTCTGTTTCTGGAAAGGCAATTAAGGCTTCTACTCCTCCAGCAGCCAGTGCAAAGCCTGTCCTGAGTCAGATTTGACAATAGCATTTTAAAATGACCAAAGGAAGTGTAAGCCTAATTTAGAGCAGGACATTTCATCTGCACTACTCCACTTAAACTTTTGTGCTGAATTTTTTAAATGTGCAAAAGTTGTCTTGGAAATACATTTTGATCATGAGAAAATAATTACAAATAAAGTCAGAGAGCAGGATGAATTCTAATCAAAGAAGACATCTTTACAAATAAATAGGTAATGTTGTGGTCCTACAGAGCATTTTTCAGTTAGCTCTACGGTGAAATGATTTTAAAATGAAGAAAGATGAAGTTTTACTTTAATTAGTTTGTGAAGACGTGGATAAGTGCTTTTGAAAGAATAATTATCTGGCCCTTCTTTTAAGAGAATGTGAATTGAGAATTGAAGTTGATCTGGGATCAGCCCAATTAAATTTATCACAGTTTTGTCATGTTCTGCAGTAAATTAGCATGAATTCTGTCATACATAAACTTCATTTGATTTTGTTGTGTTTCTTTTTCATTCTTGTTTTGTGTTTTATTTATTTAAAATAGTTGAAAGGAATTCTGGCTAAAACCAAATTCATTGAAGGACTAGTTAGTCTTTTTATATATTTCCTCAAGTCGTAGAGAGAATGAAAAATATATTATGTTATACAAACGTGTTTCTCATATTGGGGATCACCAACATATGCTGTGAGATTTTTAAGTTCTCTATGAGAATTTAAATATTTTGTGTTATTTCAAACATAATTTTTAAGGAAGAGTATGTGTAGTTTAAATCCATCCATACAATATTGATGCCTATTTTTGTGTCCGTGGATTTATGACATTAGTGCCAAGAAAGTCACCTATGTGACAGTGTCTACATTTTAATATATTGTTTCTCAAATCAGGCTCTAAGAATCACAGAATCTCTGGACATGTTTTCAGGCATCTGCAACTACCTTTGTAACAACATTAATAACTAATATTTTCAGATGATATTTTTGACACCAGATATCTTCTAAGAAGTGTTTATGTATTATCTGCTATAATCCTCACAACTCTAGAAAGTATTACTATTTTCCTCATTTTAAACATAGAAAGAGGCTGGTGTGGTGGTTCATGCCTGTAATCCCAGCACTTTGGGAAGCCCAGGCAGGTCGATCACCTGAGGTCAGGAGTTCGAGACCAGCCTGGCCAACATGGTGAAACCCTGTCTCTACTAAAAATACAAAAATTATCTGAGCGTGGTGGCGGGCACCTGTAGTCCCAGCTACTTGGGAGGCTGGGGCAGGAGAATCGCTTGAACTCAGGAGGTGGAGGTTGCAGTAAGCCAAGATTGCACCATTGCACTCCAGCCTAGCTGACAAGAGTGAAACTCCGTCTCAAAATAAATAAATAGATAAAATAAAAATAAAGATAGAAAAACATAAACACAAAGAAGTTAAGGAACTTGCCAAGGGTGTTAGAGCTGGGTTTTGAACCCCACACTCTAGCTCCAGAGTTCATGCTCTTCAGTACTGTGACCCTTTCCTCCCTGGTGGGGATAATGGGTACTGTTCCCTGCCCTTGTCATTGGTTACCCATAATTATGAGCACTTAAAAAGTAACTGATTTCATTAATTTGATGAATATGGGTTTCAATTTCTTGGAATAACAAGACTTCAGAAAATGTTGACTGGCTTCTATTCTAAGGGTATGACTACTTATAGAAGGAATTAATTTGTGTATCAAACATTTTTAGAGTTGTCAATAGAAAACTGTTAAGCCATAATAGCAACAAATTAGAGAATTTCTGTTGATGTGCATTATCCATATAGGAAGAAAACAATGTTTCCTCTATGCAGTTTCCTTCTCTTCTTTCTCCCTTCCTGAACTTTCAGTCCTAAATCTTCATAAGGAGCAGAACAGTGCTGGTCTCTACATTGGAACTGGGAGGGAACTGCAGTGGCCCGAAGTATGGTGTTGGAGCCCAAAAAGGGTAAAGGAGGGCATTTGTTTAGGAAGGCTGACCTTCACTGGGTCAGAGACCAATGCGGGTAAGGACCACATTTATGTGTAAGGGCAGCCTGATATGGGTGTCAGAGCACAAGCAAGGTGGGGGTGGAAGAGGTACCATGAATGGGTGACTAGTGCACTGTTTCAGTGCCCAAGCAGAGTGAGAATAACATCATCATGGAGGGACAGCCTGACATGGGGTTTTGAAACTCAACTGGAGTGGAAAGCATGCTCATGCAGTGGGGTGGGGGGCAGAATGGGGAGTCAGAGTGAGGAAGTATATTTGGAAGAGTAGAATCTGCCACGGAATATTGTAGCTCATGTGAGTGAAGGCAGGGGAGCACCTACTGTGGGCTGTTGGGACCCAAATGGGATAAGGGAGGCATCTATGTAGAAGAGAGGTGGTATTAGAGATGAGGGATGAGATTTTATATAGGGAGTTGATCAAATAAAAGATAAAAAGTTATTAGCAGCTGGGCTTCTCACGTTGGAGAAAGAAGTTACAAATATAGGAGAAAACTATAATGAACCCTACACCGTTGTATTGCAGTTGGAGATATCAGTGTATATTCATAGATATAGATATAGATATGGATATTGATATAAATGTGTGGGCCTGTGTTTTCTAGCTTTGCCTACTGGGTGGGCCTAGAAGTAGTGACATCTCAATGGCCTTGAACACATCTAGTGCCCAAAGCTTGCCTTCTAATGCCATTCTCCAAGGAACCAGAGCTCCTTGGAAAAATATTTGATCTAGACTGTGACCAGCAAAGACCCAGAAGAGCCTGGAGAATTATGTTGTGACAGAAAGAAAGGAAACATTCAAAGAAAGGTTTCAAAAGAACACAGAACTCCACAACCATATATGTATTTTTTATAGTCCCATTTTTGTCCCTTCAAAGACACTTGTTATATATGGCTGGAATGTAACCATGAGTTTGAATTGCTTGCCAAAGATTCACTGGCAAAAACTAGAACAAGAATAGGGCAGATTGTTGGAGCTAGAAATGACTGGTAATTAAAGGTGAATGAAGGTGAATGCAGATTGAATAGTTCTGTGTATATGGGGGGAGGTAGAATATGTGGGAAGGAGTATGGGAAGGATGAGGGGAAAATCCCTGAAGGAGAAATGGGCAATTTGGTGACTTCAGGGGCCCTAGGCATTGATTTTTTTAAAAAATCAAGAATTGTGTCAGAGAATAGTATGAGGTAGAGAAAACTAGCCTGGTTGTTGAATCTATGGAAAGATGATAGTTCCAAAGATTATGGAGTTTGGAGCATCTCTCTTTGGGTTGAGATGATGGGAAAAAAATTGTTCAAGCTGAACTTGTGGTACATCTGTTAATTTGAAATTTAAGTTGTGGGAGACTACAGCTGAAAAAAATATGTAGGAGAAAAATTAATCTGCATTGAAACCACATTGTATATGGTTAATTTGCCTTCATGTACAGGGAAGCAGAAATGCTTACTGCAGTAGGTCTTAAACTAGACTAATTATGAACATTTCTTGGTGAGCTTTTAAAATAAATACACAATCTCAGAAATTAATAGCAATCACTGGTATGGTAAAAAGGGTGAAACCAGTTGTTTCAAAACATGGTTTCTCCATTTTCTAAATGTGCATCCTTGAACAAGTTGTTTAACCTCTTTGAGCCTCAGTTTTTTCACCTGAAAAATGAGACTAATAGCAGCTATTTTATAGTGTTATAATGTATGCAACAGGTGCTCTCTTGGTAATTACCTTCTGTATCAATTCCCCGCACTGCCCCCAAGCCGCCGATACATACTTTGTTCTCTAGGATGCTTCATATTGTTGCTAAAACCAAGCAAAAGCCATACTCTAGAATCTTGGCTGAGAGTATAATATAACCAATTTAGTATAAAGGGGACAACACATTAGGAGTGAGAGGCCAGACCACACTATTTGCACTTTAGGGCTTGGATGAGGCAGTAGCACAGAAAACCAGGGAGACAGTGCAGAGGCTTCCTTCCCAGGATGCCCTTGTTTTGGCAGATAGGCATGACCTAGATGTTACCATAGACAGATGGTAACAGGGTATGCTCTCTTCCTTTTCAAGAGACCCTATCTTGCCAAAGGCCACCTCACATTCCAGGAAGAAGGCTGGGGCTCCCCAAGAAGTTGCCAGAAGCCTTGTTTGACCTATAGCAGTGTCAGGAGGCTAAGACCTATCATGACATGCCACAGAAGCTTAACTATAATTAATATCTTCTTTTATATATCTTTATGTATACTTTTGATTATATCATTAGGATGAATTCCTAGAAATGGAAGTACTGGGATTTCTATATACATTTTAACAAATTGCCAGAAGTTTGTACCAATGTCTATTTCCTTAATGGTTAATTGGAATGTTATTTTGCTATGCCCTTGGCATTGCTGTGGCATTGCTATTTTAAAGATGTCTGTGAATTTGTTCAATTATACATAATAATATCAGTTAATACATGTACAGTGCTTACTATGTGCTATGCACTGTTTTAGTACTTTGCATGTGTAGTATAATTCTAGGAGGGCCCCAAGATTTCCTGCCCTCTAGCATATACGTTCTGTGTAATTCCCAGTAGCATGAACTTGTTGAGCTATCTCTGCCTTGAGTATGTTACATTATATGGCAAGAGATTTAGAGATGTAATTAAGGTTCCTGATAGTTGATCTCAAAATAGGGGAGATTATCCAAGTAAGCCTGATCTTGTCACAAGAGCCCTTTAAATTTAGGTCTAGAGAAAATTAGAGATCCAAACCATGAGAAGGAATTGGCATGAGGGTGATTATCCATGGCAGGTTTTGAAGATAGAGAGAGCCACATGAGGAATGCAAACAACTGTGGTCACTGACAACTGTCCCTGGCTGATGGTGAGCAAGGAAGCAGGGGGATCTTCAGTCCAATAGCTGCAAGTAGCTGAATTTGACTGACAATAAGAATGAGCTGGCAAATGGGTTTTCCCTTAAGGTTCTGGAAAGTAACTCAGGCTGGTGATATGCTGATTTCAGCTTTATCAAACTCTGAGCAAATCATGCCATGCCAGACTTCCAACCTGCAGAACTGTGAGCTAATGAATGGGTATTGTTGTTTAAAGACATAGGGCACAGAAGCCAGCTTGAAGGGGTTTCCACTGGCCAAATTTGGGATAATTTGAGCTTCAAAATAAATCAATATGGTGACAGATTATAACCATTTGTTTTGGTCCCTTCTTGCATTGCTATAAAGACCTACTTGAGAGTGGGCAATTTATAAAGAAGAGAGGTTTAATTGACTCACACTTCCACCTGCTGTACAGAAAACATGGCTGGGGCAGCCTCAGGTAACTTACAATCATGGCAGAAGGTGAAGGGAAGGCAGGAATGTCCTCATGGCTGGAGAAGGAGGAAGAAAGAATGAAGGGGGAGGTGCTACACAGTTTTAAACAAACAGATCTCATGAGAACTCACCCACTATCACAGAACAGCAAGGGAGAAGTCCACCTGATGATTCAGTCACCTCCCACCAGGCCCCTCCTCCAGCACTGGGTATTACAATTTGACATGAGATTTGGGTAGGGACACAGAACCAAACTGTATCACCATTGAATAAAACAAATCTACGCAGATATGAACAAACAAAAACGTACATGTTTAAAGAGAAATTAAACTTTATTAATTTCAAAGTACCTCTCCACAAAATACAAGTAGGAAGAAAGGTACCTTTATAGTGGAGAAACCTGACAGGCACTACCTTAATTAAGTGATCAAAGTCAATAGCATCAGTAACGCACAAAGGGAAATCAGGTAATGCAATGAGAAGAGCACAACATCACTTCTGTGATATTCCTGCCAGATGCATATTCTGGGCCTAATCATGAAGAAACATCAGACAAACCAAAACTGAAGGACATGCTACAAAATAACTGGCATGTAATCTTCAAAAGTGTCAAGATCCTGAAAGTCAAAGACTGAGTAGCAATTCTGGGCTGAAGGGGACTAAGGAGATGTGACAGCGATATGCAATGCTTGGTTCAGAACTGGAGCCTTTTTCCATAAAGGACATTATTGGAACAGTTGGCAAAATGTGAATGAGATCTGAGGATTAGTTGATAGTAATGTTATCGATGGTAAATCTCTTGTTGCTGGGAGTTGTCTTGTGGTTATGTAGTAGAATGTCGTTTGTAGGAAAGACACCCTCAAGTATTCAGGAGGAATGGGAAATCAGGGCAACAGTTTTCTCTGAAGTGGAACCTTCCTTTAGAAAAATAAACTTCCTTATACTCTACTTGCAACTATTCTATAAGTCTGTGATTGTTTCTAAACATAAAAACATAAATTTAAAAAAGAAAAAAAATTTTCCTTCACAGAAAATTTATAAAATATGGAACACAAAGAAGAAAATAAAAATAATTCTATTCACATTGATTACTACTACTCCATTTTGGTGTATAGCTTTGCAGTCATTTATTAAATATACATCTACACACACATATATATATACACTTTTAAAATAAAATTATAATTCTTCCTATCTCTTATCTTGCTTTAGAATTTTAATATTATATGTAAGCTATATGTCACTAAATAGTCATTTATAATTTTTTTTTTTGAGATGGAGTCTTTCTCTGTCATGCAGGCTAGAGTGCAGTGGCGTGATCTCAGCTCACAGCAACCTCCACCTCCCAGGTTCAAGCGACTCTCCTGCCTCAGCCTCCCAAGTAGTTAGAATTACAGGCATGCGTCACCATGCCCAGCTAATTTTTTTTTTTTTTTTTTTTTTTTGTATTTTTAGTAGAGACAGGGTTTCACCATGTTGGCCAGGCTGGTCTCGAACTCCTGACCTCAGGTGATCCATCCGCCTCAGCCTCACAGAATGCTGGGATTACAGGCATGAGCCACTGCATCCAGCCTATCTCATCATTTTTATGGCGACTTTTTTACATGTAAACTGTGTTATCATTGAAATATTCAGATTTTTGTTGTTGTTGTTGTTATTGTTTTTTTTGAATGGATCTCCTCTGTCCGGCGGAGGCATGGTGACTCGGTCACTGCAACTCTCTCCGGATTCAACGATTCTCTGCCCTCCAAAGGACTGGATCTCTGCCACCATCCCACTAATTTTTAGTAGAGACAGGGTGGGTTTTACCATGTTGGCCAGGCTGGTCTTGAACTCCTGACCTCATGATCCACCTGCCTTGGCCTCCCAAAGTGCTGGGATTACAGGTGTGAGTCACTGTGCCTGGCCTCAGATTTGGTTTTAAAATTATCTTAACACTTCTATTCAAATTTGTCAGCTCTGTCACTTGGTCATGTCAAACTAGCCTTAGCTAGCAGTTACAAAATATATCTTGGAGCAAATAAGTTAATACATATGTCAAAGAAGAATGATGCTAGCTGTTTACACACCATTTGCCTTTTACACATTTCCCGTTGGACAGGACTAGAAGCATCATTTTCTAGACATAAGTCAGCACTAGTATTAATGAATATTTCAATACTCACTCTCCCTCTCAGCCCTTTTCCCAATAACAAAAATCTAATAGTGAATTTGTGAATATACATCAATTTATTCTACTATTGGTAGATATCTGGTGTGTTAGTCCATTTGAGCTACTATAACAAAATACTGCAGACTAGATAATTAATAAACTTCAGAAATTGATTGCTTATGGTTCTGGAGGCTGGGAAGTCCAAGCCTGAGATACCAGCAGCATTTGGTGATGAGAGCTTGATGAGGCAAGATGAGGACTTGTTCTCTGCCTCAAAGATGGGCCCTTGTTGCTCTGTCTTCACATGGTGGAAGGGGCAAGTACACACTTTTCAATTTCTTTTGTAAGGACACTAATCCCATTCAGAAGAAAGAAGCCCTCATGACTTAATAACTTCCTAAGAGGCCCCAACTCTTAATACAGTCACATTGGGGATTCAGTTTCAGCATATGAATTTAGCCAGGGGATGGGGTCATGAAACACCAACATTCAGACCATAGCATCTGCGTAGTTTCTTTTTGTTTGTTTCAGGTAGTGCTGTGGTGTGATCATGGCTCACTGGAGCCTTGACCTTCTGGGCTTAAGCCATCCTCCCACTTCAGCTTTCTGAGAAGGTGATAGGCACGCAACACCACACTCGGCTAGTTTTTTTTTTTTTTTTTTTTTTTTTGAGACAGAGTCTCGCTCTGTCACCCAGGCTGGAGTGCAGTGGCGCAATCTCGGCTCACTGCAAGCTCCGCCTCCCGGGTTCACGCCATTCTTCTGCCTCAGCCTCTCCGAGTAGCTGGGACTACAGGCGCCCGCCACCACGCCCGGCTAATTTTTTGTATTTTTAGTAGAGACGGGGTTTCACCGTGGTCTCGATCTCCTGACCTCGTGATCCGCCCGCCTCGGCCTCCCAAAGTGCTGGGATTACAAGCGTGAGCCACCGCGCCCGGCCTCGGCTAGTTTTTCATTTTTTTCGTAGAGTCAGTATCTGTTTGTTGCCCAGGCTGTGGGTCATTTCTCACAAGGGTTACTAGAGATAGCGCTGCTATGACCATTCTTATATATGTCTTCTGATGAATATATGTGCAAATTTCTATTGAGTATATAAAAGGTATAATGGCTAGGTCATAGTAGATGAACTGCCAGTGATTTTTTTCTAAAGAAGTTGTTCCAGTTTACACTCGCACCAGCCGTGTGTGAATGTTCTGGTTGCTCCACTTTCTTACCAACATTTGGTATTTTCTATCTTTTTCATTTCAGCTACCCTAGTGTGTTTATAGAGGTATTGCACTGTGGTTTTAAATTGGATTTTACTAATGGATAAAGTTGAACGCATTTTAATATGTTTATTGGCCACTTGGGTATCCTTTTATTGTGGAGTGTCTGTTGAGGTCTTCTGCCCCATTTTTTATTGGGTCGTCTGCCTTGTTCTCATTAATTTGTATGTGCTTTAATATATACATATGTATTCTGGATTCAAGTCTTTTGAAAAGATGTATGGCAAATGGATTTTCCTGCTCTTCAGGCTCCCTTTTCGCTCCCTTAATGGTGCCTTTGGATGAATAGATCGTCTTAATTTTAGTATTTCCCAACTTGTTACATTTTCCATTTAAGATGAACATTTTTTTAAAAAGAAATCTTTGCCAATTCCAAGGTCATGAATATGTTCTCCTTTGTTTTCTTCCAAAATGTTCATTTTTATCTTTCACATTTAGATCTGCAGTACATCTGGAATTGATTTATGTGACTGTTGGGAAGTAAGAGACCAAGAATCACTTTTTCCATGTAGATATCCAATGGAACCAGGACCATTTATTAAAGACTGTTCTTTCCATACTGCACAGCAGTATGACTCACTTCTTCATAAATCAGGTGATCGTGTATGTATGGAACTGTTTCTTGAGACTCTTTATACTGTTCATTGACCTATTTGCCCATCCTTGCTCCAATAACAGTCTTGATTATTAGAGCTTCATAGTGGATCTTGGTATATGGTACTATAAATCCTCCAGCTTTGCTCTTGTCATCAAGATTCTCTTGGCTATCCTTTGTCCTTTGCATTTCTATACATATTTTTAAACCAGCTTGCCAATTTTCACATGCACAAAAAACTTTCTAGGATTTCAGTTGAAATTGTGTAAATCAATTTGGAAGAGTTGACATTTTTGCAATACTGAGTCTTTTCCACCATTTAAGTAATTTGCTGAGGGTGCCACAGTTTATAAGTGGTGGACCTGGAATTCAGTCTTTCACAGCCTGACTCCAAAGACCAACACTACCCTAGAGTTTAGGTATACCTTAGTTTTGAGGATATGCTATTTTTGTTTCAACTATATTTTAAATGAACCTATTTTATTGGTCTACTGTAATGCTTTCTTTTACAGTACTATTGTCTTAAAACCTTGCATTGTATGGGTATCTCATAATTTAATTTAACCAATCCCCTATGATCACTAATTTTAAAGTCATTTCCAGTTTTTCTCCAAATAGATAATTCGGCTGCAAGCATACTTGTAAATATATCTTTTTGTACATGTTTTCTTGGGATAAATCTCTGAAATTGTCACTGGGTTAAATCGTATAAAAATGTTAAGAATTTTTGTACAGAGCTGGCTGCAGTGGTACACACCTATAGTCAGCTACTCAAGAGGCTGAAGTAGGAGGATTGCTTGAGCCAAGGAGTTCAAGACCAGTCTGGGCAACATGGTGAGACCCCATCTCAAACTAAAAGAGAATTTTGGTACAGGTGTACCTTGGAGATATTGCAGGTTTGATTCCAGGCCACTGTAGTAAAGCTAATATTGCAATAAAGAAAGTGGCGTGAATCTTTTGGTTTTCCAGTGCCTGTAAAAGTTATGTTTACAGTATACTATAGTCTATTAAGTGTGCAATAGCATTATGTCTAAAAAAAAGTACATATCCTAATTTCAAAATCCTTTAGTGCTAAAAAATGCCAATGCTCATCTGAGCCTCAGTGAGTCCTAATCTGTTTGCTGGTGGAGGGTCTTGCCTCAATGTTGATGGCTGCTTACTGATCAAGGTAGTGGCTGAGGAAGGTTGGGGTAGCTGAGACAATTTTTTAAAGGAAGACAACAGTGAAGTTTGACATATCAATTGGACTCATCCTTTCATGAAAGATTTCTGTGAAGCATATGATGCTTTTGATAGCATTTTACCCACCATGGAACTTCTTTCAAAATTGGAGTCAGTCTTCTCAAACCCTGACATTGCTTTATCAACTAAGCTTATATAATATTCGAAATCCTTTATTATTTCAACAGTGTTCACAAGCATCTTTGCCAGGTATAGATTTCATGTCCAGAAACCAGTTTCTTTGCTTATCCACAAGAAGCAACTCCTCATCTGTTCAAGTTATATCATGAGATTGCAGCAATTCAGTCACATATTCAGGCTCTAATCCTAGTTCCCTTGCTATTTCCACCACATCTGCAGTTACTTCCTCCATGAAATTGTTGAACCCCTCAAAGTTATTTACAAGGGTTGGAATCAACCTCTTCCAAACTCTTGTTAATGCTGCTATTTATTTTGACCTCCTTCCAGAAATCATGAGTGTTCTTAGTGGCATCTGGAATAGTTAATACTTTCTGGCAGGTTTTTAATTTACTTTGCCTGGATGCATCAGAGGAATTACTATCTATGGCAGCTATAGCCTTACGAAATGTGTTTCTTAAATAATAAGACTTGAAAGTTGAAATTACTCCTGATCCATTGGCTGCAGAATAAATGTTATGTTAGCAGGCATGAAAGCAACATTAATCTCCTGTACATCTCTTTCAGAGCTCGTGGGTGACTAGGTGCATTGTCAATGAGCAGTAAATTTTGAAAGGAATCTTTTCTTCTGAGCAGTAAGTCTCAACAGTGGGCTTAAAATATTCAGTTAATCATGGTGTAAACAGATGTGCTATCACCCAGGCTTTGTTGCTCCATTTACAGAGCACAGTCGGTAGATTTATCATAATTTTTAAGAGCCCCAGGATTTTCAGAATAGTAAAGGAGTACTGGCTTCAACTTAAAGTCACCAGCTGCATTAGACCCTAACAAGAAAGTTAACCTGTCCTTTGAATCTCTGAAGCCAGGCATTGTTTTTTCATCTCTGGCTATGAAAGTCCTAGATGGCATTTTCCTTCAGCATAAGGCTGTTTCATCTACTCTGAAAATCTATTGTTTAGTGTAGCTACCTTCACCAATGATGTTAGCAAGAGCTTCTGGATAACTTGCTGCAACTTCTGAATCAGCACTTGCTGCTCCATCTTGCATTTTTATGTTCTGAATACAGCGACTTTCCTTAAACCTTATGAGCCAACTTCTGCCAGCTTCAAACTTTCTTCTGTAGCTTCCTCACCTCTCTTAGGCTTCCTAGAATCAAAGAGAATTAGGGCCTTGCTCTGAGTTAGGGTTTTGCTTAAAGATTGTTGTGGCAGGTTTGATCTTCTATCCAGACCACTCAAACTTACTCCATATGAGCAATAAGACTGTTTTGCTTTCTTGTCACTTGCATGTTTACTGGAGCAGCCCTTTTCATTTCTTTCAAGAACTTTTCCTTTGCATTCACAGCTTGGCTGACTGGCACAAGAGGGCTAACTTTCCTCCCATTTTGGCTTTTGACATGTCTTTCTCACCAAGCTCAAACATTTTTAGCTTTTGATTCTAAGTCAAAGATGTACTATTCTCCCTCAATTGAACACCTACAGGACATTGTAGGGTTATTAATTAGCCTAATTTCAATATTGTTGTGTCTCAGAAAATAGGGACACCCCAGGAGAGGGAAAGACAGAGGAAAGCAAGTGGAATGAATTAGTCAGAATACACACAACATTTATCAAGTTTGCTTTCTTATATGGATGCAGTTTGAGGTGCACTAAAATAATTACAATAGTAACGTCAAAGATCACCAATCATAGATCACCATAATAAATATAATGAAGGGTTTTGCAGTAATTACCAAAATGAGACGCAGAGACATGAAGCAAACACTGCTATTGAAAAGATGGTGCTGACAGACTTGCTTGACACAGGGTTGCCACAGACCTTCAATATCTGTGAAGTGCAATGAAATGAAGCACAAAACAAGGTATGCCTGTATGTTGCCAGATAGCCCCCTAGATACCCACCAACAATGTGTATGAGAGTTAATTTTCTGCCACCTTCCCAATTACAGACATACATTTTATTTTTTGTTAATTTGATTGGGAATGTTGTGGTTATTTTAATTTGCATGTTTTTGACTGCCAGTAACAAGTGGTAGTCATATGTTAGTGACTATTTCATATGTTACTGACCATTATATTTTGAAACAAAGTATTCGATGGTACTTTTAAAGCCAAGTGGAAAATCCTATGCAGCCACATTGTGTTTGTCATTGTGTTACATGATAATTTGCACCACCACCCCCCCACACCATCCACAACACCCTACCCCTCCAGGCAGAAAGGAAAACTATGCCTTCCCTCTTTCTCTAAGGAAGAGCAGTTTATTTTTCCTCTACTTCCCCTAGTTTTCATAGACATTGAGGTTTTTTTGTAAAAGGATTTTCAAATCATTGTTCAGAGAATATGGATCCTTGTGCAAAGAGATTATGAAATAAAGGATAGTGGAGAATCGTCCCCTCCTTGCCTCTGTGAAGGACTAGGTTGAAGCAAAAATTGAAACAAGAGAAGACTGACATTATGAACACTCCCCATTCAGCCTCTCTCCTCACATCACCTCCCTCTTCTCCAGGTAGCTGCTCATCCTCAGTCACTGCCTCTCCCTGAAAAGCCTACCCAAACCTGAGGGCCCACCTTTCATGCTTCAAAATTAGCCCCTCTAGTTCCTCTGCAGTAAAAACTCTACCCACTTCAGTGCAGCTAATGTCAACCATAAATTTGCCTTTATAGGGAGGAAGATTTTCGTTTATGATTTAAACCTGAGAGAATTGAAAAGCGGAGATAGGAAAAGAAGGAATTTTTTTTCTCTTTTTGTTCCCTCTGCGTTTCTTTTTCCTCCCTCTTCCTTTCCCTCCCTCTAAACTTTATCTTAACTCCTTTCATCTTCCTCTTCATTTATTTACTTCCTAGCCTGGAGATCTTTTCAAATTTAACTGGCAATAATACAAAATGCATTAATATTTCTTACCTCTTATTTATTCAAAACATATTAGTGGCTACCGTGTTCCAGGCACTGTAATTTAATAGAGTTTTATAGTCTTTGTTGTTAAAGAGTGGTAGTTTGCTATTTTTTATTAAAGATGTTAAAAATACCCTTTGTGTAACATTTTAGAGGAAAATTACTCCTTGCATAACTGATCCTTCACGGAAAACTATTCTGGAGTATTGTATACTCACAGATGCGTTCTTTTATGTTACTTTTTGGTAGTATACTTAAGTTTCTGAGGATTTTTTCTTTCCCTTTCAAGAACCACTGACATCTTTTAACCTACTCTCTTTTAGCAATGTTAAAACTGCATGTGAAATTCTATTAGAGTTTTAAGACAGGAAATTTTGCTAGATGTAATTTTCTCATGCTACTATTGAAAAGCAATGACAGTAATATTTTCTAGTATTTTACCTATGTCTATATTGATAGGTGTTTTTCTAGAACAATTTTTATACTGCTTTATGAACAGAGAGATCAGAATCTCCTGGGTGCTTCATATTATCCCAGTCTATCTCAGTTGAGGATTTTGTTTGGCTGAAAGTTACAGAACCTGATTGCAGAAGCTTGGGGATTTATTTTTCTCATTACAACAAGTCCAGAGGGAAAGAGTCCAGGGCTAGTACAGCAGATTCTTGATAACAACATCCCAAGCTCCCCTTGGCTTTCTTTTCTGCAACAGTTAGTATGAATCTTTCATCCTAATACTCATTCCATGTCTAACTTTACATCTGCATTTCATGCAGGAAGAAAGGAGAAAGGGCAAGGAATAAGGAGGTGTGCCTGTATGAGAAAACATGTCTTGCCTTGAAATTCCCAGCAGACCTCTCTCTGGTCATGTCTCATTGGTTGGAAGTGTATCACATGGTCATTTACAGTCTCAGAGGTGTCAAAGGAAAGCCAATATTTTACCCTGAACAAAATTAGAATGTGTTAGAAAGGGAAAAAAGTAGAATGAATATTAGTACCTAGCTGTGTCTTCCAGTTTTAAACTTCAGAGGATAAAATTTCCTCAGCAGTGATAGTGAAAAGCACATCAAAATGCCATTTAATTGTTGAACTCTTTAATCCATCTTGAATTAATTTTTGTATAAGGTGTAAGGAAGGGATGCAGTTTCAGCTTTCTACATATGGCTAGCCAGTTTTCCCAGCACCATTTATTAAATAGGGAATGCTTTCCCCATTTCTTGTTTTTGTCAGGTTTGTCAAAGATCAGATAGTTGTAGATATGAGGCATTATTTCTGATGGCTCTGTTCTGTTCCATTGATCTATGTCTCTGTTGTGGTACCAGTACTATGCTGTTTTGGTTACTGTAGCCTTGTAGTATAGTTTGAAGTCAGGTAGCGTGATGCCTCCAGCTTTGTTCTTTTGGCTTAGGATTGACTTGGCGATGCGGGCTCTTTTTTGGTTCCATATGAACTTTAAATTAATTCAAGATGGATTAAAGACTTAAATGTTAGACCTAAAACCATTAAAATCCTACAAGAAAACCTAGGCAATACCATTCAGGACATAGGCGTGGGCAAGGACTTCATGTCTAAAACACCAAAAGCAATGGCAACAAAAGCCAAAATTGACAAATGGGATCTAATTAAACTAAAGAGCTTCTGCACAGCAAAAGAAACTACCATCAGAGTGAACAGGCAACCTACAGAATGGGAGAAAATTTTTGTAACCTACTCATCTGACAAAGGGTAATATCCAGAATCTACAATGAACTCAAACAAATTTACAAGAAAAAAACAACCCCATCAAAAAGTGGGCGAAGGACATGAACAGACACTTCTCAAAAGAAGACATTTATGCAGCCAAAAAACACATGAAAAAATGCTCATCATCACTGGCCATCAGAGAAATGCAAATTAAACCACAGTGAGATACCATCTCACACCAGTTAGAATGGCCATCATTAAAAAGTCAGGAAACAACAGGTGCTGGAGAGGATGTGGAGAAATAGGAACACTTTTACACTGTTGGTGGGACTGTAAACTAGTTCAACCATTGTGGAAGTCAGTGTGGCGATTCCTCAGGGATCTAGAACTAGAAATACCATTTGACCTAGCCATCCCATTACTGGGTATATACCCAAAGGACTATAAATCATGCTGCTGTAAAGACACATGCACACGTATGTTTATTGGGGCACTATTCACAATAGCAAAGAGTTGGAACCAACCCAGATGTCCAACAACGATAGACTGGATTAAGAAAATGTGGCACATATACACCATGGAATACTACGCAGCCATAAAAAATGATGAGTTCATGTCCTTTGTAGGGACATGGATGAAACTGGAAAACATCATTCTCAGTAAACTGTCTCAAAGACAAAAAACCAAACACTGCATGTTCTCACTCATAGGTGGGAATTGAACAGTGGGAACTCATGGACACAGGAAGGGGAACATCACACTCCGGGGACTGTTGTGGGGTGGGAGGAGGGGGGAGGGACAGCATTAGGAGATATATCTAATGCTAAATGACAAGTTAATGGGTGCAGCAAAACAACATGGCACATGGATACATATGTAACAAACCTGCACATTGTGCACATGTACCCTAAAACCTAAAGTATAATAATTAAAAAAAAAATTGTTGAACTCTATAACCTTGCTTGTGGCCTTCGCTTTCATGGTTTTCTTTTAATTATCAAGCGTGTAATCATGAGAAAGACAATGCATTTGTGACCGTTAATCAGAAGAAAAACTGTGTTTTGAATCATTTTTGTTAAAGGGGTCAGAAGAAATTTATAAGGCAGAACAAATTTGTATAAAAATTATTTAATTATATACAAAATTTAAAGTTAACTGGATGTTTCAGGCTGGCCTTGACAGGGTTTGTATGACTTGGTAGGGTCAAGGGGCTGTGGGAAGTGGTCCAAACTTGGCAGGTTTAGAAATGTGAGCAAAGAGTGATCAGACTCTGGGGTTCTCACCAGTAGAACCCACTTGGTAATCTTTATAGACTCTAATGTTGTTGCATTAATTTTACAGTAGAAATGAGAATTGCAGTCAGCCCTCCATCTCTGCAGGTTTTGCATTTGTGAATTCAAACAACTTCATATAGAAAATATTTTAAAATAAATAACATAGAACAACAAAAATACAAATAAAAATATAGCATAACTATTTATATAGCATTTACCTTGTATTAGGTATTATAAATAAGTTAGAGACGATTTAAAGCATACAGGAGGATGTGCATAGGTTATTTGCAGACACTACACCATTTTCTATGAGACACTTTAGTATCCATACAGTTTGGTATCCATGGAGGTCCTGGAACCAGTCCCCTGCAGATACTGAGAGATGACTGTATTTAGTAATAGGACCTTTTGGGGCAATGTTGATTACTTTTAATTACATATATACACATATACACAATATATACATATATACACATATATATATATGTATATATATACACTCATTGTAAAAATGCAGTGATTTTATTACAGTTAAAGCTAAAGTCCCCTTTGACACTAACCTCCAATTGCAGCATCCTCTTCAGTTTGGTCTACGTGTGGGCCTTTAGGCTTTTTTTCTCGAGAGAGAGCACACGCACAAGAGAGGGGGGTAGTATTGTTTGAAGTCTGTTCATGTTTATAAAATGGTATCATATGGTATGTATCATAGTGCAACTTGCTTTTTTCACTCAATAATATATGTTGGAGGTGAAACTACATTATTTGTGTCTACTATGCATAGAAACTCCTTCTTCACCCCAAGCTCTTGGAGAAGTAAGATAGCATAGATATCCTTAGATTCCTAACAAAATGCAAGTTTTTCCATGTGGGGGTTGTGTGCTATGATTGACACCTCAGTAGCTGGTCTGGGGCACCGGTCAACTGCAGTTAATGTGAACTTAGAGCCAGTGCAGAAACTTTAAAGTGGGCATGTGTTTTCTTCCTCACTTTGTCACATATACCTCAATCTACTGACCATTTTGACTTGGAGGTTGTTCTTTTTTTTTTTTTTTGAGACGGAGTCTCGCTCTGTCACCCAGGCTGGAGTGCAGTAGCGCAATCTCGGCTCACTGCAAGCTCCGCCTCCTGGGTTCACGCCATTCTCCTGCCTCAGCCTCTCCAAGTAGCTGGGACTACAGGCACCCGCCACCACGCCCGTCTAATTTTTTGTATTTTTAGTAGAGACGGGGTTTCACCGTGGTCTCGAACTCCTGACCTCGTGATCCGCCCGCCTTGGCCTCCCAAAGTGCTGGGATTACAAGCGTGAGCCACCGCGCCCTGCCTGGTTGTTCTTGATAATAGTTGTCATCTCATACAGGTGAGCCTAGATTTAAATATAGGGGAAAAGCAGGTGAAAACCATGTGTTTGCTTCTAATACTACCATGCATTATATGCAGGACTGTGATCTATAATGTAATCACTTAATGCTCTTTCAGCAAATAATGTATTGAATATCTAACAGGGACCAGATACTATTTTAGGCAGTCTGGACAAACAGAGATGATCCGCTAAAGGCCTTGTTTTCATGGAGCATATATCCTAATTGTAGACGTGAACAATAGGAAAGTTAATAAATATATAGTATAATGCCACACAGTGAGATGTACCACAAAGGAAAATAATTACAATGAGAGAGTGAAGAATAATTGGGGGTAGAGGGAACTACTTTAGATGACATTGCCACTGATGGTCTCTCTGCAGAGGCCTGAATAAATCTATAGCCCTTAATCTAGTGTATGACAGATGTTTAATAAACATTGTAATAAGCTCTTAAATAAATTAGAGAAACAGTAGGGACAAACACAAAGTATAATAGTAGTACAAGGGAAAGGAAAGATCATCTCTGTCTGGATTAGGAGAAGCTCCAGTAGGATGATTAAGATGAGACTGAAAAATAAGTAGGTATTGGTCAGAGGCAACAGTAGAGAAAGGCCTTCCAAGCATAGGTAATAGTGTGTGTACTATTTCAAATGAGAGAGATATGAAAGACCATGTCAGTTTCCTATTGCTGAAAAAACATTACCACAATCTTAGAGACTTAAACAATCCAAGTTTATGATCTTACAATTCTGGAGGTCAGACATCCAAAATAACAGCAAGCTGTGGGCAGGGCTGAATTCCTTTGGAGCCTCTATGGGAGAATCTGTTTCCTTTCCTTTTCTAGCATCTAGAGGCTACCTGCATTCTTTGGGTCATGGTTTTATTCCTCTATCTTCAATGCCAGAAGCGTGACATCTTCAAACCTTCCTGCTTTCTGACCTCTGCTTCTGTCATCACATCTCTGATTCTGACCTTCCTGCCCTCTTCTAGTAAGGGCCCTTCTGATTATATTAGGCCCACCTGGATAAGCCAGGCTAATCTTTTACATAACATCAGCTGATTAGCAATCTAAATTATCTTTGCCACCTTAATTCCCCTTTGCCACATAACATAACATAATCATAGGTTCTGAGGATTAGGACCTACATGGACATCTTTGAGGCACTATTTTTTGCCTTTCACAAGCATTGTCCGTTCAGGGATCTGCAAATGGTTTGGGAATGCTCAAGGGTAATGTACAAATAAGGTAATAGGTAATGAAGGGGCTAGACAGTCAAGAGCTAGATTGTCCTGGAGAGCAATTAGAAATAATTTGGTAGGTCAGGGAGTTCTGTGATGTATTTGGGTGTTTGAGACATCACTCATCCAGGCAATTGTGTGATGGTAGCTGGGCTAGAAGAGCAGATAAAAGGATATTGATAAAATTCTACATATAGGATATGGAAGGAGTGAATTATATAATACCCTGCAGCTGTCGGAGAGGTTAGGCATAAAAGGGACCAAGGGGAAGCAGGTGAACCTCTTACATCAAGTCCAGGTATGTAGGATGGGAAAGTAGACTCCCAAATTTTGTCAGAAAATTGACAAATCTTAAGTTTAAGCATGTCCAAAATGGCAAGTCATGTAGGAGGATAAATGGTAAGTCTTTCCAAAGCAGAGGATTACTTTCATTATTCTTTCTTTATGGATCCCACATTCAAGGGGAAAAATTAGAGGCAAAACAGCATTTCTTCATAACTAAGTACTTAGTTTCCCTAAGGTGATTTGTCAAAACTCAAAACTCCCAGTCATAGTTTCTGGTCAGAATTTCTGACACAGTCAGTGGAAGCTGTGTGAATTCGTCTATTTCCCTCCCAAAAACTCTGGATAATACCCATTTTTATGTAGCATATACCTAATTTATGCCTTTTCTCTTGGGGTTTTGGAATTATTAAAATAGTTTGGAGGATGTAGAGGGAGTAAGGGCATGAGAGGCTCCACTGCAGTTACCTTCACTCTCTGTGGGGCTCTGAAGTCCCACGGAAACTGGGCCCTTTTAGGTTGTTTGCTGTGGTTAGCTCTTTTCTTTCTCCCGGACTGTGTTCCCCAGACTGGAAAAGCCTGTGGGATGTATAGATCTGTATTTGAATTATTTTATTAGCAAGGTTGATTGAGACTCTCTACTTTGAGCTGTTTTAAAAATAGAGAAAATCACATAGGTTGACTATATGTGGAACTGGTTCATAAGCAAATTTATATGAATTATAAAGAAGGCAGAGATTTGATAGATTTTATTTTTCTGGTTATGAATTTTCTTTAATTTCTGTCTTTGATTCTTGTACTGGTTGAATGAATATATATATGTATACATGCCATTTTCAGTCATTAAAGGCACGTGTGTGTGTATATGTGTACATATATGAACACACAAATAGAATGATATGGAAAGATGGCCAAGTTACATTATTAAATAACTTGTGGAATTCTATATATGTCATTATTATACTATATAAAATTGGATATATATAAGTACTTACAAATGCATAGAAATTCTTTGAAATAATACAAAATAAAACCTTGAAAATGACTACCAGGGCTAAATGCACCTGCTCCTCCAGCTCTTCTGTTAGAGGTAAGTAGGACTGAAAATCTTAGTTCTTACCACACTATTTTCTATACAGTTTATTGTTTTAACCGGTACATTTGTAACTAAAGAATAGTTTAAACTAAATTATTTACTTATTTCCCACAGAGCATTAAAAAATGACCTGGTGAATATTCTAATGTTAACATTTTAAAGTGCTATACAGTGCAACAAGTGTATTTTAATATAGTCTGCCTTTTAGTAGAAGGTTAGTAAGAATCAATTCAGTATCAATATCATGAATTACACTTACATATGTTTATATCTTAAAGGATTCTTGATGTCATGAAATCCAGTTTCTTTTTTAATTGGTAAAATAGGCATACCATGGTAGTGTTTTTCCAGAATATAGTAAAATAGCTATTGCCTCTGCTTAGTACTTTTAAAACTGTGTTTTTCTTCTTCCTATAAGAAAAGTTTAGAAATTATGCTCAAGCATAAAGTAGTAATCAAAATTAAGTATAATCCTACTACCCGGAAATTGCCAGTGTTAAATATTTGCTATGCAGAATTAGACTAGTTTCTTTCTATTCAATTTTTTTTAAATTTTCCGTAATCAACTTTGGTAGGTTTTTTTTTACAGTCTATGTCCTACAAACTTCTTATGTAGTTTATTCCTAGATATTTTGTTTTTCATTTGTTTTGAGTGAGATCTTTCCCATAATATTTGAATTGGTCATATTTATTATGTGACTGAGCACTTTGTTTAACCATTTATATTAGTTCTAATAGTACATCTTTTGGTTCCATTAGTTTTTTCAGGACAATAAATTTATCTTACACAAACTACGGTGCATAATGTTTTATAATGAAAGTGATATGTAACACTCTGCTTAAAATTTAAAAATGAATTCTGGATGTTAGAAAAATACTGCTTCAGCTGGACTTTGGCCATAATATTTGAATGAAAATGTTATGGGATCTTTCATATGAAAATGACCAAGATCACATACCTAGTCAGTAGCAAAAGAACTTTAGTTTCAAAATCTTTCATTATAATACAAGAATCTCTAAAAATGAAGGCTTATTTTATAATCAATATCATGGCCAACTTTTATTATTTGATAGATTAATTTTTTTACAATAATTTGATACCACATCCAAGATGTTTCTACATGTATATATTTTTAAAATTTAATTTAATTTAATTTTAAGTGCCGGGATATACGTGCAGGACATGCAGGTTTGTTACATAGGTAAATGTGTGCTGCACGTATGGTTTGCTGCACATATCAACCCATCACCTAGGTATTAAGCCCCACTTGCTTTAGCTATCTATCCTGATACTCTCCCTCCACTAACCCCCTGACAGGCCAACCTCAGGCCAGTATCCCTGATGAATATTGATGTAAAAATCCTCAATAAAATACTGGCAAACTGAATCCAACAGCACATCAAAAAGCTTATCCACCATGATCATGATCAAGTCGGCTTCATCCCCAGGATGAAAGGCTGGTTCAACAAATTAATAAACGTAATTCATCACATAAACAGAACTAAAGACAAAACCAGATGATTATCTCAATAGACACAGAAAAGGCCTTTGATAAAATTCAACATCCTTTCATGTTAAAAACTCTTAACAAACGATGTATTAATGAAACATACCTCAAAATAGTAAGAGCCATTTATGACAAACCCACAGCTAATATCATACTGAATGGGCAAAAGCTGGAAGAATTCCCTTTGAAAACTGGCGGAAGACAAGGATGCTCTCTCCTACCATTCCTGTTCAACATAATATTGGAAGTTCTGACCAGGGCAATCAGGCATGAGAAATATATGAAGAAATAAAGAATATTCAAATAGGAAGAAAGGAAGTAAAACTGTCTGTGTGTGCAGACGACATGATCCTGTATCTTGAAAACCCCATTGTCTCAGCCCAAAAGCTTCTTTTTTTTTTTTTTTTTTTTTTGAGATGGAGTCTCACTCTATCGCCCAGGCTGGAGTGCAGTGGTGCAATCTCGGCTCACTGCAAGCTCCGCCTCCCGGGTTCACGCCATTCTCCTGCCTCAGCCTCTCCGAGTAGCTGGGACTACAGGCGCCCGCCACCACGCCCGGCTAATTTTTTGTATTTTTAGTAGAGATGGGGTTTCACTGTGGTCTCGATCTCCTGACCTCGTGATCCGCCCGCCTCAGCCTCCCAAAGTGCTGGGATTACAAGCGTGAGCCACCGTGCCCGGCCAAGCTTCTTAAGTTGATAAGCAACTTCAGCAAAGTCTCAGGATGCAAATCATTTGCAAAATCACAAGCATTCCTATACACCAACAATAGACAAGCAGAGAGCCAAATCATGAATAAACTCCCATTCACAATTGCTACAAAGAGAATAAAATACCAGGAATACAGCTAACCATGGAAGTGAAGGACCTCTTGAAGTAGAACTACAAACCACTGCTCAAGGAAATAAGAGAGGACACAAACAAATGGAAAAACATTCCATGCTCATGGATAGGAGGAATCAATATTGTGAAAATGGCCATACTGCCCAAAGTAATTTATAGATTCAATGCTATTCCCATTAAACTACCATTGACATTCTTCACAGAATTAGAAAAAAAAAACTACTTTAAACTTTATATGGAACAAAAAAAGAGCCCGTATAGCCAAAACAATACTATTTCTACATATTGGTATTGTTTTTAACATCATTTCGCCTGGCAGAATCCTCATTATAGAAGACTCACCGTTATGGGGTGATTGACTAGTCTACATATTTATAATCAGTTTAGAGTTTAAATGCTATCCATATGTAGTACAACCTTAACCCTAAATATAATCGAATTTTTCCTTCCTCAATGTATTAAAAAAAGATTTTCTTAGAAAAGAGAAGAGTAAGAATATTAACAGTGTTAAAAAAAACAGCCTCCTTATATGAAATGATCTCTCTCTTATTTTTTCACATCTCTAAAGAAGTCCTGATTTTTCCCTGTAGAGACTGTTCATAAATAGATAAATATCATTTATTTATCTATTTTACAAAAGTTTAGATTCCCCATCAACTCTGTAATAATTAACTTTTCACTAAAATATTTTTCAACCCTCTAGCAATAGTGACACTATCATTCCATTATGTATCAAAGTGTTCTTCCTATGCCATAAGAAATTTCTTACAAAAGTATTAAGATATTTTCCATAATTGAGTAGATCTAAAAGGCTTAACATTTTGATAACATTCTTAGGCAATTTCTAAAATGTCACTTAATGTGAATATGGAATAATTTATAAAACTGTTCTTAAATTATTTAACATAAAAAATTCTGTTCAAGTAGCAGTTACGCAGCCAACAGTATTTTAACTACAGGCTGAAGTGGCCACTTTGAATTTCTCACTAGTAAGCATAAAATGGAAATAGCCTGGATGATGTATACTTCTTTGGGAATCAGGAAATGTTGGTTTTAATACAGTTTCATAAATCCCTTATCTGAAATATGTGGAGCCAGATAGTTTTTAGGTTTTTCAGATTTTTAGAAATGGGATAAAGAACATATGCCCATTATTTTTTGCAACCCTGGTAGGGCCCAGGCATCATCCCATAATTAAACAGATTAATATTTTTACATAAATATATGAACGTTCACATTCATAGTGTAAACTTCAGTTTGGGTCAGGTTTGCCACCAAATGATTGCAGCTCAGGTTGGATTTGGCCATGGTATTAATTATGAAATAAACCTTCATTTTCAGAGATTTTTGTATTATAATGTGAGATTTTGAAACTGAAAGTTTTGCTACTGACTAGGTGTATGATTTTGGTCATTTTTCTGAGCCTCAATCATCTCAAGTGCTAAAATGAGAACTGAACTAAGTAAATTACTTGTGAACTTCTCAGATTCTAAATCTGAATGTCTAATCATTTCTCTCATATAAGAGACATTACAATGAAATCAGTTTTATAATACCTCATTTTAATAACTCTTTAGTTCACAGGCCCTCAACATTTTTGAAAGGCAAGTAGAAATTATACATGATTTATATATAACAAAGTATGCAGATCAGGAAGTATTTCTACTTGGTCTTCTAAATAGTTGGAACCAAATGAGGTTTCCAGTTCATGAAGACAGATTTGGCTACAACTTTGATTTCCAGAATATATTCTAATGTCAGATTTCTTATGGCCATAATTAAAATTTGAAGTACATAGAGATGGTGAGAAACATGTTATGGCTTGCATGATTTTCTTCTGAAAACCAGGAGGAACAAATGAGACAGGGTTAGACCAAGGCAGCCAAAAGGGAATCTGCAAAACCCTATTTTGTTTCAGAACCTCAATGTTTGAGTCTCAATGCCAAAAAAAATGAGGCCTAAATCTAAAGGGACTGGCTCTCCAATGAAAGAAAACTACCCAACTAACCAATAAAAGGACAGGGGAGGTCTCCTATGAGATAAAGATGGCAAACTTGGACAGCTAAGCTATGGGTGGCAGAATTAAATGAAAACTAGGGAGGGGATGCAGTAGGCCAGAGCTAACAAACCAGCATAGATTTATTTCTGGAGGCGTGCTTTGTCTGGTACTTGTGTTATAAAAAGGAAAAAGGTATATTTGATTATCTTTGGGTGTGGAATGCTCTTCAGTTTTCCATATTTTCTGCCACTCCTATGGTCTTGCTCCTTGTCATTTCTCTCCTTTAACTTACTGATGGCTGCTGAGTGAATTTACATTTGCCACTCCTGTCTGTAGGTTATACTCTTAAAGCAGATTAAAATAAATGGGAAGGCTATGGTAGGGAGGGGGAGGCTATAGTAAGGACTTAAGAATTCTTGGTAACTTGGCAGAGTTTCCAAAAGTCATGGACCTTAACTATCTTCTCCTCCTTTTAAGAAGGTTTAGGTTACTGAAAGGGCCACTAGACATGGGTAGTTCAACCTAGTGGATATGGAACACAAACTTTTGAAAAGTGAGTACTGTTATTTAAAGAGCCACCTGAAGAGCGTGGAGTGGAAGATGTTTAGCAGGCATCTATACCTGTGAAAGGGAGAAGAAGGAAGTGGGATTGGGCAGATGAAGACAACAACTTCAATGCAGGTCCAAGAAAGTCTAGGCCAGCGTGGCAGGAAGCTCCAGAGCAAATATTACGTATCAGAGTGTCCTACATTGGGGCCAAATAGCTTTACACCCCTGCCTTGCTCAGTCATTGGGTATGGGCTGCCCCAGAAAGCATATGCCTTTGGACGAGGCTCTTCTCTGGAGCTGAGTCCTAACCTGAAGGGGGTGACAGCTGGAGGCTATCCGCAGACTGCATTCCCACAGCAAGGCAGCGAGTCCTTTGATCTGGCTGGTGCATCTCTGTATCTACCAAAAGTGCCATATTACTTGTAATAGAAGTAGTGAATAATTTATTCTTCAATTTAGGTAATTTCTTTCCTCCCAGGAACACAAAATAAAACACATAGCAACTTTCTAATAACAAATGTTTTATCAGTCACTGGAACAATCCAGCGGAGGAGGATTAAGAGGGAATAAATAGAAAGGACAGGACTAAGAACAAGAAAGGCACAGAAGAAACACTAACAGAGGGAGGCTTCAAGCAAATTTTAATAAAATTAAAAGCATTATGGCACCCAGTCCTGGGTCTTATTTTTAAAAATACTTCAAGTAACACAGCTTTAAAAACATTTATAAAATAATATTATGAAATATTAGTTCTCTCTTGTTTCCTTAACAGATACGGAAAACATGAATCAAAGAGACCGAACATTCATGACAATTCAGAGAAATGATAGCTCAGGTATTTTTCATACTTCCAACTCTGTTTTATTATTTACAGTGGATTATGTACTTTTGAAATGATATACAATGGGAATGTTGATTTTTCAAAATTTTAATAATGGAAAGCTCACTTTCTGGTTACATTGAATGACTGGCCAGTTCTTTAATGGGTTTGTTTTAATCCTCAATAGTGGTCAGGATACCCTTGCTTTCTTCTTCTTTTTTTTTTTTTATTATACTTTAAGTTCTGGGGAACATGTACAGAATGTGAAGGTTTGTTACATAGGTATACACATACCATGGTGGTTTGATGCACCCATCAACCCGTCATCTACATTAGGTATTTCTCCTAATGATATCCCTTCCCTAGCCCTCCACCCCCTGACAGGCCCCAGTGTGTGATGTTCCCCTCCCTGTGTCCATGTGTTCTCATTGTTCAACTCCCACTTATGAGTGAAAATATGCTGTGTTTGGTTTGCTGTTCTTGTGTTAGTTTGCTGAGAGTGATGGTTTCCAGCTTCATCCATGTCCCTGCAAAGGACATGAACTCATTCTTTTGTATGGCTGCATTGTATTCCATGGTGTATATGTGCCATGTTTTCTTTATCCAGTCTATCATTGATGGGAATTTGTGTCGGTTCCAAGTCTTTGCTATTGTGAACAGTGCCGCAATAAATGTATGTGTGCATGTGTCTTTATAGTAGAATGATTTATAATCCTCTGGGTATATACCCAGTAATGGGCTTGCTGGGTCAAATGGTATTTCTGGTTCTAGATCCTTGAGGAATCACCACACTCTCTTCCACAATGGTTGAACTAATTTACACTCCCACCAACAGTGTAAAAGCGTTCCTATTTCTTCACATCTTCTCCAGCATCTGTTGTTTCCTGACTTTTTAATGATTGTTATTCTAACTGGCATGAGATGGTATCTCATTGTGGTTTTGATTTGGATTTCTCTAATGACCAGAGATGACGAGCATTTTTTCATATGTTTGTTGGCCACATAAATGTCTTCTTTTGAGAAGTGTCTGATCATATCCTTTGCCACTTTTTGATAGGGTTGATTTTTTCTTGTAAATTTGTTTAAGTTCTTTGTAGATTCTGGATATCAGCCCTTTGTCAGATGGGTAGATTGAAAAAATTTTCTCCCATTCTGTAGGTTGTCTGTTCACTCCGATGATAGTTTCTTTTGCTGTGTAGAAGCTCTTCAATTAGATCCCATTTGTCAATTTTGGCTTTTGTTGCCATTGATTTTGGTGTTTTAGTTATGAAGTCTTTGCCCATGACTATGTACTGAATGATATTGCCTAGGTTTTCTTCTAGGGTTGTTATGAGTTTAAGTCTTATGCTTAAGTCTTTAATCCATCTTGAGTTAATTTTTATATAAGGTATAAGGAAAGGGTCCAGTTTCAGTTTTCTGCACATGGCTAGCCAGTTTTCCCAACACCATTTATTAAGTAGGGAATCCTTTCCCCATTGCTTGTTTTTGACAGGTTTGTCAAAGATCAGATGGTTTTAGAAGTGTGGTGTTATTTCTGAGGCCTCTGTTCTGTTCTATTCGTCTATATCTCTGTTTTGGTACCAGTACCATAATGTTTTGGTTACTGTAGCCTTGTAGTATAGTTTGAAGTCAGGTAGCATGATGCCTCCAGCTTTCTTCTTCTTGCCCAGGATTGTCTTGGCTATGCGGGCTCTTTTTTGGTTCCATATAAAGTTTAAAGTAGTTTTTTCCAATTCTGTGAAGAAAGTCAATGGTAGCTTGATAGGGATAGCATTGACTCTATAAATCACTTTGGGCAGTATGGCCATTTTCACGATATTCATTCTTCCTATCCATGAGCATGGAATATTTTTCCATTTGTTTGTGTCCTCTCTTATTTCCTTGAGTAGTGGTTTGTAATTCTCCTTGAAGAGGTCCTTCACATCACTTGTAAGTTGTATTCCTAGGTATTTTATTCTCTTTGTAGCAATTGTGAATGGGAGTTCACTCATGATTTGGCTTTTTCTATTATTGGTGTATAGGAATGCTTGTGATTTTTGCACATTGATTTTGTATCCTAAGACTTTGCTGAAGTTGCTTATCAGCTTAAAGACATTTTGGGCTGAGACGATGGGGTTTTCTAAATATACATTCATGTCATCTGCAAACAGAGACAATTTAACTTCCTCTCTTCCTATTTGAATACCCTTTATTTCTTTCTCCTGCCTGATTGCCCTGGCCAGAACTTCCAACACTATGTTGAATAGGAGTGGTGAGAGAGGGCATCCTTGTGTTGTGCCAGTTTTCAAAGGGAATGCTTCCAGTTTTTGCCCATTCAGTATGATATTGGTTGTGGGTTTATCATAAATAGCTCTTATTATTTTGAGATATGTTCCATCAATATCTAGTTTATGGAGAGTTTTTAGCATGAAGGGTGTTGAATTTTGTCAAAGGCCTTTTGTGCATCTATTGAGATAATCATATGGTTTTTGTCATTGGTTCTGTTTGTGTGATGGATTACGTTTATTGATTAGCATATGTTGAACCAGACTTGCATCCCAGATATGAAGCCGACTTGATCGTGGTGGATAAGCTTTTTGATGTGCTACTGGATTTGGTTTGCCAGTATTTTGTTGAGGATTTTCGCATCGATTTTCATCAGGGATATTGGCCTGAAATTTTCTTTTTTTGTGGTGTCTCTGCCAGGTTTTGGTATCAGGATGATGCTGGCCTTATAAAATGAGTTAGGGAGGATTCCCTCTTTTTCTATTATTTGGAATAGTTTCAGAAGGAATGGTACCAGCTCCTCCTTGTACCTCTGGTAGAATTCGGCTGTGAATCCATCTTGTCCTGGACTTTTTTTGGTTGGTAGGCTATTACTGCCTCAATTTCAGAACTTGTTATTGTTCTGTTCAGGTATTCAACTTCTTCCTGGTTTAGACTTGGGAGGGTGTATGTGTCCAGGAACTTATACATTTCTTCTAGATTTTCTAGTTCATTTGCATAGAGGTATTTATAGTATTCTGTGATGGTAGTTTGTATTTCTGTGGGATCAGTGGTGATATACCCTTTATCATTTTTTATTGTGTCTATTTGATTTTTCTCTCTTTTCTTGTTTATTAGTCTGGCTAGCGGTCTATTTTGTTAATTTTTTCAAAAAATCAGCTCCTGGATTCATGGATTTTTTTGAATGGTTTTTTGTGTCTCTATCTCCTTCAGTTCTTCTCTGATCTTAGTTATTTCTTGTCTTCTGCTAGCTTTTGAATTTGTTTGCTCTTGCTTCTCTAATTCTTTTTATTGTGATGTTAGGGTGTCAATTTTAGATCTTTCCCATGCTTTCTCTTGTGGGCATTTAGTGCTATAAATTTCCCTCTACACACTGCTTTAGCTGTTTCCCAGAGATTCTGGTACATTGTGTCTTTGTTCTCATCGGTTTCAAAGAACGTCTTTATTTCTGCCTTCATTTTATTATTTACCCAGTAGTCATTCAGGAGCAGGTTGTTCAGTTTCCATGTAGTTGTGCAGTTTTGAGTGAGTTTCTTAATGCTGAGTTCTAAATTGATTGCACTGTGATCTGAGAGACTGCTATAATACCTATTCTTTTGCATTTGCTGAGGAGTGTTTTACTTCTAACTCTGTGGTCAATTTTAAAGTAAGTGCGATGTGGTGCTGAGAAGAATATATATTCTGTTGATTTGGGGTGGAGAGTTCTGTAGCTGTCTGTTAAGTCTGCTTGGTCCAGAGCTGTGTTCAAGTCCTGAATATCCTTGTTAATTTTCTTTCTTGTTGTTCTGTCTAATATTGACAGTAGGGTGTTAAAGTCTCCCATTATTATTGTGTGGGAGTCTAAGTCTCTTTGTAGATCTCCAAGAACTTGTGTTATGAATCTGGGTGGTCCTGTATTGGGTGCGTATATATTTAGGATAGTTAGCTCTTCTTGTTGAATTGATCCCTTTAGCATTATGTAATGCCCTTCTTTGTCTCTTTTGATTTTTGTTAGTTTAAAGTCTGTTATGTCAGAGACTAAATTGCAATCCCTGCTTTTTTTTTGCTTTCCATTTGCTTGGTAAATATTCCTCCATCCCTTTATTTTGAGCCTATGTATATCTTTGCATATGAGATGGATATCCTGAATACAGCACACTGAAGGGTCTTGACTCTTTATTCAATTTGTCAGTCTGTGTCTTTTAATTAAGGGCATTTATCCCATTTACATTTAAGGTTAGTATTGTTATGTGTGAATTTGATCCTGCCATCATGATGCTAGCTGGTTATTTTGTCTGTTGATGTTTCTTCATAGTTCTAATGGTCTTTACAATTTGGTACATTTTTGCAGTGGCTGGTACCGGTTATTCCTTTCCATGTTTAGTGCTTCCTTCAGGAGCTCTTGTAAGGCAGGCCTGGTGGTGACAGAATCTCTCAGCATTTGCTTGTCTGTAAAGGATTTTATTTCTCCTTCACTTATGAAGCTTAGTTTGGCTGGATATGAAATTCTGGGTCGAAAATTCTTTTCTTTAAGAATGTTGAATATTGGCCCCCATTGTCTTCTGGCTTGTAGGATTTCTGCAGAGAGATCCGCTGTTAGTCTGATGGGCTTCCCTTTGTGGGTAACCAACGTTTCTCTCTGACTGTCCTTAATATTTTTTCCTTCATTTCTACCTTGGTGAATCTGATGATTATGTGTCTTGGGGTTGCTCTTCTCAAGGAGTATCTTTGTGGTGTTCTCTGTATTTCCTGAATTTGAATGTTGGCCTGTCTTGCTTGGTTGTGGAAGTTCTCCTGGATAATATCCTGAAGAGTGTTTTCCAACTTGGTTCCATTCTCCCTGTCACTTTCAGGTATACCTATCAAACGCAGGTTTGGTCTTTACACATAGTCCCATATTTCTTGGTGGCTTTGTTTGTTCCTTTTCATTCTCTTTTCTCTAATCTTGTCTTCACACTTTATTTTAGTAAGTTGATATTGAGTCTCTGATATCGTTTCTTCTGCTTGATCGATTTAGCTATTGATAGTTGTGTATTCTTCACGAAGTTCTTGTGCTATGTTTTTCAGCTCTATCAGGTCATTTATGTTCTTCTCTAAACTGGTTATTCTAGTTAGCAGTTCGACTAAGTTTTTTCAAGGTTCTTAGCTTCCTTGCATTAGGTTAGAAATGTTCCTTTAGCTCGGGGGAGTTTGTTATTACCCGCCTTCTGAAGCCTGCTTCTGTCAATTTGTCAAATTCATTTTCCATCCAGTTTTGTTCCCTTGCTGACGAGGTGTTGTGATCCTTTGGCGTGGAAGAGGCGTTCTGGCTTTTGGAATTTTCAGCCTTTTTGCCTGGCTTCTCCCCATTTTCGTGGATTTATCTATCTTTGGTCTTTGATGTTGGTGAGCTTCGGCTGGGGTTTCTGAGTGGACATCCTTTTTGTTGATGTTGATGCTATTCCTTTCTGTTTGTTAGTTTTCCTTCTAACAGTCAGGACCCTCTGCTGCAGGTCTGCTGGAGTTTGCTGGAGGTCCACTCCAGACCCTGTTTATCTGGGTATCACCAGTGGAGGCTGCAGAACAGCAAAGGTTGCTGCGTCTTCCTTCCTCTGGAAGCTTTGCCCCAGAGGGGCACCCACCAGATGCCAGCTGGAGCTCTCCTGTATGAGGTGTCTGTCTGCCCCTGCTGGGAGGTGTCTCCCAGTCAGGAGACATAGGGGTCAGGGACCCAGTTGAGGAGGCAGTCTGACCCCTAGCAGAGCTCGAACACTATGCTTGGAGATCCGCTGCAAGGAGCTGACAGGCAGGGATGTCTAAGTTTGCTGAAGCTGAACTCACAGCCGCCCCTTCCTCCAAGTGCTTTGTCCTAGGGTGATGGGAGTTTTATCTATAAGCCCCTGACTGAGGCTGCTGCCTATTGTTCAGAGATGCCCTGTCCATAGAGGAGGAATCTACAGAGGTAGTCTGTCTACAGCAGATTTGCTGAGCTGCAGAGGGCTCCGCCCAGTTGGAACTTCCCTGTGGCTTTGTTTACACTGTGAGGGGGAAACCGCCAACTCAAGCCTTAGTAATGGTAGATGTGCCTACCCCCACAAAAGCTCAATCATTCCTGGTCAACTTCAGACTGCTGTGCTGGCAGTGAGAATTTCAAGCCAGTGGATCTTAGCTTCCTGGGCTTCATGTGGGTGGGATCCACAGAGCTAGATCACTTGACTCCCTGACTTCAGCCCCCTTTCCAGGGGAGTGAATGGTTCTGTCTCACTGGCATTCCAGGCGCCACTAGGGTATGAAAAAAACTCCTGCAGCTAGCTCGGTGTCTGCTGTAATGGCTGCCCAGTTTTGTGCTTGAAACCCAGGGCCCTGGTGGCATAGGCATTCGAGGAAATCTCCTGGTCTGTGGGTTGCAAAGACCATGGGAAAAAGCGTAGTATTTGGGCTGGGGTGCACCATTCCTCACGGCACAGTCCCTCATGGCTTCCCTTGGCTAGGGGAGGGAGTTTCCCCAACTTCTTGTGCTTCCCTGGTGAGGTAATGCCCCACCCTGCTTCGGCTTGCTGTCTGTGGGCTGCACCCATGGCCTAACCAGTCCCAATGAGATAAGCCAGTTACCTCAGTTGGAAATGCAGAAATCACCCACCTTCTGCATCCATCTAGCTGGGTGCTGCAGACCGGAGCTGTTCCTATTTGGCCATCTTGCCAGGTCTCCCTACCCTTGCTTTCTTTCACTGTGATTGGCCTGAAATCATTTAAGAGCTTCCTATAGTCATGTGATCCATGATTTACTTAATAAATCCAATTACTTTATATGACACAGATGAATTATTCATATAATTGAGGTGGAAGTACATGTTTTGTTTGATTTACTCAAGTTATTGTACTTTATGCTACTTGAACTTAGAGTAACCCTTACTTATGTTTTACTTTATGATGTGGTTTTCATATCATACCAGACTAGGACATTGTATGTATTTGGATATAGATTACTCAGACATTTTACATCATTTTAATATTTTTCAACATATTAAATTTTAGCTTTCAGTTTCCACTGTTTTTTCAAATTTAATTAAAATTATTTAGATTTTTCTAAGTTAAAAATACATCTATGACTGAAAAATATATTTATATAATTTGATTTATAATGATGTGATACTTAATATTCACAGTTGATGTCTATCACATTTTAAATAAAAAGAATGGGTTAATAGTCGTTGTACTTTGTAGCTTGGTATTATAATTTTCTAAAATCTTCAATATACAGTACTAACTTAGATGAAAGCATTCCCTCTGTACCCTTTCAGAAGTAATGCTGTGCAAGAAATAAAGTGGCTATATTATAATAATTTCTAGAAATAGAGGCCTCAAATATATTATCAGTATTGTAATATATTATTTCTTATATTTGCTTAAAAATATTTAAAAATAAGATCTGAATTCAACATGTTGCCCTAATTATATTTTGACTTCCAATAACATGATATTCTTTCTTTGTCATTTTTCTATTTTTATGACTAATAGATAATCTGGTGTTCCGTATGAAAAATGAGATGAGAAACACCAAGTACAAACCAGTAGACTATCAACAATTGCGTGCATTAACTGAAGCAAAGAAATTAGCTTCTGCCTCTGCAAAGCTAAAGGTTAGAAGTTGTGTGTGTATGTGTTTTTCTAGTTTTAGAAAATTGAATTGCTAGAAAGTATTTACACTGTGAATGTGAAAATAAATGACATTCCAAATAGTTGTTAGAAACTCCCAAGTAGTAATAATAGTGAATAGCAGCTAAGATTTATCGAATGCTCTCGAACACCATTATATAGTTTACATGCGTTCATACATTACCCATTTAATGGGTAAAGAACAACTCTTTGAGGTCTGAATTCAACTTTATTTTTTGAAAGACATTTATTTTATTAGCTTTCAACAACTTTCAACTTAATCTGAAGAATAAAAATTGTTAGTAATTACCAGCCATGGACTATTTGATTAAGGCTCTTTCTCCAACACTATACAAATATGTCCTCAGGTGCTCTCTTTTCTAGAATTCCGTTTTTGGCTTAAATATATGTTCTAAGCCAGGGTGAACCTAGGCTAGATTTGAAAGGAGATTATGTGCAAGTGATTTTGCACAGTATTTTAGGACCATGTGTAGTTTAGCATTACTCACACAGTATGATTCTCTCTTGTGCAAATAATAGAGTTCATTGAAAACAGTATTTTCATTACTTGGCTGCATTAAAAAACAGGTGAGGTGAAGCAACTTGTTACGTAATTTACAAGTTATTTGTATTTAAAATTTTCATGGTTTGTTTTGCCTTTTATTGTTAATATCTTTTTTTATAGAAGGCAATTGTTATGATTTCAAAGCACATTTGATACTCTTTTCTGGAGAGATTACCGTATATTCATGGGACGTATCTCCTCAAACTAAGGCGACCGCTTAAAAGCCAGGGAATTATTTATTTGGTTTATATAACTTTAAAATAAGTTAATGTTATGGGAACATTCAAAGAAATTTTGTGGTAAAGTCACTTATATTACTATTATCCTAACAAAACTTTTCATATTCCTGACATCTGTTTATTGTACACATATATAAACATAAACATAATACATATTTTATTTTTCCCATGATAAACATAGACATGAAATCGTGTATACTTTTCTCCCTAACAGTCTATCACATAATCTTTTAAATATTTAATTGTTCAAGCCAATAAATATTTATTATGTGCCTACTATTTGCCTTGAAGATAGAATGGTAAGCAAAATATAGCCCTTACCTTTATGAAGTTTACTGTTTGCTGGGGGAGGGAGAGGAGTCAGTGTTTATCAAATAAGCCTGGAGTAAAATTATCCCAAGAATAAACTGCAATAAAAACCATGCTGTTTGGTGTATAATAGGATTTGATCTTCACTGAGTGGTTAGGGAAGGCTTTTCTGAGGAAGGGATATTGGAATTGGGATCTCAAGGCCAATAAAGTGTGAAGTTACAATGAGATAGGAGGAATCAGTTCTGGTGTTCTATTGCACAGTAGAGTGAGGATGAATAACAGTAAGGTATTGTATATTACAAAACAGAAGAGAGGCTGTTGAATATACTCCACACAAAGAAATGATAAATGCATGCAACGATGGCCGTGCTAAATACCCTGATTTAACATATATTTTTTATAACTATATATGTATCAAAACATCAAATTGCGCCCATAAATATGCACAGTTACAATATGTCAATTAAAAATATAATACAAAAGAATTAACTAGGTAAAAACAGGAGTGACAAGTACTCCAAAGAGAAAAAGATGCATGCATTATCCCACCCCAATTTTTAGATACTTGAGATGTATTCAATTTTGTGATAATAGAAATTATGCTACTTTAAGCATAGATATTTTCATGTTTTAGAATCCTGTACTCTCATAGGAAAAATTCCCATGATTGGGACATCTGGACCAAAAGTGTGAGTGTCTTTTAGTGTTTTTGAGACCTGTTACCAAATTTCTTTCCCAAGGTATTGTTTTAATAAAGATACCAAACAAATGTATTCTCTACACCCTTGTCAGTATTGGAATAGATAAATAAATATTCATGTATGTATATATACACACTTACATTTCTAATACCATCCATCCATCCATTTGAGATGTACCAAAAAAGACATTTTGGCTGAATGTAGAATGGTTGAGTGTTAAAATCAGTATTTTATCAAAGTGAATTTCTCTTTGGTGATAGACTCATTATGAAAGAATCAATATATTTCAGATTTTTAATTATTGTGGTTTTTACAGTTTGATATCAAGTGCAGGAACAATAATTTCTCAGCACTGTCAGCTGCTAGATGGCTACTGTGGTCTCTGTATTTACGTATTTGTGCGGTTAAACAGATGCTCACATTCAACTGGCATTTTAAATAACATCAGTAACCTTTTTGTTCATAGTGGAATGTAATTCAGGAAGAAGCTTTTCTAGAAATAACTGTGTACCTGGGATTCATAGCTTGGCAAATCTCAAAAAATCCCTTGTCTTTAACTAATAAAAATGGTTCACAGTCTGTAGCAATCATTTTGACAACCTTTTGCTTCCATTTTTAGTCTCTGTAGATTCATGATGATAAGGAATTGTCTTTTCAAAGCATTTTGGAATGTCTGTTGTTTTGAATTTCCGTTAGTGAGAACAAAATGTGTCCTAGGTACTTCATCATTTTCTAACACTTGCTTTTTTTTTTGTCATGCAGTTTTCATTTTTTATTATATCTGGATTGAGGAAGATGCATTGGGAATATTGTTGTACATTATTTTTTGGAGTCTTCCCTTCTAATTTAATTTAGAGGTGGCAAGTTGACATTTTGCTTTTAATTTATTCTTGTAAGTTGTGAACAATTGCCAAATAGGACTTTTTCTTAAAAGACTCATGGCTTAAGTGGAATTAAATAACTGGAAATTAAATACAACTCAAAGTTTTCTTTAATGTCCTGAATGCTAATATTATATGATTATATGATTATAATAGTATCTCTCTTATTCTTTCATATATTACTTGAATTAAAAATATATAGGCTCAAAAAGAATGTATTATTATTCTTAATGTTACATAGCTAACACATTCTCTCTTAATATTTGTATTGTCAACCTACTTCCCTGTTTATTTTACCATTTAAATTTACTCTTTTTTTAGACATGTAATTAACAGTTTTAATAATCATTGTTAATTATTAAAGCACTTTGGCAATATTAAATATAAACGTATTTAAATAAAATGATAAAATGTTAACATTTAAAGCACATAAAGAGATGATTGCTTCAAGTTACATCTAGAATACTTAGCTACCTGTCTGATTTGTACTACTGATATTATTAACAAGTTAGATGTGATGGTCATCTATATAATCGCTGTGTCATTGATCATGCACAATTTCTGGGAAGCCAGCCATATATGACTGAAGTGGACAGTCAGTGATCTAGTCTTTCAAAGCCTGAGATTGAACCTGAAGACAAATAATAGAGTTGGGCTAAAAACTGAGACCAATTTTGGTACCTTGTGTGTAACTGTTCATTCCCAGTGTATTAACTGTAAAAGAGATCTTTGCAATTATTTTTAAATTTGAATATCTTTGCTTAGATACTTCTTGTCCAGCTCAATCCTCTATTAATTCTTTTTAAAAATGTTATATTATAGAAAATTATAAGCATATGCACAATTGGATTGAATGGTATAGTGAATCTCCATGTCACATCATTCAGCTTCAAAAATGATCAACTTTTGGCCATTGTTTCCTCTATACTCCTACCCACAAACAACCCCCTGTGCCAGATTGTTTTGAAGCAAATCACAGACATCATAGTATTTCACCCATAAATATTTCAACATATACTGCTGAAATAATAGAGATTTTTAAAAAGCCTACAATACTATTACCATGTCTAAAAATGTTAATGTCTTAATAATTTCAAATATGTAGTGTTAAATTTCCCTGATTGTCTCAAAAATTTTGTCTTGAAGTTTATTTAAATCAGCTTCTAGATATGGTCGGTACATTATAATTGTTTTTTTTTTATTATTATACTTTAGGTTTTAGGGTACATGTGCACAATGTGCAGGTTTGTTACATATGTATCCATGTGCCATGTTGTTTTGCTGCACCCATTAACTTGTCATTTAGCATTAGGTATATCTCCTAAAGCTGTCCCTCCCCCCTCCCCCCACCCCACAACAGTCCCCAGAGTGTGATGTTCCCCTTCCTGTGTCCATGAGTTCTCATTGTTCAATTCCCACCTATGAGTGAGAACATGCGGTGTTTCGTTTTTTGTCCTTGTGATAGTTTACTGAGAATGATGGTTTCCAGCTTCATCCATGTCTCTACAAAGGACATGAACTCATCATTTTTTATGGCTGCATAATATTCCATGGTATATATGTGCCACATTTTCTTAATCCAGTCTATCGTTGTTGGACATTTGGGTTGGTTCCAAGTCTTTACTATTGTGAATAGTGCCGCAATAAACATACATGTGCATGTGTCTTTATAGCAGCATGATTTATAGTCCTTTGGGTATATACCCAGTAATGGGATGGCTGGGTCAAATGGTGTTTCTAGTTCTAGATCCCTGAGGAATCGCCACACTGACTTCCACAATGGTTGAACTAGTTTACAGTCCCACCAACAGTGTAAAAGTGTTCCTATTTCTCCACATCCTCTCCAGCACCTGTTGTTTCCTGACTTTTTAATGATGGCCATTCTAACTGGTGTGAGATGGTATCTCAATGTGGTTTTGATTTGCATTTCTCTGATGGCCAGTGATGATGAGCATATTTTCATGTGTTTTTTGGCTGCATAAATGTCCTCTTTTGAGAAGTGTCTGTTCATGTCCTTTGCCCACTTTTTGATGGGGTTGTATGTTTTTTTCTTGTAAATTTGTTTGAGTTCATTGTAGATTCTGGATATTAGCCCTTTGTCAGATGAGTAGGTTGCAAAAATTTTCTCCCATTCTGTAGGTTGCCTGTTCACTCTGATGGTAGTTTCTTTTGCTCTGCAGAAGTTCTTTAGTTTAATTAGATCCCATTTGTCAATTTTGGCTTTTGTTGCCATTGCTTTTGGTGTTTTAGACATGAAGTCCTTGCCCACGCCTATGTCCTGAATGGTATTGCCTAGGTTTTCTTGTAGGATTTTAATGGTTTTAGGTCTAATATTTAAGTCTTTAATCTATCTTGAATTAATTTTTGTATAAGGTGTAAGGAAGGGATCCAGTTTCAGCTTTCTACATATGGCTAGCCAGTTTTCCCAGCACCATTTATTAAATAGGGAATCCTTTCCCCATTGCTTGTTTTTGTCAGGTTTGTCAAAGATCAGATAGTTGTAGATATGTGGCATTATTTCTGAGGGCTCTGTTCTGTTCCATTGATCTATGTCTCTGTTGTGGTACCAGTACCATGCTGTTTTGGTTACTGTAGCCTTGTAGTATAGTTTGAAGTCAGGTAGTGTGATGCCTCCAGCTTTGTTCTTTTGGCTTAGGATTGACTTGGCGATGCGGGCTCTTTTTTGGTTCCATATGAACTTTAAAGTAGTTTTTTCCAATTCTATGAAGAAAGTCGTTGGTAGCTTGATGAGGATGGCATTGAATCTATTGTTATAATTTCTGTTCTTTTACATTTGCTGAGGAGAGCTTTACTTCCAACTATGTGGTCAATTTTGGAATAGGTGTGGTGTGGTGCTGAAAAAAATGTATATTCTGTTGATTTGGGGTGGAGAGTTCTGTAGATGTCTATTAGGTCCACTTTGTGGAGAGCTGAGTTCAATTCCTGGATATCCTTGTTAACTTTCTGTCTCGTTGATCTGTCTAATGTTGACAGTGGGGTGTTAAAATCTCCCATTATTATTGTGTAGGAGTTTGAGTCCCTTTGTAGGTCACTCAGGACTTGCTTTATGAATCTGGGTGCTCCTGTGTTGGGTGCATATATGTTTAGGATAGTTAGCTCTTCTTGTTGAATTGATCCCTTTACCATTATGTAATGGCCTTCTTTGTCTCTTTGATCTTTGTTGGTTTAAAGTCTATTTTATCAGAGACTAGGATTGCAACCCCTGCCTTTTTTTGTTTTCCATTTGCTTGATAGATCTTCCTCCATCCCTTTATTTTGAGTCTATGTGTGTCTCTGCACGTGAGATGGGTTTCCTGAATACAGCACACTGATGGGTCCTGTCTCCTTATCCAGTTTGCCAGTCTGTGTCTTTTAATTGGAGCATTTAGCCCATTTACATTTAACGTTAATATTGTTATGTGTGAATCTGATCCTGTCATTATGATGTTAGTTGGTTATTTTGCTCGTTAGTTGATGCAGTTTCATCCTAGCTTCAATGGTCTTTACAATTTGGCATGTTTTTGCAGTGGCTGGTACTGGTTGTTCCTTTCCATGTTTAGTGCTTCCTTCAGGAGCTCTTTTAGGGCAGTCCTGGTGGTGACAAAATGACTCAGCGTTTGCTTGTCTGTAAAGTATTTTATTTCTCCTTCACTTATGAAGCTCAGTTTGGCTGGATATGAAATTCTGGGTTGAAAATTCTTTTCTTTAAGAATGTTGAATATCGGCCCCCACTCTCTTCTGGCTTGTAGAGTTTCTGCTGAGAGATCAGCTGTTAATCTGATGGGCTTCCCTTTGTGGGTAACCCAACCTTTCTCTCTGGCTGCCCTTAACATTTTTTCCTTCATTTCTACTTTGGTGAATCTGACAATTATGTGTGTTGGAGTTGCTCTTCTCGAGGAGTATCTTTGTGGTGTTCTCTGTATTTCCTGAATCTGAATGTTGGCCTGCCTTGCTAGATTGGGGAAGTTCTCCTGGATAATATCTTGCAGAGTGGTTTCCAACTTGGCTCCATTCTCCCCGTCATTTTCAGGTACACCAATCAGACGTAGGTTTGGTCTTTTCACATAGTCCCAAATTTCTTGGAGGCTTTGTTCATTTCTTTTTATTCTTTTTTCTCTAAACTTCCCTTCTCGCTTCATTTCATTCATTTCATCTTCCATCGCTGATACCCTTTCTTCCAGTTGATCGCATCGGCTACCGAGCCTTCTGCAATCTTCGCGTAGTTCTCGATACTTGGCTTTCGGCTCCATCAGCTGCTTTAAGCCCTTCTCTCCATTGGTTATTCTAGTTGTCCATTCATCTAATTTTTTTTCAAAGTTTTTAACTTCTTTACTATTGTTTTGAATTTCCTCCCATAGCTCCGAGTAGTTTGATCGTCTGAAGCCTTCTTCTCTCAACTCGTCAAAGTCATTCTCCATCCAGCTTTGTTCCGTTGCTGGTGAGGAACTGCGTTCCTTTGGAGGAGGAGAGGTGCTCTGCTTTTTAGAGTTTCCAGTTTTTCTGCTCTGTTTTTTCCCCATCTTTGTGGTTATATCTACTTTTGGTCTTTGATGATGGTGATGTACAGATGGGTTTTTGGTGTGGATGTCCTTTCTGTTTGTTAGTTTTCCTTCTACCAGACAGGACCCTCAGCTGCAGGTCTGTTGGAGTTTGCTAGAAGTCCACTCCAGACCCTGTTTGGCTGGGTGTCAGCAGCGGTGGCTGCAGAACAGCGGATTTTCAGGAGACCACAAATTCAGCTGTCTGATAGTTCCTCTGGAAGTTTTGTCTCAGAGGAGTACCTGGCCGAGTGAGGTGTCAGTCTGTCCCTACTGGGAGGTGCCTCCCAGTTAGGCTGCTCAGGGGTGAGGGACCCACTTTAGGAGGCAGTCTGTCCATTCTCAGATCTCCAGCTGCGTGCTGGGAGAACCACTACTTTCTTCAAAGTTGTCAGTCAGACAGGGACATTTAAGTCTGCAGAGGTTCCTGCTGAATTTTTGTTTGTCTGTGCCCTGCCCCCAGAGGTGGAGCCTACAGAGGCAGGCAGACCTCTTTGAGCTATGGTGGGCTCCACCCAGTTCGAGCTTCCTGGCTGCTTTGTTTACCTAAGCAAGCCTGGGCAATGGCGGGCGCCCCTCCCCCAGCCTCGCTGCCACCTTGCAGTTTGATCTCAGACTGCTGTGCTAGCAATCAGTGAGACTCCGTGGGCATAGGACCCTCTGAGCCAGGTGCAGGACACAATCTCCTAGTGTGCCGTTTTCCAGGCCCGTTGGAAAAGCGCAGTATTAGGATGGGACTGACCCGATTTTCCAGGTGTCATCTGTTACCCCTTTCTTTGACTAGGAAAGGGAACTCCCTGACCCCTTGTGCTTCCCGAGTGAGGCAATGCCTCGCCCTGCTTCGGCTCACGCACAGTGTGCTGTACCAGCTGTCCTGCATCCACTGTTAGGCACTCCCTAGTGAGATGAACCCAGTACCTCAGACGGAAATGCAGAAGTCACCCGTCTTCTGTGTGGCTCAGGCTGGGAGCTGTAGACCGGAGCTGTTCCTATTTGGCCATCTTGGCTCCACCCCCCATAATTGTTTTTTTTAGATTTGCTCCTCTATCCTTTTGTATTTTGTACTTTATTTTTTGAAGAAATGGTGTTGTTTGTCTTATAGTCTGAATTAGGCAGATTACATCCTGATGGTGTCATTCAACATATTTTTCTCTTTCTCGTATTTCCAGTAAATTGATAGTTATATTTAGGGACTTGATCAGATTCAAGTTCAATTAATTTTGGCAAGAACACTTACTGATGGAAGTTTTGTGCTCTAATCTTTTTCTATTACAAATGGTACTGCAGTGAATAGCTTTGTGCGTATATCTTTTATACTTTTGCCAGTATAGTTTTCAGATGGATTTCTATAAATGAATTTGCTAGGTCACAGGATAAATCCATATGAAATCTTGTGATACATCTCCAAATTCTCTTCTATGGGGATTGTATCACTTTGTATTCCCACTAGCAATATTAGACGGAACATGCTTTCTGTAGCCTCACAATGTTTTGTTAAACAATTGAGTTTTTGTCAACCTGATAAATGAGAAATTGCATCTTACTGTACTTGTTTTTTTCTTTTTATTTATGTTAACAGTTCTTTATTGAGTTATAACTCACATATAGTAAAATGTATATATCTCAAACATACATCACAGTGAAATTTGACAAACATATACATACATGTAACCTGTGGTCTACTAGTTATTGATGTCTGTCTCAAAAGATGCATCTTGTGGTTCAAAGGGCTTTTGTAATATTTCAGGGTGCCTATTTAGGGTTTTATTATCTTGGACCATCACAATAAGCCATACACAGGAAATCCCTGGTTTCTGATTCTTTTATGAATTCATTGTTTTGGCATGTTTCCAGAGTATTTTTGAATCGTCAGGATTCTGCACAAATTATCATTCACCCTAAGTATTGACTTCATATGGTTTATTGCCCAGTAAAATGAATTGGAATCACCTAGACATCTCTGTGTTGGTAAAGATAGAACTTTAAATCTTTTTGTTCTTTTTAAGACTTTTTTTTTTTTCAGTTTTGGCCCAAGGATAGAAGTGGAATCAATGAGTGAATTTATAAAAAAAAATCAGTATGTTCTGCAAAATATTGGAATTGTCTAGTGAAAAATAGTAGCTTTATTTTGACTTTTATAGTCTACTTAATTGAACTTTCCGTGGGCCCAAAGGTGAGAGCATTGATTTTTTTTCAAACTATAAAAATGTGTCTCTGTCTTTCACCAATGTATTTTAATTTTTTTGTACAATATGTACCAAATATGCTGAAGAAATCTAATTTTAAAAGTTGTATCTGTTGCAACAAACTTCAGAGACTGTGTATGGTAAATGGCTGGAATGAGTTTTAAGCATTCTTAAGGTGAACGTTAAAATGTCAGATTTTAGAAATGCTGTGTACTTATATTTTTTGGTAGGTAAAATAGAGACTGCTGAATGTTTTCCTGCAGTGTCCTGTGCTTTTAAAAATGTACTTTCCTCCTAAATTTTATAATTGTAACACTCTTATCTTCTTAGGAAATATTTGACTTTGATTTTGTATTTTTTAAAAGTAATCTTTGGGTTGTTTTCTTATACCTCTAATTTTGAATCAGTAAGCAGAATAGCAGAAAGATAAACTCAAGGTTAAAGCAATCAGTGAATGATGGCTGGAAATAGCATGCATTATAAAGATTCCTTTTTAGAACTTGTCTTCTGAAGTCTTTACATCTCTAGTGTTGATCTTTTAAAGCTTTTAGGGTACTAAGTACTTTAACAGCAGAGAAATTTTGAAATATGCGTATTTCATCAAGTTTCTGATTTACACGTTTGTAGTTTAAAATTGTTAATATGGAATACTTCGGTTTGGAGTACGCATGAGTATAAGTTAGAGTCTAACCAGGGAACAGACATTACTTGAGGATTTAGAGTAGAGGGGTTTTTAATGTAGGAAAATGTTTATGCAGGTGATAGCACTGAGAAGGCGAAGGACTGGGAGGCAATACAGAGATTGACAAGTACAGGAAATCACTGCCATCCGTAGGTCAGAGGGACATACAGAAGAAGCAAGGCCATGTCAAATTCCTGGGGTGAGGTTACCCGGAGGTAGTTGGAACTGTAGTAGAACTGTTCAGAGAAAAGTTGGGGCAATGGATACAATGCAGATGCTCCTGGAGGCTCTGTCAGAGTAGAGAAGGCAAGATGACATAGTCCTTCGGCTTCTCCTTTCTTCCCTGCCTTCAGTCTCCCATCCCAGGGTCTTGCTTTGGCTGAAGCCAACTGATAGGGGTGCCTGAGAAACACAGGCTGCTCTGTGAGATGGAGCAGATCAGGCAAACAGCCAGAAATGGATCTAAGGCAAACAGATCCAGGGCTGATATAACCTTTCAGCAGAAACCCAAAATCATTAATTATGTGCTACATTTTTAAAAAATTGTAAAATTGAGGAAAAATTACGTTTAGTTGAAAATTTAGATTTCAATGCTACATGATTTTTCATATTTCTTTAAGTATCTTCAAATAAATATTTGCTTAAATTAAAAAAATTTTTTTACAAAGACGTACTTAGAGTTGAAAGATTAAAATTGTGTGTTCAAGGTCATATTTCTAGTAAGTGTTGAAGCCAGGCCTTCTAAAAACTTATCCAAGGAACCTTTCCCATCTTATGCTGAGGGATCAGATAGAAACCAATCTAAACATCAAGGTTCTTTGTTACTCTCATATTTATGAGCTTTATAATCTTGACCACATCTTTTAACTTCTCATACATTCAATAAATATTCTCCTCCAAAAATGCGAATAAAGATACCTATTATGCCTGACAGAGAAGATGAATCCAAAGGGGGTGAAATGAAACCTCTTAAAAAATTTTCTGGGGTTATATGAATTAAGGTATTATCTATTTCATGTATGGAAAATAGAATGACTTTGCCTTTGTTTTAATAAGTACTTTAAAAACAGTTTTTAAGTTTGTCAGTATTCCAAACCATTTTTCTTTCTCCTCCCTGCTTTAAAAAATCAAATTTATTTTAGGTAGATTTTGTGTTAGGAGATGCACTAATAAGAATTTTAAAAGAGCAACTATTTAACTTAGAAAATTCAGATTAAGCATTTCTGTTGTGAAAAACACATTCTGAAAACTTTGAAATTGCTCCTCTTTTGTTCCTCTAAATCTAGATCAGAAAAGCAATGTTGACTTCAAAGATATCCAAAGAACAAACACTAATAAAACAACACAAGCAAGTGTGGTGGCAGGAATACCAGAGGCTGAATGAAGTCAGGTAAGAACTGGGGGACATAGTAAGAACACGTAGGAATTACTAGGAATAGCACTTATCTCGTCAGATGTTCTATAATGTTCCATGTTAATTAACCATTACAATAAAAATTTAAAGTTACAATTTGAATGTGAGTCAAATTAAAATCCTTTGATTTCCTCAGCTTAATCTGAAATCCAGTGAATATATTAATATGGCTTTTGCTTCCTTTCGGAAAGAAGATGATCTTCTGTATGTGTCAATCACTTCCACACTCCCACTCTCATGCTTGTATTTACTTGTATCATACTTAGCATATTGGATTATAATGTTTTGGATACATGTTTTTTCTTCCCTATAAAGTGGTAAAGATCCCATCACGGGCTAACATCTCATCATATTCATTTTTATATAGTAGAATACATAGAGATGCAAATGCTTTTAATACATGGATGAACTAATGAACAAGGAGTTCAAGTTGCAAATGATTTCTGGGTGTAAGTGCATCATGACTAACTTACTCAATTTTGCTTTTTGACTTTTGTTATTATTTCCAGCCGTCACGTAAAGATAAAATGAAATATTGAGGCCGGGCGCGGTGGCTCATGCCTGTAATCCCAGCACTTTGGGAGGCTGAGGCGGGCAGATCAGGAGGTCAGGAGATCGAGACCATCCTGGCTAACACAGTGAAACCCCGTCTCTACTAAAAATACAAAAAATTAGCCGAGCGAGGTGGCGGGCGCCTGTAGTCCCAGCTACTCGGAGAGGCTGAGGCAGGAGAATGGCGTGAACCCCGGTGGGCAGAGCCTGCAGTGAGCCGAGATCGCGCCACTGCACTCCAGCCTGGGCGACAGCGAGACTCTGTCTAAAAAAAAAAAAAAAAAAATGAAATATTGATTCTACAGTTGATCTTAATTGTAATCTTTGAAAAGTTAGTGTTTTTAAAGGTCAGGGCAAAAAGAGAAGGCAGATGTGTTTCTCCTTCATTTATAGCTTGTATATTTGTTTTAATGATGATATTTGTAAAGTGTGCTTTTAAAAGGTGCATTTTAAAGCATTTATTTTATATCAAAAGGGTTAATTTCTGTGGTCTTATTCTAAGTAAAGTTTCTAAATACAATTAGACCCATCTTATCCCTCAAAAAGTCACCTATTGTGGAGTGAATGTTTGAACCTATTGAAATTTTTTTTTGCAAATGTGCATAACTTGAAACATGACAAAAAGGAAAGCCATTAGGAAGCTTTAATTGTGGTGTTCACTGATTCAAGTTCAAATGTAAAGGAAGACACTGGGTAAAGTTTTTTGTTTTTTTTAAATCTTGGCTATTCCACATTTTCTTAATGTGTATATTAAGTCGTTCGTAAGCTAGGTAGAAGAGGTGTATACATATCATTATGGGAAATAATTCTTTTGGCTGACCTGGAATGACACAAAGAAAATGGAGGTGAGAAACACTTAAGTAATGATAACCTTAATGTCTCAGAACTTGTAAGAGCTGAAAATTGGACAAAATGAAGAATTCCAGGATAAGTTTCTATGTTATTCTAAAATGCAGGCTAATTTCAATTTGTGTTCAGTGCAACTGAAAGCTAACAGCAATAGGAGATAAGTTAGAGAAATGACTACCTTGTGGAGAATTTAGGGCCACCAACAAATTAGAAGTAGTTAAAGTCCTAACAGTGTTTGTCAACCTTTAGAAATCGACATCCCCTTTTAATAAGTAAGATTCTATGCCTTACCATAGAAGACACCATTTAAGAATCTCAGGCAGGCAGAGGATAAGGGCCTACAATAACACCTAACATTTGTTAGGTAATTTAATATGTGCTGGGTAATATTAGGTTGGGCAAAAGCCACAATTATTTTCGTACCAACTGAATATGTTAAGTCCTGTACATGTTTTATCTCCTTTAATATTTACAACGACCCTACAAAGTAGTCGTTATTGCTCCTCAGTTTTACAGATGAGAATCTTGAGTCTCAGATGATGAAAGTTAATTTGTAGGTCATAAATAACCTAGTCTGTGTGGAGCTGGGATTGGAACGTTTGCCCCTAACTTCTGTGCTCTCTGACCTTGGAGTTGAGTAGTTTTTTCCTTTTTCTACAGGGTTCTGTTTACATCACCTGAGATCCAATTGGTCTAGCTTTGCTGGCAAAAATAAAAGAAATTTTGCCAGGGTGTGGTGGTGCATACCAGTAGTCCCAGCTACGTGGGAGGCTGAGGCAGGAGGATCACTTCAGCCTAGGTGTTCAAGCCTTCAGTACATTATGATTGCACCCGTGAACAGCCACTGCACTCTAGCCTGGGCAACATCGTGAGACCCCATGTCTAAAAACAACAAAACAAAACGAAAACATGTTGCCAAACTTTAATTGTTTGAAATCTGTACTAAGAAAACTAGACAAAATTTTCAAATGTAAAATTGTTTAATATTTACATTTATACAGTTTTATTTAAATTGTGTTATGCTTAATCAAACTATACCCCTTGAGGTTTTTGATACACTTTTCCAGAGGCACTTTCTCCCTTGTTTCATTCTGGTACCACAAAGAATCCCTTAAGTTTTTATTTATTTTTTTTTTTTGAGATGGCGTCTCGCTCTGTCGCCCAGGCTGCAGTGCAGTGGCGCAATCTCGGCTCACTGCAAGCTCCACCTCCCAGGTTCACGCCATTCTCCTGCCTCAGCCTCTCCGAGTAGCTGGGACTACAGGTGCCCGCCACCACGCCCGGCTAATTTTTTGTATTTTTAGTAGAGATGGGGTTTCGCCGTGGTCTCGATCTCCTGACCTTGTGATCTGCCCGCCTCGGCCTCCCAAAGTGCTGGGATTACAAGCGTGAGCCACTGCGCCCGGCCTCCCTTAAGTTTTTGTGTGCTCGTTTGCCCAGATGATGTATTCATCTACTCAGTGCAACCACCTGCAGATAAGACACCCTGGTGAAGGGCATTTTTGAGCCTTCAGGTGTCTACCTTGGTATAGATTCTTATCCTTCCAGAAAGGTGCCAAAGTTCTAGCTGGAGAATCAGTCTCCTCAGAACATCAAAAATTACCCATATCTTCATTTTTTTTGGCAGTTTGTATGCTCTGTTATGACTTTCTGGGTGCCGAGCTAGATGGTTTTTAAGTGCTGTGTTTTTGGTTAAACAAATCTGTTCTGGAATAACTTCTGGTTTGACTCAACCATTATGCACTCATCCTCCATGTAACAGTTGCAAATGTGATCTTAAAAATATTTCTGGCAGAAACTACCTGCTGGAAAAATAGACAGTGAGGTATCATTTACAATATCACCCCTCCTTTATACATTTAAACAAAAAACAAAACCTTGTCCCATGTAAATTAGCTTAGAAAATTATGACACAGCACTTTGGGAGGCCGAGGCAGGTGGATCACCTGAGGTCAGGAGTTTGAGACTAGCCTAGCCAACACGGTGAAACGCTGTCTCTGCTAAAAATACAAAAATTAGCCGGGCATGGTGGCATGCACCGGTAGTCCCAGCTACTCAGGAGGCTGAGGCAGGAGAATTGCTAGAACCTGGGAGGTGGAGGTTGCAGTGAGCCGAGATCGCGCCATTGCACTTCAGCCTGGGCAACCCAGCAAGACTCCTTCTCAAAAAAAAAAAAAGAAAATAATGACACATAGATAAAATGGAATACTATGGAGTCATTAAATGATAATTGTGAAAACTGTTTAGAAATATCTAAAAAAAAACTAGTGTTAGTAAAAAAAAAATCCCACAACATAAAATGTTAAATATGCCATGTTATGACCATGTAAAATATATCTACATGTAGATGAGGGCTAAAAACTTATCTGGAAAAATTAAAATAATAATTATATTAAAGGATTATAATTGCTGCTTTTTTGTATTATACCATTTTAATACTGTAATAATCATAAAACTTTTATATGATTTAATCGATTCTGCCATAAGCAAGGGGTAGACTATAATATTTTTGGATGCCCTTTTAGAATTAGTTATGGTTTTATTCTAAAAAATGACTGTATTTTAAAAATATATAGGCCAGGTGTGGTGACTCACACCTATAATCCTGGCACTTTGGGAGGCCAAGGTGGGCGGATCACCTGAGGTCAGGAGTTCAAGACCAGCCTGGCCAACATAGTGAAACCCTGTCTCTAATAAAAATACACACACACACATATTAGCTAGGTGTGGTGTCACATGCCTGTAGTTCCACCTACTCGGGAGGGTTAGGCATGAGAATCACTTGAACTCAGGAGACAGAGGTTGCAGTGAACCGAGATTGCGCCACTGCACTCCAGCCTGGGCGACCAAGCGAGACTCAGTCCAAAAAAAAAAACCATATATATATGTGTACATACGGATGTACACATATATATGTATACATATATAAGCTCATGAAGATTTGTTGCTCTTATTAGTATATTAAAAATAAAGTATACTTTTACCTCTGTAATTCAGGGTCTCATCCTTTCTGAACTTTTAAAATTACCTCCTTGTTGGTCTAGATTTGTCTGATCCCCTCCTCTTCATCTTCCATCTCTATTGCTCACATCTCCTTCTGCTCTATCTTGTCTTGGGAATCTTTCTGAAACACAGATCTGAGGAAGTGAGGTCAGCCTACTGACCTTCAGTGCTTCCCAATGCCCTGGGCCCTCTCCACATGCAATGTCAGGACCTGCTGTGGGCTGGCCTTTGCTCACGCTGTTTCTTCTGCCTGAGCCTATGCATCTACCTCAGTGTCTAGCAAGGACTCAAGCCAGGTTAGGAATTTAGTACGTGGTTTAAATGAACAGATGACAAAGCCGTATTAGATTAAATATCTCTTTGGTTATTTTTTTAAAACCTAGATACATGTTTATGATTGTAACATTTATTGAGATCACATCTATTTCAGATGTAAAATGGAATCTGAAATAAAATCCCTTCTCAATGAAGAGAACATTGGAAATGAATGTCTTTGTGACCTTACAAATTTTGGTAAGTTTTTTTGATCCTATATTTAAAGGGGAGTTTTATTTTGAAGAATGAGAATGGGCCACTCACTTCATGTTCTTTTAATAATAACTGCCATTTGTTTTTTTCTAAGGAAATCCCCAGATAAATCTGTACTCTAATGATCTGTTTTTGGAGACACTTAAAAGAATAATGTGTTTCTTTGATTCAATGTTGTTTCACCATAGAGCAAGAGCTATCAGAACAACGGTGCACATATCTTAAAAATGTAATAAATCCTATTCAGCAGCTGAGAGCAGATCTAAAATACAGACAGCATCACACTTTGCAGCATTCACACCCACATATTGAGTTTAACTCCGTGAAAGTATTGGAAGAGGTTAGTATGTTACCTTTATTTTCCATAATGTAATATTTCATTTTTGTCCCAACTAGAAGAGTTTGAGATAAGAAACAAACATGTGTGACTTGTATATTAGTTAATAAGTAATTAATATTTAAATAGAAGGTCAGCTAATTCTATCCACTAAATATTTTAAACACATGCCTGAACTCTGTCGAGCACCCTCATTTCTTGCCTGGAATGTTCCAGTGGCCTCATAACTGGCTTCCCTGCTTTCATTCTTGCCTCTCCTCCCAGTGCATCCTGGGATCTTACCCCAGCACAGAGGGATTAAGTCATCTGTTGCTGAAATTCCCCAGGGGCTCCTGTGAGTACATAAGTCCTTCTATCCACCTAGCCCCCTTTTTGCTTCTTCAGTCACATCTGCTACCTGACATTTCCCCTTTGCCATAAAAGCTCAGTCACACCCAGGCTGGCCTTCCTTCTGTTTCTCCAACATGCCAGGCCCATTCCTGTACTGGCTATTTCCTCTGTCCTGTTGATGTGACTCTGCCATTTAGATCTTGGCTCAAATGTCCTCTTCTCTGAGGGGCCTGTGCTGAGAAGCCACAGTCACTCCCTATCACACCACCCTATTTTGACATTGCCTTCCTGCTCCTGACCCTTTCTCACATATTTTTTTATTAGTTTGTCAACTGCTTCCCCTCAATTGAGCATAAACTTCTTGAGTATAGGTGTGCTATGTTTGATAAAAATTTAGGTGGTTTTAATTTTTTCTACTTTTCAGTTATTCTGTAATGTTATATTGCTTTTATAAATACTCATAAAAAATATAAATGTATGCCCAGCTGGGGATTAGAGGCAAGAATGCAAGGGAAGGAAGGGGTGATTGGAGCAGAGACATCTGGTAAGTTCTCTGCATTACCACAGAGAAAATAAAAATGTGGGTGCAGAGTGACTGTGACTGCACTGTACTTTCTGAGCTTATTTTTGGGATGTCTAGAAGCCTCATCGCAGCTCATTTGTCACTGCCTACCTGGCTGGCATCTCTTTAACTCTCTTCCACAGCTCTTCAAACTTCATCACTGATTGGCTTTTGAGAATAATTATTGTGTCTTTAAATATAAGTATGGAATGATTTGCAATAATTTGCTTACTACTTGTTCCAAATGTCCTATAGGTTGACTTTGTGAAGAAACAATTGAAAACTGTCTTTGAAAGACTTAGCCTGGAGCAACAGAGAATAGAAAATGATCTTTCAGACTGGAGTATAAAGGTAAGTGTGATGTGTCTAGTAATTTATGTGTTTATCAATTTGTCATTTATGTTAAATAAAATAATCATATACTTTTTTTCAGATTCTAGATCATTCTTTGGAAGAAAAGGCTAACCCGCTTAGTGAACTGCCCATTGAATTAGAAAGTTTGGAATGCCCATACCCTGATTTGAAATCTTCAATTCTCAGTGAGTTCTGTAAGTTTACACAGAAATATCAAAAGAAGCTTCAAGACTTTAATCTGCAGTTGGAAGACATATACAGGTGATGAGATAAAACTAATTGAGTCCTGTGTAGACTTTTGACACTAACTTTTTATTTTTGTTTGGAGTCACTATACTTCCAACTTACTGTATAGTTACTATGTAACTGGAATACAATCAATAAATGTTTAGATTGACTATTTGATGAATAGAAAGGGTTTTATTTTTTCAAAAAAATTCTTGACATAATAGTTCTTAAGATTTTTATAAGGTTAAGACATGTTGAAAATATCTCTTATTGAGCTCTTCACTACACAGGTAAGAAATAGTTTTCAAATATGAATTTTCAATAACCACAACTTTTCAAGATATGAAGCTGCTCTGCAGTAATTGATACAATGGAAAATGTACCCATGGAATCATGTTACTTGTAATTGACTATAATTTTATCCTATAATAAACACAGAGTATGTTTTCTAAATTTTAAAAAAATTTCTTCTATATGTTAAATTTCATTTTAGGAAATAGACTTCTTGTTTTCTCCCAAGAATGATTATCCACTTCTGCATGGTGAATATAATGTTCAGTGATTTAAAATTCAGTGTGGCAGTGGTCATCTCCTCTAGTGTCTTCTATGTTAAAATTCACTTAGATGACAAATCCAGATACACCACTCTGAACTAGATCAATGGTCTACCTTATAGTGTATATGAAGCTTCTAGGGGACATTTTGTAGGGAAACAGCTTTCTGTGCCATGATATTGACCTCGATATTTTCCCCGAAAGAATGTATATTTAAAAAGATAACTATTGAAGGGACACATTTATAGTAAATTAAAATAAAAGGTTTATAACTTTGGAATGGAAGAAGACAAATATGACAAATATTTATATTTATTATGAATTGCCTGTGAACTGCAGCTCCTCTGTATGAAACTACTACCGGTAAGAAATAAATTACAGGGGGAAAAAACTTAAATTATCCAAGTAGAGTTATTTGCCTTGGTAGCTTCCTGATCCAAACTCTTCAGTTATAGCTTCTATTTGTCTTAGCATACTTGTCAGTGAATAGAGCCGATTCTACCTGAAGTTGGTCCCCTTTTTCTGATGGTAGCTTTTCCTCATCACACACCTTTTGGTCTCCAGATAGCCTTTCCTTCCCCATCTCTCTCCTTTCCTTTCTTCTTTCCTATCTTGCAGTAAAGCTGAGAAATAATAATATACAATTTACACTTGATGATTGATTAATTACATGTTAACTGGAACTCAGTCACAGTGAAGTACTAACTCAACCATGCACTACACTTAAGTCTCCAATTGTTAAATGAACATTGTCTTCCCACTCCCCATCCCAATCTTGTTAAAGAGATTTTAGAACTCATCAAGAAAGAGGAAGAGGATTTTTTGTTTGGTAGTGGAGAGGGCATTATAATCAGGCTGATTAACTGTAGCTGTGAAGAGGGTAAATCTGACCCTATCATTTAAAGCAAGTTGGCTGGCCCAGGACCTCCTCTCCCAGATGATTCCTAATCTCCCTGAGAAAGCTGGCTGAGATCATGGTGTTTCTAGGTTAGTAACTCCTCAAGAGGGAGGAGTTTGACTTAGCAGTCTAAAATGGCTTCCTTCTAGTAAGACTTATTCTTCACAGCCCATTTTCCTTCTTTCTTTTTAATCTAATCTCAATTTCTGCTCTTTCATAATGCAACCCTGTGTGACTCAGAAACAGTTGGGATTCACAGCTACATTAAAATTACTGAAGATTAAGTGGAGGATTAGATGAATATATATCACATGCTAACAATTCTGCAGAAGGAAGAAATATTGAGGATAAAATAGCTTAGGAAGGCTTGACGGAGGAAGTAAAATTCACTATGGACTTTGAAGAAAGGGTACGCTTACCATAGGCAGAAGAGGGTGGGGAGGAATTCTAAGAAAGGAGATTAAATGACTAGACTGTAAACCCCTTGAGGACAAAGTAATTTAGTAGTTATATTTGTATCCTTAACATATAAATAAATGATTGTTCAATTGAGTTGAATTTGAAAAGAAAAACAATGAAGGCAAGGCATGTTATGGGAACAGTAGGAATCTACTTTGAAGGAATATAAAGTTCATAAATTCTAGTTTAATAGTCTGCTTGCCACTTATAATTATCCATAATACATTTTATTCAGATGATGATGTGTTTCACTTGATGAATATTTATTGAATAAAACTTAAAATACAGTAGTCATTGCAAGCTCCCTGGTAGGGGGTTCAACAGACAGATTAGTTTAGTATATGGCTTTGCCTCTGAGAAAGCTTGGAATATTTGGGGGAAGAAACGTATATACATGTACCCTGACCAAATAAAAATAACATGCAAATGTCAACTAAAGAAAATATTTTATAAATATGCTGGCAGGAAATAGTGAAGCATCAATAAAAGCTAAATGAGGTTTCAGGAGTTGTGTCTTTGAGAAGAAAGAGTAAAAGAGCGATTCTGAATAAATACAGAAGTGGTGGCTATCAGTAGTCTGTGGCTTGTGAGCAGTAAGGCATAAAAGTATACTGTTGTACCTAGGACAATGAATTATAGGTTCAATCATAATATTATTTGTACTTCCAGTTTACCAGTATCTTCACTACTTTGATATGGCTTCTCCCCTCTTTGTTCTAGTTATTGGGTTCACATAGACTGTATTCATGTATGTGGAAGTGTGTGCATAGTTTAGAGAGTTGTGCACTGCTATGCCATATGAAAGTTGAAATATCCAGGGGGCATTGTTTAATTATAAAAGGTTTTCATTGCCTAAAGGCAGTGGACATCATGGTTAGTCCCACTGTTTATTCAATTCTTCCTATTTTATAGTAGCTTGCTGGTTTGGTTTGAAATGACTCCATCTCTAGATCCAAAGGTAGGCAGTGATTGGGAGTATGTCCCAGTCAGTGCAACCTCATTTCCCCAGGTCACAGTGACTAGCTCAGGGAGGTCTAATCCTCTGGAGAGGATTAGATGAATATACATCACATACTGATATGGTTTGGCTGTGTCCCCACCCAAATCTCACCTTGAATTATAATAATCCCCACATGTCAAGGGTGGGGCCAGGTGGAGATAATTGAATCACGGGGGCAGTATCCCCCATACTGTTCTCATGGTAGTGAATAAGTCTCGAGATCTGATGGTTTTATAAATGGGAGTTCCCCTCCACAAGCTCTCTTGCCTGCCACTATGTAAAATGTGACTTTGTTCCTCCTTTGCCTTCTGCCATGAGTGAGAGGACTCCCCAACCATGTGGAACTGTGACTCAATTAAACATCTTTCTTTTATAAATTACCCAGTCTTGGGTATGTCTTTATTAGCAGCATCAGAACAGACTAATACACATGCTAATATTTCTGCAGAGGAAAGGAACATTGAGGATAAAATAACTTAGGAGGTTGATGGAGGAAGCAAAATTCACTATGAACTTTGAAGTATGGGTAGGGTTAGCATAGGCTACGCTGAGCAAAGCTCAGGACTTTTGTTAGGTGCTTGTGAGAAGCAGTATCTTTTCTTCTGCATGGATGTTACCAAGAAAGCATATGGCTGACGTTGCTGCTGGCAGTCATCTGGTGACCGAAGGAAGACAGCCTTTGAATACAGGGCAGGGCCCCAGGAGTCCTGGAGAAACTGAGCTGGTGCCTTATTTGAATGGCATGGGAAGTCCACCTCACTGCTGGAATTTGAAGGGCCATTGGTCCAATTATTGTCTTAAACCAGTGTGACTTGGCTTTCTAGTTGTTTGCAACTAAAAACATCCCTAATTCAATACAGTAATTGATTTGGCTTCAAAATATCCATGACTCATGGAATCAATCTGAAAAATTATTTAAAATATTCTAATTTATTAGGAAGATTAAGCTTGTAAAATCAGCCAAACTTTAAAAATGAAGATTAACTAATGGTGGAGGGATGGGACTTGCGCAGCCAAATATAAATATATATATTTTTAAATCAAAATAAATTAGAAAGTTCTATGTGACTATGGAGTATGTAGCAGATCAGTGAAACAAAACAGAAATAAAGCAGAAAAAATAATGATTTAATTTACAATAAAGGCTAATTTCAAAACTGGGGTAATATCAGATTATTAAAGAGATAGCATTAGGTAATAGGCAATTGGAAGACAAGGTTAGATCTCTTCATTCTATTTGACTCAATAACCTCCAGATGTGTTAAGATATGAAGAAAGAAAATCATAAAAGAACGAGATAAAAATAAAAATAAATAATCTTGAAGTGGAGAAGGCCATTCAAAGCCTATTATTTTCAGTGAAACTCATAAAGAATTTAAATAAATACGATGGCATAAATATTTTTAAAAATCTGGCATGATCGTCTCTCAAAGTTTTAACTCTAGAAAATAGAGACTTCTGGTTTCCAGTCTAGCATGTAGAAACATAGTTGCCACTTGCTTGTAACAACAAATAAAAAGCTGAACAAACTGAAAAATCAGATGTCTTTGATCTCTCAGATAAGTGAGACCACAGTGCAAAATGCTTCCCCCAAAATTGGAGAGACAGAAAGATACAAAGAATTACAACTTACTGGAGCAGAAACACATGAGCAGAAACCTCTGCAGGAACCAGTAATGAGCTAAGAAACCCTGAACCATAATTGATAAACTGCTAGAGGCTCAGTGCAGACAACTCTGAGAATTAAAAACTCCAGGAGGACCCAGTCATAGGAGGCACTCCACACTTTTGTGAGTTTTACTCCAGGAGCTATATCAGGTCCCCACTGTAAATATCTGATAAAAATTCCCTTTTGCTTCTGGCAGCGGGAGGATAAAAGGAAACAACTTGATCTATGCATTCAAAGCAATCCCAGTCAACATCAGAGTGAACAGGCAACCTACAGAATGGGAGAACATTTTTGCAACCTACTCATCTGACAAAGGGCTAATATCCAGAATCTACAATGAACTCCAACAAATTTACAAGAAAAAAACAAACAACCCCATCAAAAAGTGGGCAAAGGATATGAACAGACACTTCTCAAAAGAAGACATTTATGCGGCCAAAAAACACATGAAAAAATGCTCATCATCACTGGCCATCAGAGAAATGCAAATCAAAACCGCAATGAGATACCATCTCACACCAGTTAGAATGGCCATCATTAAAAAGTCAGGACACAACCAGTGCTGGAGAGGATGTGGAGAAATAGGAACACTTTTACACTGTTGGTGGGACTGTAAACTAGTTCAACCATTGTGGAAGTCAGTGTGGCGATTCCTCAGGGATCTAGAACTAGAAATACCATTTGACCCAGCCATCCCATTACTGGGTATATACCCAAAGGACTATAAATCATGCTGCTATAAAGTCACATGCACACATATGTTTATTGCGGCACTATTCACAATAGCAAAGACTTGGAACCAACCCAAAAGTCCAACAACGATAGACTGGATTAAGAAAATGTGGCACATATATACCATGGAATACTATGCAGCCATAAAAAATGATGAGTTCATGTCCTTTGTAGGGACATGGATGAAACTGGAAAACATCATTCTCAGTAAACTATCACAAGGACAAAAAACCAAACACCGCATGTTCTCACTCATAGGTGGGAATTGAACAATGAGAACTCATGGACACAGGAAGGGGAACATCACACTCTGGGGACTGTTGTGGGGTGGGGGGAGGGAGGAGGGACAGCATTAGGAGATATACCTAATGCTAAATGATGAGTTAATGGATGCAGCAAACCAACATGGCACATGGATACATATGTAACAAACCTGCACATTGTGCACGTGTACCCTAAAACATAAAGTATAATAAAAAAAAATCCCAGCAAATTATGTTTTGGATATTGACTAGCTAGCTGATTCTAAACTTGATGTGGAAAGATGAAAGACCCAGATAGGCAGATCAATATTGAAAGAGAAGAGCAAAGTTGGAGGACTGATACTCCCCAACTTCAAGACTTACCATAATCAAGATTGTGTGGTATGGCCAGAGAATAGCCAAACAGATCCACAGAACAGAATAAAGAACCTAGAAATAGGTAAACGGATCAATGCAACAAGAAGATCTAACTATTCTAAATATATATGCACCCAGTACAGGAGCACCCAGATCCTAAAGCATGTTCTTAGAGACCTACAAAGAGACTTAGACTCCCACACAATAATAGTGGAGACTTTAACACCCCACTGTCAATATTAGATCAACGAGACAGACAGTTAACAAGGATATCCAGGAATTGAACTCAGCTGAGGACCAAACGGACCTAATAGACATCTACAGAACTCTCCACCCCAAATCAACAGAATATACATTCTTATCAGCATCTCATCGTACTTATTCTAAAATTGACCATCTAATTGGAACTAAAACACTCCTCAGCAAATGCAAAAGAATGGAAATCATAACAAACAGTCTCTCAGACCACAGTGCAATCAAATTAGAACTCAGGATTAAGAAACTCAAAACCACACAACTACATGGAAACTGAACAACCTGCTCCTGAATGACTACTGGGTAAATAACAAAATTAAGGCAGAAATAAATAAGTTCTTTGAAACCAATGAGAACAAAGACACAACGTACCAGAATCTCTGGGATACATTTAAAGCAATCTGTAGAGGGAAATTTATAGCACTAAATGCCCACAAGAGAAAGCAGGAAAGATCTAAACTTGATACCCTAATATCACTAGAGAAGCAAGAGCAAACAAGTTCAAAAGCTAGCAGAAGACAAGAAATAACTAAGATCAGAGCAGAACTGAAGGAGATACAGACAAGAAAAACCCTTCAAAAAAATCAATGAATCCAGGAACTGCTTTTTTTGAAAAGATCAAAAAAATAAATAGACTGCTAGTCAGACTAATAAAAAAGAAAAGAGAAGAATCAAATACACACAATAAAAAATGTTACAGGGGATATCACCACCGATCCCACAGAAATACAAACTACCATCAGAGAATACTATAAACACCTCTACGCAAATAAACTAGAAAATCTAGAAGAAATGGATAAATTCCTGGACACATACAACCTCCCAAGTCTAAACCGGGAAGAAGTCGAATCCCTGAGTAGACCAATAACAAGTCCTAAAATTGAGGCAGTAATTAATAGCCTACAACCAAAAAGAGTCCAGGACCAGATGGATTCACAGCCAAATTCTACCAGAGGTACAAAGAGGAGCTGGTACCATTCCTTCTGAAACTATTCCAAATAATAGAAAAAGAGGGAATCCTCCCTAACTCATTTTATAAGGCCAGCATCATCCTGATACCAAAACCTGGCAGAGACACAACAAAAAAAGAAAATTTCAGACCAATATCCCTGATGAAAATTGATGCAAAAATCCTCAACAAAATACTGGCAAACCAAATCCAGTAGCACATCAAAAAGCTTATCCACCACGATCAAGTCGGCTTCATATCTGGGATGCAAGTCTGGTTCAACATATGCTAATCAATAAACGTAATCCATCACATAAACAGAACCAACGACAAAAACCATATGATTATCTCAATAGATGCAGAAAAGGCCTTTGACAAAATTCAACACCCTTCATGCTAAAAACTCTGCATAAACTAGATATTGATGGAACATATCTCAAAATAATTATGAGATATTATGATATTTATGATATGATAAACCCACAACCAATATTGGAAGCAAAAACTGGAAGCATTCCCTTTGAAAACTGGCAGAAGACATGGATGCCCTCTCTCACCATTCCTATTCAGCATAGTATTGGAAGTTCTGGCCAAGGCAATCAGGCAAGAGAAGGCAATAAAGTGTATTCAAATAGGAAGAGAAGAAGTCAAATTGTCTCTGTTTGCAGATGACATGATTGTATATCTAGAAAACCCCATCATCTCAGCCCAAAATGTCCTTAAGCTGATAAGCAACTTCAGCAAAGTCTCAGGATACAAAATCAATGTGCAGAAATCACAAGCATTCCTATACACCAGTGACAGAGAGTCAAATCATGAGTGAACTCCCATTCACAATTGCTACAAAGAGAATAAAATACCTAGAAATACAATTTACAAGGGATGTGAAGGACCTCTTCAAGGAGAACTACAAACCACTACTCAAGGAAATAAGAGAAGACACAAACAAGTGGAAAAACATTCCATGCTCATGGATAGGAAGAATGAATATTATGAAAATGGCCATACTGCCCAAAGTAATTTATAGATTCAATGCTATCTCCATCAAGCTATCATTGGCTGTCTTCACAGAATGGGAAAAAACTACTTTAAACTTTATATGGAACCAAAAAAGAGCCCACATAGCCAAGACAATCCTGGGCAAGAAGAACAAAGCTGGAGACATCATGCTACCTGACTTCAAACTATACTACAAGGCTACAGTAACCAAAACAGCATGGTACTGGTACCAAAACAGATATATAGACCAATGGAACAGAACAGAGGCCTTCAGAAATAACACCACACATCTACAACCATCTGATCTTTGACAAACCTGACAAAAACAAGCAATGGGGAAAGGATTCCCTACTTAATAAATGGTGTTGGGAAAACTGGCTAGCCATGTGCAGAAAACTGAAACTGGACCCTTTCCTTATACCTTATATAAAAATTAACTCAAGATGGATTAAAGACTTAAGCATAAGACTTAAACTCATAACAACCCTAGAAGAAAACCTAGGCAATATCATTCAGTACATAGTCATGGGCAAAGACTTCATAACTAAAACACCAAAATCAATGGCAACAAAAGCCAAAATTGACAAATGGGATCTAATTGAAGAGCTTCTACACAGCAAAAGAAACTATCATCGGAGTGAACAGACAACCTACAGAATGGGAGAAAATTTTTTCAATCTACCCATCTGACAAAGGGCTGATATCCAGAATCTACAAAGAACTTAAACAAATTTACAAGAAAAAATCAACCCTATCAAAAAGTGGCAAAGGATATGATCAGACACTTCTCAAAAGAAGACATTTATGTGGCCAACAAACATATGAAAAAATGTTCATCATCACTGGTCATCAGAGAAATGCAAATCAAAACCACAATGAGATACCATCTCACACCAGTTAGAATGGCAATCATTATAACATCAGGAAACAACAGATATTGGAGAAGATGTGAAGAAATAGGAACACTTTTACACTGTTGGTGGGAATGTAAATTAGTTCAACCATTGTGGAAGAGAGTGTGGCAATTCCTCAAGGATTTAGAACTAGAAATACCATTTGACCCAGCAATCCCATTACTGGGTATATACCCAAAGGATTGTAAATCACTCTACTGTAAAGGCACATGCACACATATGTTTATTGTGGCACTATTCACAATAGCAAAGACTTGGAAGCACCCCAAATTCTCATCAGCGATAGACTGGATAAAGAAAATGTGGCACATATACACCATGGAATACTATGCAGCCATGAAAAAGGATGAGTTTATGTCCTTTGCAGGGACATGGATTAAGCTGGAAACAATCATTCTCAGCAAACTAACACAAGAACAGAAACCAAACACCACATGTTCTCACTCATAAGTAGGAGTTGAACAGTGACAACACATGGACACAGCAAGGGGGAACATCACACATTGGGGCCTCTTGGGGAGTGGAAGAGGCTAAGGGAGGGATAGCATTAGGAGAAATACCTTATGTAGGTGACACGTGGATGGGTGCAGCAAACCACCATGGCACGTGTATACGTATGTAACCAACTTGCACATTCTGCACTTGTACCCCAGAATTTAAAGTATAATTTTAAAAATTAAAATTAAAAAAATTCAAAAAAAAACCTGGAAATGGACCACATATATGCGACGTTTGGTAAAGGAGCAGAGGCAATACAATGAAGCAAAGATAGTCTTTTCAGCAAATGTTACTGGAACAACTGGACACACATATTCAAAAAAAAGAATCTAGACACCTTTCACAAAAATTAGTTCAAAATGTATCATAGGCCTAAATGTCGGACACAAAACTGTAAAACTCTTAGAAGGTAACATAGGAGAAAACCTGGATGATCTTGGGTATGACAGTGACTTTTGAGACCAAAAGCATGATCCATGAATGAAATAATTGATAAGCTGAACTTCATTAAAATGACAAACTTATGTTCTGCAAGAGACAATGTCAAGAGAATGAGAAGTCAAGCTGCAGAATGAGAGAAAATATTTGCAAAAGACACATCTGATAGCAGACTGTTATCCAAAATATACAAATTACTTTTAAAACTCGACAGTAAGGAAACAACCTGATTGAAATATGGGCAGAATCCTGAAGACACCACTGCAAAAAGATATACAGATGGTAAATAAGCACATGAAAAGATGCTGCACATTATGTGCCACTAGAGAATGCAAATTACGATAAGACACCCCTACACACTTATTAGAATGGCCAAAATCCAGAACACTGACAACACCAAATGCTGGCAAATAAATATATAGAGCAACAGGACCTCTTATTCATTGCTGGTGGGAATTCAAAATAGTATGGCCACTTTGGAAGTCAGTTTGGCAGTTTCTTACAAAACTAAATATACTTTTACCATACAATCCAGCAGTCATGCTCCTTGGTATTTACCCAAATGAATCAAAAATATATGTCAACGCAAAAACATGCAAATGGATGTTTATAGTAGCTTTATTCATAATTGCTAAAACTTGGACGTTACCAAGATGTTCTTCAGCAGGTGAATGGATAAATAAACTGTGGTACATACACACAATGAAATTTTATTCAACGCTAAAAAGAAAAGAGCTAGCAAACCATGAAAAGACATGCAGGAAATTTAAATGCATATAACTAAGTGAAAGAGGCCAATCTGAAAAAGCTTCATAGTGTATTATTGCAACAGTATGGCATTCTGGAAAAGACAATATTATGGAATCAGTAAGAAAATTAGTGTTGCCAGGGGCTAGAAGGGAGGGATAAATGAGTAGGCAGAGCACAGTGTAGTTTTAGGACAATAAAACTGTTGTGTGCCATACTACCATGGTGGATAAATGTCATTACATGTTTGCCAAAACTCATAGGATGTGCAACACCAAGAATGAGTCCTAATATAAACTATGGACTTTGGGTAGTAATGATGTGTCATCGTAGGTTCATTGATGATAACAAATGTACTCTCTGGCGAGGAATACTTACAATGGAAGAGGTATAATTTTGCATGGGGGCTGAGGATAAATGGGAACTCTCTATATTTTCTGCTTAATTTGCTGTGACTCTAAAACTGTGCTAAGAATATAAATTTTATTAAATACAGAGAGAAAAATAAAAATGTCATTGCTATTTAACTGTTTCAGAGCGCAGAAAAAGGAGAGAAACTTCTAAGTTATGTTCATGAAGCAAGTATAATATTGATAGAAAATCTTGAAAAAATTGCACACATGCAAAAACTATGGCCCAATCTCACTTATATCTATTAATACAAACTTCTAAATAGAATATTCACTGTCATGATTCCAGCATCTTAAAATAGTTGATGTAAGGATATCTATTATGGCTTATCTTCATGAACACTGAAATGCCATTAAAAAGCTAAAACTTAGTCTTTAAAAATATAAAAGGAATAGATGAATGCATTTTGCCTATAATAAAATATATTAACTTCCAAAAACTTAACAGGAATACAATAGAGCATTTTTGTTAGTGAGAAACAAGTCTGTAATCACCACCATTATTTAATATTATTCTGGAAATACTAGGCAACACAATTAGACAAGAGAAAGATATTAGAGTTATAAAATATAGGTAAAATTATCTTATTTGCAGATAGTGAGTTTTTACAAGAAAAACTCATGGCAATCAATGGAAAAAAATCTATAGAAATAAGAGAAGTTGAAAGGAGAGCCAAGATGGCTGAATAGGAACAGCTCCAGTCTACAGCTCCCAGCATGAGTGACACAGAAGACGGGTGATTTCTGCATTTCCAACTGAGGTACTCGGTTCATCTCACTGGGGAGTGTTGGAAAGTGGGTGCAGGACAGTGGGTGCAGCACACTGAGCTTGAGCTGAAGCAGGGCGAGGCATCGCCTCACCCAGGAAGTGCAAGGGGTTGGGGAATTCCCTTTCCTAGTCAAAGAAAGGGGTGACAGACGGCACCTGGAAAATCGGGTCACTCCCACCCTAATACTGCACTTTTCCAAAGGTCTTAGCAAACGGCACACCAGGAGATTTATATCCCGCGCCTGGCTCAGAGGGTCCTACACCCACAGAGCCTCCCTCATTGCTAGCACAGCAGTCTTGAGATCAAACTGCAAGGCAGCAGCGAGGCTGGGGGCGGGGCGCGTGCCATTGCCTAGGCTTGAGTAGGTAAACAAAGCAGCCTGGAAGCTTGAACTGGGTGGAGCCCACTGCAGCTCAAGGAGGCCTGCCTGCCTCTGTAGACTCCACCTCTGGGGGCAGGGCATAGCCAAACAAAAGACACCAGAATCCTCTGCAGACTTAAATGTCCCTGTCTGACAGCTTTGAAGAGAATAGTGGTTCTCCCAGCACACAGCTGGAGATCTAAGAATGGACAGACTGCCTCCTCAAGTGGGTCCCTGACCCCTGAGTAGCCTAACTGGGAGGCACCCCCCAGTAGGGGCAGACTGTCACCTCATACGGCCGGGTACTCCTCTGAGACAGAACTTCCAAAGAAATGATCAGGCAGCAACATTTGCTGTTCACCAATATCCGCTGTTCTGCAGCCTCCGCTGCTGATACCCCGGCAAACAGCGTCTGGAGTGGACCTCCAGCAAACTCCAGCAGACCTGCAGTTGAGGGTCCTGACTGTTAGAAGGAAAACTAACAAACAGAAAGGACATCCACACCAAAACACCTCATCTGTACGTCACCATCATCAAAGACCAAAGGTAGATAAAACCACAAAGATGGGGAAAAAACAGAGCAGAAAAACTGGAAACTCTAAAAATCAGAGCACATCTCCTCCTCCAAAAGAACACAGCTCCTCACCAGCAACGGAACAAAGCTGGATGGAGAATGACTTTGACGAGTTGAGAGAAGAAGGCTTCAGATGATCAAACTACTCCAAGCTAAAGGAGGAAGTTTGAACCCATGGCAAAGAAGTTAAAAACTTTGAAAAAAAATTAGACGAATGGCTAACTAGAATAACCAATGCAGAGAAGTCCTTAAAGGACCTGATGGAAGTGAAAACCAAGGCACAAGAACTATGTGACGAATGCACAAGCCTCAGTAGCTGATTCGATCAACTGGAAGAAAGGGTATCAGTGATGGAAGATCAAATGAATGAAATGAAGTGAGAAGAGAAGTTTAGAGAAAAAGAATAAAAAGAAATGAACAAAGCCTCAAAGAAATATGGGACTATGTGAAAAGACCAAATCTACGTCTGATTGGTGTACCTGAAAGTGACGGGGAGAATGGAACCAAGTTGGAAAACACTCTGCAGGATATTATCCAGGAGAACTTCCCCAATCTAGCAAGGCAGGCCAACATTCAAATTCAGGAAATACAGAGAATGCCACAAAGATACTCCTCGAGAAGAGCAACTCCAAGACACATAATTGTCAGATTCACCAAAGTTGAAATGAAGGAAAAAATGTTAAGGGCAGCCAGAGAGAAAGGTCGGGTTACCCACAAAGGGAAGCCCATCAGACTAACACCTGATCTCTCAGCAGAAACTCTACAAGCCAGAAGAGAGTGGGGGCCAATATTCAACATTCTTAAAGAAAAGAATTTTCAACCCAGAATTTCATATCCAGCCAAACTAAGCTTCACAAGTGAAGGAGAAATAAAATCCTTCACAGACAAGCAAATGCGGAGAGATTTTGTCACCACCAGGCCTGCCCTAAAAGAGCTCCTGAAGGAAGCACTAAACATGGAAAGGAACAACCGGTACCAGCCACTGCAAAAACATGCCAAATTGTAAAGACCATAGGGGCTAGGAAGAAACTGCATCAACTAATGAGCAAAATAACCAGCTAACATCATAATGACAGGATCAAATTCACACATAACAATATTAACCTTAAATGTAAATGGGCTAAATGCTCCAATTAAAAGACACAGACTGACAAATTGGATAAAGAGTCAAGACCCATCAGTGTGCTGTATTCAGGAAACCTATCTCATGTGCAGAGACACACATAGGCTCACAATAAAGGGACAGAGGAAGATCTGCCAAGCAAATGGAAAACAAAAAAAGGCAGGTGTTGCAATCCTAGTCTCTGATAAAACAGACTTTAAACCAACAAAGATCAAAAGAGACAAGGCCATTACATAATGGTAAAGGGATCAATTCAACAAGAAGAGCTAACTATCCTAAATATATGTGCACCCAATACAGGAACACCCAGATTCATAAAGCAAGTCCTTAGAGACCTAGAAAGAGACTTAGACTCCCACACAATAATAATGGGAGATTTTAACACCCCACTGTCAACATTAGACAGATCAACAAGACAGAAAGTTAACAAGGATATCCAGGAATTGAACTCAGCTCTGCACCAAGCAGACATAATAGACATCTACAGAACTCTCCACCCCAAATCCAAAGAATGTACATTCTTCTCAGCACCACACTGCACTTATTCCAAAATTGACCACATAGTTGGAAATAAAGCTCTCCTCAGCAAATGTAAAGGAATAGAAATTATAACAAACTGTCTCTCAGACCACAGTGCAATCAAACTAGAACTCAGGATTCAGAAGCTCACTGAAAACCACTCAACTACATGGAAACTGAACAACCTGTTCTTGAATAACTACTGGGTACATACGAAATGAAGGCAGACATAAAGATGTTCTTTGAAACCAACGAGAACAAAGACACAACATACCAGAATCTCTGGGACACATTCAAAGCAGTGTGTAGTGGGAAATTTATAGCACTAAATGCCCACAAGAGAAAGCAGTAAAGATCTAAAATTGACACCCTAACATCACAATTAAAAGAACTAGAGAAGCAAGAGCAAACACATTCAAAAGCTAGCAGAAGGCAAGAATCAGAGCAGAATTGAAGGAAATAGAGACACAAAACCCTTCAAAAAATCAATGAATCCAGGAGCTGGTTTTTTAAAAAGATCAACAAAATTGATAGACCGATAGCAAGACTAATGAAGAAGAAAAGAGAGAAGAATCAAATAGACAAAATAAAAAATGATAAAGGGGATATCACCACCGATCCCACAGAAATACAAACTACCATCAGAGAATACTTTAACAGCTCTATGCAAATAAACTAGAAAATCTAGAAGAAATGGATAAATTCCTCAACACATACACCCTCCCAAGACTAAACCAGGAAGAAGTTGACTCTCTGAATAGACCAATAACAGGCTCTGAAATTGAGGCAATAATTAATAGCCTACCAACCAAAAAAAAGTCCAGGACCAGATGGATTCACAGCCGAATTCTACCAGAGGTACAAGGAGGAGCTGGTACCATTCCTTCTGAAACTATTCCAATCAATAGAAAAAGAGGGAATCCTCCCTAACTCACTTTAGGAGGCCAGCATCATCCTAATACCAAAGCCTGGCAGAGACACAACAAAAAAAGTGAATTTTAGACCAATATCCCTGATGAACATTGATGCAAAAATCCTCAATAAAATACTGGCAAACCAAATCCAGCAGTACATCAAAAAGCTTCTCCACCACAATCAAGTGTGCTTCATCCCTGGGATGCAAGGCTGGTTCGACATATGCAAATCAATAAACATAATCCAGCATGTAAACAGAACCAATGACAAAAGCCATATGATTATCTCAATAGACGCAGAAAAGGCCTTTGACAAAATTCAACAACCCTTCATGCTAAAAACACTCAATAAATTAGGTATTGATTGGACATATCTTAAAATAATAGCTGTCTATGACAAACTCACAGCTGATATCATACTGAATGGACAAAAACTGGAAGCCTTCCCTTTGGAAACTGGCACGAGACAGGGATGCCCTCTCTCACCACTCCTATTCAATATAGTGTTGGAAGTTCTGGCCAGAGCAATCAGGCAGGAGAAGGAAATAAAGGGTATTCAATTAGGAAAAGAGGAAGTCAAATTGTCCCTGTTTGCAGATGACATGATTGTATATCTAGAAAACCCCATCGTCTCAGCCCAAAATCTCCTTAGCTGATAGGCAACTTCAGCAAAGTCTCAGGATACAAAATCAATGTGCAAAAATCACAAGCATTCTTATACACCAATAACAGACAAACAGAGAACCAAATCATGAGTGACCTCCCATTCACAATTGCTTCAAAGAGAATAAAATACCTAGGAATCCAACTTACAAGGGACATGAAGGACCTCTTCAAGGAGAACTACAAACCACTGCTCAATGATATAAAAGAGGATACAAACAAATGGAAGAACATTCCCTGCTCATGGGTAGGAAGAATGAATATCGTGAAAATGGCCATACTGCCCAAGGTAATTTACAAATTCAATGCCATCCCCATCAATCTACTGATGACTTTCTTCACAGAATTGGAAAAAACTGCTTTAATGTTCATATGGAACCAATAAAGAGCCCGCATTGCCAAGTCAATCCTAGGTCAGGAGAACAACGCTGGAGGCATCACCTGACTTCAAACTATACTACAAGGCTACAGTAATGAAAACAGCATGGTACTGTTACCAAAACAGAGATATAGATCAATGGAACAGAACAGAGCCCTCAGAAATAATGCCACATATCTACAACCATCTGATCTTTGACTAACCTGACAAAAGCAAGCAATGGGGAAGGATTCCCTATTTAATAAATGGTGCTGGGAAAACTGGCTAGCCATATGTAGAAAGCTGAAACTGGATCCCTTCTTTACACCATATACAAAAATTAATTCAAGATGGATTAAAGACTTAAATGTTAGACCTAAAACCATAAAAACCATAGAAGAAAACCTAGGCAATACCATTCAGGACATAGGCGTAGGCAAGGACTTCACGTCTAAAACACCAAAAGCAATGGCAACAAAAGCCAAAATTGACAAATGAGATCTAATTAAACTAAAGAGCTTCTGCACAGCAAAAGAAACTACCATCAGAGTGAACAGGCAACCTAAGAATGGGAGAAAATTTTTTCAATCTACTCAACTGACAAAGGGCTAATATCCAGAATCTACAATGAACTCCAACAAATTTACAAGAAAAAAAAAACAACCCCATCAACAAGTGGGCGAAGGATATGAACAGACACTTCTCAAAAGAAGACATTTATGTAGCCAAAAAACACATGAAAAAATGCTCATCCTCACTGGCCATCAGAGAAATGCAAATCAAAACCACAATGAGATACCATCTCACACCAGTTAGAATGGTGATCATTAAAAAGTCAGGAAACAACAGGTGCTGGAGAGGATGTGGAGAAATAGGAATACTTTTATACTGTTGGTGGGACTGTAAACTAGTTCAACCATTGTGGAAGTCAGTGTGGTGATTCCTCAAGGATCTAGAACTAGAAATACCATTTGACCCAGCCATCCCATTACTGGGTATATACCCAAAGGATTATAAATCATGCTGCTATAAAGACACATGCACACGTATGTTTATTGTGGCACTATTCACAATAGCAAAGACTTGGAACCAACCCAAATGTCCATCAACGATAGACTGTATTAAGAAAATGTGGCACATATACACCATGGAATACTATGCAGCCATAAAAAAATGATGAGTTTATGTCCTTTGTAGGGACATGGATGAAGCTGGAAATCATCATTCTGAGCAAACTAACACAAGGACAAAAAAACAAACATGGCATTTTCTCACTCATAGGTGGGAATTGAACAATGAGAACACATGGACACAGGAAGGGGAACATAGCACACCGGGGTGTGTTGTGGGGTGGGGGATGGGAGGGATAGCATTAGGAGATATACCTAATGTTAGTTGATGAGTTTGTGGGTGTAGTACACCAACATGGCACATGTATACATATGTAACTAACCTGCAAGTTGTGCACATGTACCCTAAAACTTAAATAAAAAAAAAGAAATAAGATAATTTAGTAAGATGGCTGGGTATAAAATTAATATAAATAGAACCCAAATTTTCATATATGTAAACAGTGGCCATCTAGAAGATCTCATGAAAGAAACAAACATAGTTTGCAATAGCAATTATAAATATAGAATATTTGGGAATTAATTTAACAAGAAATGTAAAAGATCTGTACTATAGGAAAAAAATTTCAAATGTTACTGAAGGACATAAAACTTGAACAAGTGATATTTTAGTCTCAGAATAGAAGACTGAATAATTATAGATATTTTTTCCATCAATATATAAATTTAATGATATCAATAAAATTATTCACAGGATTAAAATATTAATTTGAATTTGAATTTATCTAGGAGAATTCTGAGGAAAAGAAGCAATAATGAGGGAAGACTATTGCTATCTTATATTAAGCATTTTATAAACTATAGCATGTTGCCATGAACAGATCAGTGAATGGATGTGATTTGGGCTCAGACAATCCAAAATCCTTGGATGAATTTGGATTCACAATTGAGTTAAAGGGAAAAGAAGCAAGGAGTGAGGCATTCATGTTGCTCATGTGATCATATTCTGAAATTATAGCTTCCTGAGGTGGTAGGTGGGACGTTTCCTAATCATGGCAGAGGCATTATTGTGTAAGTCATATAATATCTAGTCATAAACTATTTTTTGCTTAAAGAGTTTGAATAGTTTTTATCATCTGCCACTAAATCTAATAGATGTGGTAAGGGTGTGGAGAAAACGGGTATTTTATATTCTGCTAAAGTGAGTCTAAACTGGTGAAACTTTTCTATAGAGCAGATCAGCAGGACTTCCCAGATCACAAAGCATATGGCCTTTGTCCTGACAGCCTCCAAATCTCAATAATATATCATATAAATGTACTTGAATATGTATACACTGATTTATTTTTACAGTTATTCATTGCAGTAGTGAAAGATTGAGCGAAAACCTTAATATCAATAGGGACTAGTTTTATAGATTATTGTACATCCATATAATATATTATTCTGCAGATTAAAAATTGTGAAAATTTACATTAACTGACATGGAGCAATATGTAAGGGTTAGGGTGAGGTATATAGTTAAGTAATCAAAGCAATGTACAGTCTACAGTCTACATTGTGTAAAACAGGAAAAAGCAAACATATATATATTTTTATATATTTGCTTTTACATGTCTGAAACAATACACAAAAATTGATAACAGTCATCTTGGGGGAGGGGAGCCAGATGCCTAGGGGAGTAGGTGTGAGAAAGAATTTTCACTGTATCCTTTTTCATTAAACCTTTTGAATTTTGAACCATATGAATATTGTTTCTATTCTAACATTTTTTAAAGGAAAAAAATTGACAAGGGTAAAAATGAAGTAACAGGAAAATGTTGGCAACATGTAAGGTACAAATAATTAAAATCCCTAATACATAAAGACATTTCGCAAATTAATTGAATGGTGAACAGCCAAAAGGAAAATGGAGCAAAGGAGATGAAGATATGACTGACTTATCCTTCGTATTTTCCACAAATATTTATTGAACATCTATTGGCATAAAATATACAAAAATTCATGTACTCATGAAACAGCTAGAAACACACTGGAAACCATAAACATAATACATAAGTATATTATACACAGTAGTGTTGGTGATAAGTGCTATGAAAAAATACAAAGTAAGAGAGATAGAAGGTGTTGGGGTTCTAGGGGGCAGACTGTAATTTTAAGTAGATATTTAGGGGTAGGCCTGGTTGAGAAAGTGACATAAAAGTTAGGACGGGGTTGGGAGAACTAGTCCTGCAGATATTTGGGTAAAAATATTCCAGCCAGTGTTTACTGAGGCAGGAGTATGCCTGGCAAGAGGCCAGTGTGGCAGGAACAGAGTGACAGATCCAGAGAGTAGTAGAAGGTGGGGTCATAGAGGTATGGGTGGGGGGCAGGACATTTAGAACCTTGTAGCCATTTTTAAAACTTCAGCTTTTACTCTGTGTGATATGAGAAGCTGTTAGAAGGTGCGGAGCAGAAGTGAGCAGAGTGACAAAATCAGACTTATGTTTTAGCAGAATCACTTTGGCAGTTACTGTGTTTAAGATAAACTGTGGGGCTGGGGGTAGAAGTGCAAGAAAATACTGGACACTTAGATAAAGTAATCCAGTTCAGCTCTTGGATATATTTTAAAGGCAGAGCCAACAGCATCTGTTGACAGATTCAATGAGCCATGTAAGAAAAAGAGCGCAACAAGAATAGTTCCAAATAGTTGACTTTTGGGGACTGAGCAACTAGAAGGATGGAATTGCCATCAGCTTAGATGGGGAACACCATATGTGAAGCAAGCTTTGGCTGTGGAGAAAATCCGGGGTTGAGGTTTGGACACGATGAGGTTGAGATGCCATTAGGTATCTGTGTAGAGATTGTGTGGATGCAGTTGGCTATATGGGTTTGGAATTCAGGAAAGAGCTCTTGACTGGAATTACATGGATATAAGTCATTAGCATGAGATTGGATGTGATCACTAAAGTAGTGAGTAAAGAGAGAAAGGAGAAAATCAAAGACTGATGCCTTAGGCCTGCCAACATTACAATGTCAGGGACAAGAGGAAGAGCCAACAAAGGACACTGAGAAAATGTCTGTGAGATATGAAGACCAAGAGAGTGTAGTGTCCTGGAAGGCAAGTGAAGAGGAAGTGGTCAGTCCATTGAATACATGCTGCTGATAAGTAAAATACACTGATAATTGACTGTTGGCTTTAATAGAGGTTGTTGGTGGCTTTAGATGGAGGTTCAATCTTCACTGAAGAAGTGGAAGCAAATGCCTGATGGAGTAGATTGGAATGGGTAGGAAAGGAATTGAAGATGATGTGTACAGATAACTATTTTGAGAAGTTTTTCTGCAAAGGAGAGTAGGCAAGTAGGGCCAGGCTTTTGTGTAGTTATTTGCTTTTTTTTTTTTTTTTTTTTCAAATAGGAGAAGTAGCAGTGTGTTTGATGCTAGTAAATCTAGTAAAGGATAAACTCTGAAGATGCAGGCGAGAGGGGAATTGCTGAATGATGTCTTGGAGTTGTAAGGAGAGTTGGGATTTAGTACACCAGTGGAGGAATAAGCACAGATGGTTCATCTGCTACTCTATCAGATGAGGTTGCAGAGTATATGGTGCAGATGCTGGGAGGGGAATGAATAGATGTTCATGGTGGCAGTCTGTGGAACTCTGGCTGGTAATTCTAAATGCAAATGACTAAGAAACTTATAAAAGCCTCTCTACTCCTCAAAGCAATGAAAATTTTAAAAAATACTCAATTTTTTTCCTATAAAATGGTAAAACATTGTGTCCAGAGTTTAAAATGGCACGGGAGAAATGAGCATTTTAATATATAATTGGTGTATTTGGAAGTCTGACATCATGTCATCAAAAATCTTTATAAATGTGAGTACTCTTTGTTTCTTGAGATATGATCTTTAAGGAAATAATCAGAGACATAAAGTGGATATTGGCTTCGAGGTTGTTCAACATTAAATTTTCTTTCCTTAGTGATGGCAAAATCTTCAAAACTACCTAAAGAGTAGGCAAATAGGGAATGAGCTTCATCAAGTATGATATATCCACACAATGGAATACTACACAGACATTAATGATTATATAAAGGATATTTCTAATGACACAAATGGTTTGAATATGTTGCTATGTAATTAAAAAGCAGGCCACAAAATAGTTTATAGAACATGGACTTTCTTTTTTTCTTTCCTTCTGAAAGCGTTATGTCTATATATAGCCACAGAAAAAAGACTGAAACGTTATTCACCCAAATAAACAATAAAAATAGTTATCCTGGGTCGGGTGCAGTGGCTCATGCCTGTAATCTCAGTACTGTGGGAGGCCAAGGTTGGTGGATCATTTGAGGTCAAGAGTTCAAGACCAGCCTGGCCAACATGGTGAAACCCCATCTCTACTAAAAATACAAAAATTAGCTGAGCAGTAGTAGTGCATGCCTATAATCCCAGCTACTTGGGAGCCTGAGGCAGAAGAATCGCTTGAGCCTGGGAGGCAAGCTGAGATCACACCACTGCACTCCAGTCTGGGCAACAGAGTGAGACCCTATCTCAAAAAAAAAAAAGTTATCCCCAGGTGGTGAAATTATACATAATTTTGGCATATTTTTACTTTCTATTTTTTAAAGCAAAAATACATGTTTTTAAAAATCTAAGTTAAAGGGTGGAGACCATTGGTATTTAAAAAGTACCTATTACATGATCTGATAAATACAAATGGTTTTTAACCCTCAGTTTACCCCATCTTAAAAGCTCTGTTTTACAGATGAAGAAACTATAGCTCAAAGGAAGGTGAGCAATTTCCCCAAAGTCTCTGACATGGTAAATGGTTGAGCAAGATTACGTCTCTTCTGCTCTTCTGTGGTAAGAGCTTTCCCCGCTTACCACACTGCTTCAAGAATGTACACATGCCAGGATGCTGGTAAATCAGGTTGAGTACCAGTATCAGCTAGTAAAACAGGTTGCCATTTCATAGAAATGTGATAACAGCTATACGTGTGAGCACATATGTAATTTTAAGTTTCAAGTTGCTGTATTAAAAATGTAAAAAGAACAGGGTGAAATTTATTTTAAAGTGTGTCTTATTTAATGCAATAGTTCCACAATATTATAATTTCAACATACAATCAATATTTTTAAATTAATGAGATATTTTACATTCTCTTTTTTCATATGAAGTCTTTGAAATCTGGTCAGCATTTTATACTTAGAACACATCTTAATTTGGACTGCCACATTTTTAAGCCACATGTGGTTAGGGACTAACATCTTCGACAGCACAGCTTTAAAGGATGATCTCTTTTACTGAAACACATTTTAAAAACAATTTGACTACAATTGAACCTCTTTCTTTATTCAGTGTTTTTGTGAAGCTATTTAGATTCTATTTGGGCTGTATTTCATCAGTAACATGAAGACAAGTTTAATTGCTTGTTTGAGACTCAGATGAGATTGTGGCTTTAATTTCCTAACATTTGGATGAATTAATCATATAGATGAGACATAATTGTCTGATGCTCCATTTAGCTATGTCAGATATGAAGTCAATATGTGGAAAAAGCTAAAGAATGATGGCAAGTAATTTCTACTTTCTAGTTTGATAGGTATATTAAATTTTATAATGTTAGTTTATAATTAATATTTTATTATTCGAGATCTGAATCTGAATGCTATTTAAAATCCACAATGATTTAACAATTTTCTCCTCTGTATGTACATTGCTGATGCCCATAGTTTTATATTTTCTCAACTAAATTATTTGAATTTACCCTACTTGTTAGTAGCTTTATTCTACTCATTAGTAATTTTTAACATGACTATTTAGTGCTCTATGAGCTTTCCCTTTTGTGCATATTTCTCTTAGTACAGAAATAATTCTATTTGTTAAAGAAAATTTTTAAAATACAGTTAAAAAAGTGGAGAAGAAACTAAAAATTAATCTAAATTTCCAACACTCAGATATATCCTTTGGTAACATTTTATACATTTCAGATGTATGAATGTTGTTTATAAAAATGGAAAAAAACTATACACATATCTACTGATTTTTCCTGTTTTGAATCATATCCAGTGTCATTCCTTTTTTCAATAAATGGTTACTGAGCTTCTATGATTTAGGTCATGAATTAAATATTATTTTACAATATATTTTTAAATTAGATGGACAGTATTACAATGTATGACTGTATCACATACATTTAACCAATTTCCTATTCTTGGACAATTATTTTTACCACATTTTGATAATTGTTTTAAAAACTTGGAATAGACAATTTTGTCACCATATTTTGAGTAATTCTATAATTATTCTCTTAAGATGAACTCCTAGAAGTAGAACTGCTGAGTCAAAGGGCATGAAAAATTCTAAGACTTTGATAGCGTTGGTAAATTGCCTTCCAGACAAGTAAAAACAATTTATGTTTTCATTAGTGGACTTTATATTATTTGGTTCATCTGTATTTGGAGATCAGGGCATTGGAGATTGCTGTCATGTGTGAATATCATCAGTGTCATGTTCATGTTCTTTCTCTCTGAGTATTTATTTGTGTAGCATAGCTCTTTCACTGTTCTTATGTGAGAGTTTTGCCAAAAGAGAAATCTATGCATAATTTTCATAATAAACCTGACTCTTCCCTTGTTTCAAAATAAACCATATTTCAAAATAAACTCTATTGCTAATAAAGATGAGATGGATAAAAGTCAGCATCAGAAGGCAACACTCAAGAAACACTGTGCGACTTCACATAATTGTCTTTAAAAATATGTGAAATAAACAAATGCTTACATATATGATTGTTGCTTGATGAATACAAGACAGAAGAAAGAGAGAGAAAGAGGTATAATAGGTAACTGACCTTTGCTTACTTGATGAGGTGACATCAAGTTAAAACACTGGAGCCCTAATTCCCATGTGGCATTTTTCTCTGAGAATGAAGTCTCAGAGCTGTTGGAAGGTTTCAGTGCCTGGGCATGTCCAGTCTCAGGTTCTACACTTCCAGTCTGCGCTGGTTGTGTGCCAAGGGTGATTAATAAGGAGAGAAGTTCCCAGAAACAGCAGCATAACTACGTCATCTTCCAGTGTTCACGTAGTTTCATTGGTTAGATGACCCCTCACCCAACATCCTGGGTCACTGCAGCTCCCATTTTCTCTTGTCCAACTTGACGTTGGGGTTTATATTTTTAAGGAGTGGGTAATAGTGTGGACCATGATTTTATTTTTGTCACATATCTTTAGTAGCTTTCTCTTAAAATACATCATTCATAATAACTACTTTATGGTTTTATACTCTTTCTTTAAACACCAAAAACCACATTTGGTGTTTATTCAACCTACTTTGAGTTTGTCGTAGGAATAAAACATTTTAAATTCTCTTGGATATGGTGGAGTGAGTGCCTTTTTTCAAGGGAAAAAAGGGTTCACTTTCTGCAGGATACCCTCAAAAACTAGTCTTAGAGTTTACCTTTGCTTAGTTATATTTACTTGCATGTTATGTATTTGTGAAAAGTATATCTAGGTATTTAAGAATAGCGGCTTAAATACCTAGTTTAAGTCTTTATTAGTAATATCACTGCAGCTTCACCTGCCTTTTTAATGTAATTGTTTTAGCTAGTGACTGCACAATGTAATGGTGCATGAGGCTACATTTTCAATACTTCAGGAAACTGAAAAATCTGGGTTTTATATGATGAAGGGGTGAAAATGATTTATAAGGGGTTTCTATTCTTCACTGGGTATGAAATCAAATTAATTTGAATAAATATGATTGAAGAAAATGGAAACAGCAGCTTGACGGGTTTGTGTCTAGGACAATTGACATTTGTTATTGGATAATACAGAAAGAATATATTGTAAAAATAATAAAATATGTGTAGCTATATGCAAAGCCAAGATTAAAATTTCTATAGACAAGATTGTCAAATTTTAACATGAGAAGAATTTTAACACCTGTTTTATATAACAAACCAATTGTTCATAACAACTTTTCCCTATTCTTTGTACGTTGAAGTCCAATTGCAGTTAAGATATAATCTTTTGAGATAACCATAAGAACGAACACTATGGAGAACGAGTAATGTAAGAATAACTACACCATTCCTAGGTTTATGTTTATTTGCCATATTAGTGCCTATCAGAAAACATAAAGTTGAACATTGCTAATGTCTAAAAAATAAACTGAGAAGAACCATCGCTCTTTTAATTCATTCTTATAATTTCTTAGTGATTATTTATGGTTGGTTTGAGATGACATTATGACATTTTATGTGGCAATTAAAATTTCAGAAAACCTTATGATGGTTAATTAAAATTTTCCTCATACTGTCCTAAAGAAGTAGGCCAATTTTATTACTCTTGCTTTTGGACTTAGAAAATTGAGTCATAATGTCTATATAAGGTAATTTTATTTAATTCAACTTTACTGCACTTTAAAATGTTCTTGTCCCCCCAAAAATGAAGAATAAAATGGTAACATGGAGACAGATTTTGGCTCAATATAAGGATTTAAAACATAGAGCAAATAATGTATTTGTAGATGATCTTGTCTTCACTGATTCTATTCATTTGAGTTTGAGGGTTTTTTTCTGGTCTTAAAAATGGCCCTTGGTGTTGAACATCATTGGTCTGCCCACAATCAGCTGCAGAGTATTCATCACTTTAGATGCTGGTCTCTCCCCATGTTGGGTCTACATCTCTTTCATCTCTACATCCTTTCATAGTACTTTTCTTCCAAAGCAATATTAAGATGCTATGTTTAAAAAGTCATTTTTCTCTTTTTTAGTTTTCTGTCAATTATCTTTAGCTAGAAGAGAATACCCAATCCAACTCAAAGTAACTTACGTAGTAAAGCAATTTCTTATTTAACAAGAAGTCTAGAGGTAGAGAAGTCCAAGTACAGTGAGATCTGGTGTTCTGCATTCTCTTGCCCAGCCTTCTTGCAAGTTAGATGACTTCCTGCCAGACAGTTCTGCATAACAATGTCCAGAAGCAGAGGGACCTTCCTTCTTTCTTCGTGACTCTTTTTAAGAGCTAGGATACCTTTGCCCCAGAGGACTTCCCCTCACATTTCATTGGCCAGAATTGGATCCTTTGTTTGTGTTCCTACCAAACACTTGTTAGAGAAACAGGAAGTTTGTGAATGGGTGTTTGTGAATAGCTGAAAATCAGTGCAGATTCACTGCCAGGGCTGGAGATGGGGCTCACTTTTCCTGAAGCAGGGCTGAGTGTGGATGGAGGAGAGTGGATCTTGAATAAAGTCAGCATTCTGGTGGGCAGGAGCAGGGGTGGGAGCAATGTCTGCTACAGTTTTCTTTTCCTTACACTTCTTATGATGAATGTAATTATTAAAAAACTAGCATATGGGATGGCTGAGCAATTACATCTTACTTTTAAAAGGCTATTTTAGGTGAGGTGCTGTGGCTTATGCCTGTAATTTCAGCACTTTGGGAGGCCGAGGTGGGAGGATTGCTATAGCTCAAAAGTTCAAGACCAGACTAGGCAACAGAACAAGACCCCATCTCTACTGAAAATAAAAAATTAGCTGAGTGTGGTGGCACATGCCTATAGTCCCAGCTCTGTGGGAGGCTAAGGCAGAAGGACTGCTTGAATCCAGGAGTTCAAGGCTGCAGTGAGCCATGATCATGCCACTGCACACTGGTCTGGGTGACAGAGCAAGACCCTGTCTCCAAAAAAAAAAAAAGTAAAAGGCTATTTTATCTCAGCCATGTTATTTTAAAACTTCCACTAGAAAACTACTGCTGGATGGATGTTTCAGAGACAAAGAGTGGTTTAAGAGGCTTGCCATCATCCCCACTATTCTACTTCCAAAAAATACACATTCTAAGTAAAAAAAAAAAAAAAAAAATGAGCTTTCTATGTAAACTTCTCTAAAAAAAAAAAAATCTAAGTAAAAACAATATGCTTGCTATTTGGAAAATGCAACTTCGAAATAAATCGCTTAGCCTCCTGTTCTGACTGGATTCCCAAAGCCATCACTTTTAGAACCCTGCTATCTTTTCATCATTCTTCAGAAGAATGAGGCTTTGGAATTTGGCACAAGTTTTGGCTTTACCCTATAGGTCACTTTTTTTTTTTTTTTTATTCTTCGTTTCAATGGATTTTGACCTTGCTCGTGAAAGTTCACTTTATTCTGGTTATCACCTTCCAGCTAAGTAGCCAGACTGGTAGAACCAGGGACTGTGGAGGTGGGAATGGATCTCTGAGGAATAGAAGATGCATACCCAGGGAAGATCAGATTCTGTTGGTCAGAAATGGGTCTGGGAGCAGGGAGCCTCCTGTAAACCAGACTGAAAATCAGACATAAATTTATATTTGGACAGTGGGCCTGGGCTGGGATCATTGGTGGATGAAGAAACCAGGCTGGTTAGATTGGGTGTTTGGATGGTTCTGTCCTGGAAAGAAAAAATTGGAAGGTGAAGTCAAATTGTGTATTACAGAGGGTCAGACCTGATGCAGCCAGACATGAGGATGATCTGTCATCCACATTAATTGAATGGTGGCTCACTGCACTCCTACTTCTCCGTGAAGGAGCAGTAGGTGTCGCCTAACACTGTTATGCTTTAAGAGATGAGTTTTTCTTCAGGTCAGGTTCACTATTGCATCAGCTAGCTTCAGGAGGCACTGATTACCATTTTGCCTGGAAAGCTCCTTTTCTCTGAGAAAACATAAAACAGCTTTCAGCCAGTTTGTAACCACAATGTTTAGTTTCATAAACTTGTTTCTGTTGTTAAAGTATCTGTTACCTGTATGTGTCTTGTTTACCACCATTGTCTGCCCTCCACCCCTAAATGTATTTGAATGTCACGGAACCAGAACCCAAGGAAAGTGGTTTAAACATGGCTATGAGGAACACTAGTAGCTAAGTTAATTGTGAGTCACTTTAGGATTTTTGGAATAATTCAAACAGGTAGAATTAGGGAGACAATTGGCCTGGGTCAGGGTGAATTTTTACAGCTCTGTTGTTGTTTTCTAAATTATCTGTTTTGTCTCACTTCCTGAGAAATCATAATAAAATGATATCTGTGATCAGATACCATATTGTGGGGCAGGGGATGGTGAATGAGAATTGAGTGGTAAATACCTCACCTTTTTGTAGGCTGAAATTCCCTGAAGTGTTCGAAGTACTCAATAAACTTACAAATTGTAAAATCTTGGCAGGCTGTGATAAAGATGAACATTCTAAAGCACTTTAAATTAGAAAGTTTAGACAGACAAAAAGGAACAGAAATTGCAGAGAACTGCTAAAGATTTTTTGTCTAAAGATTTTTTTTTTGTAAATTGCAAAAAGCTTAGGACAATTTAAAAGTTTTCTTTAAAATTTTCTTTTAACATTATAGAGTCATTTTTCAAATTCAGAAAGTAGATAAGAGATCAGAATATTTTTCACTGTCTGTGCAATTTAGCTAGTTCTGTCATTAGAATCACCAGCAAAGCAGTTGAATTCAACAAGAACTTTGAAAGGTAAAACCTAACCTTAGTTTCAGCTGTTTTATATAGATTTTTCTCTACAAAAAAGATGAAGGTTTGATTTAAAAAGATAAGTGTCCAGATTTACACTTAGAAATGCAAATATATTGAATCTGATTTTATTTTAGAAGTTCAAAGTGTATGTTCCTCAGAAGTGGCTACTTTGTTATTGTGATGAGGCTACTATGTATAAATATTCTTCTTAGATTTTTACTATTCAAAGGCTCGGTATGTATGTAGGGTATGTATGTAGCTGAGGGAGATTTCTCCCTTCCTCAAATGCAGCATTCTAATGGAGATGCAGGGCTGTTCCATTATTACTGCCTATGGGAATATTTGCTCCAATATTTAAGGCTGCAGCTCTGGAAACTGCTATAAATACATAACCTAAAAATAATAATATTGTGAGTATTTATATATCATTTCCTTTAAGCGTGTTTTTTAAATTTTTATTCTACATGTACTAAAAAATGACTTGCAATTTGAGTAATTTTGGTAACTGGAAAAAACTGTTGGGATGTGAGGCTTCTAAAATCAACAAGAAGGTCAAAATGGATATAGTGACAGTTCATGACATGCTTGCTTTGAAATATCTGACTTTAATGTTTTATGATCATTTCATATGTTTAAGTCGCTTAATATTGTCACTAAAATGGCAGCTAATTAATACATTCAGGCAATGTATAAAAATGCACTGAGTGCCACAAATTCTTGTGCTGCTATATTTATTTATAGCAATATACACTGCTTAATTTGTGCTTCTATTTGGAAAGCATTTTTGTAAATGTTTGCCATTTTCACTTTCTCCTTGAGGACAGCCACAATCCTGCACTGCCACTCAGTATGAGATATCATCAAAGAAATTAATTTAGGAGTACTTCTCCATTTACCAAAAGATTTAAACTATTTTTGAAAATTACGGGTAAGATTGCTTGTAGATTATCTTAGGGTAGGTTCTGTTGAAACAAAGCTGAGACAGGGATTCCTAAACAAGAGATTTGTTGGGAGGTGCTCTCAGGGGGAGGGCTGTGAAGGAAGCCAAATAGAGGAAGGGAAATGTGTAAGCAAGAAGGTGTCAGTGGAGACTGGCCACGGTTTGCTCCCATGGGGAAATGCCAGAGTGCAAAGGTATCATAGAGTTGATCCTCTCTGGAGGCAAGTAGGCTGGCTTTCTGTACCTCCAGGTAGGTCAGTCATTGGTTATGGTTGGCCTTTGAAAGAGGGTGGGAGGGTAGCCTTCTTGAAAGAGGGTGAGAGAGGCAGCTCCTAGTTGGTCCATAGCAATTCTCCAGAGAAGGAAGGGGCATCTGTGAGTTATCTGCCAAGACTCACAGCATCTTGGTGATGGGAATTCCATCTAATAAAGGTGATATGGGTGTGGTACCAACAGTATCCATTATAGAGATGAATCACAATTTAGAGGAACAGAGAACTGGTTGGACCTAGCTTCTATTGCTTCCCCCTTCCCAGGGCACACACTACCCATACATCCACATTTATAATCAAATAAAGGTGGAAATTCAAACTTTTTTCAAGTCCTTTTGATTAAAAAAACATTTTACAAACATTAATGAAGACATGTAGTTTAGTTCTATTTTTTGTTTGTTGCTTGTGGTATGGTAATGCAGAATTTATGTAGCTAACTCTGCTATTAAAATGCATTTATGTTAACCTGAATGAAGATGGGCTCCTTGAGAGAGGACCTGAGATGTTGTCCATGAAAACCTGAGGATGTTTTAAATGCCAAGTTTACTCAGGCAAACCTTTCTCCTGGCTTAATACTCCTATTTGTACTGCTTTATTTGCAGAAGACTTTGTCTATACATGCAGAACTGATTCAGACAGGACTGAAACACTTGGTGTGTTCAATGAATTCATTTCCAGTTCTCTCTGCAATAAACTACTATGTCATACTGAAGAACTGTAGAGTATTCCTCTCCCTGGTAGAACCTCCAACCCTCTTTTTTCCCCCTATTATGAAACAGATAGGACTTTCTTCTTTGAAAAAGAATTTTTCTTTCTTGCTACTTATCAGAATAATAATCTTGTATGAGAACATTGGAATTACCATCAGTGTCAATGATTTAAGAGGTGTTTTATTCTGTTTTAAATTGTCAAATATTTTTCAGGGGCATGGAAGATATATAAGAAATTCTTTGAATTGCACAGTTAACTTTAAAGTATAAGACCATTGATATAGTAGAAATAAACAATGACAAGTATCCTCTTGGATTAAGAAGTATTTGTTGCTAATAATATTCCCTCTGATTGCATTTGTATTTGATTATTCTAATTTATTAAACAGGAATAATGATATGCAAAATAAACTCAGAATATAAAAAGATATTAATTCAGTTTAGTGTTCAAACTGATATTGCAAACTTTTCACTCTGCACAAGACTTTGCTAATACTCTATAAAGAATGCAAACCAGGATGGTGCCTAGGAGTGTTCTGAAATGAAAAAGGCCTTTTGGAGCATAGTGGATATGTTATTGGGAAGGTGACTTCAAGGGATCCTATTTGCAAATGATTTCTTCAGTGGTTTTAATGCCGTTGGTTATCTTTTCACTATCAATATTTAGTATTGCCTGTATGAAGCACTAAGAAGATAAAGTAAAAGATAATTTTAGACTTTCTTTTGAAGTCAAACCTTAAATAAGTCTCTTCCTCAGTCTGTCTTTATTTTCTTTTACATAATTGCTCATTTAACTGTCTACATTTATACTTTTCTCCAGTTTAGACATAGGAACCTTGTTGAATAAATAAAATTCCTTTTTAATCTGTATACATAATAATTTATTTTCCAATGTTTATTTCATTCATTGGTCATGATTTCTAAAATATTGTTTTAGGCAAGATAGAATAATTTATTTTTGAAATACTATGTCTCATCACACTTAATTGAATTGTGCCTGACATTCATGCCAAGACCAAACAAAGAATTGAAGGAACCCATTGCATTAGAACTTAGAAGCTTTTCTGAAACAGACATTAAATTTGGCTAATGCATTTAAAATACACAGAAACCTCATTTTGCTCCGTTACTATCACCTGCTAATAGCTTGAACAGTTTGAATCCCTCAAATTTCATGATTGCTCAATAATATGTTGTGACATTTTTGTTGCTTCCAGAAACTGTCAACTAAGTGAAGAAGACCACTGGATTTACCAGGCTATTTTGGATCAGTACCCTGGAGATCTCTTTGGAAGAAGGACTCTGTATCTGGACATGTTACAAAGATATTTTCCTCACAAATCTAGGCATGATTTGGTGAGTACTGGAGCTACCTACATACTGGCCAGTTAAATTGTTTTAGTAGTCAATAATTATTAAGCAATGTACATGTATTTTCAGTGGTTCTTTAAAAATTATTTTTTTCCTACACTCTAGAAAATAATAGGGTTATATAATAGTTTGAAAGCCTCTGCAGGTCATTTTTTCAAGTTTGTCCTGTCCATAACGAGGTGGGGGGCCCCCTCGGGCAGAAGTCATTCTCTGTGCCTACTTGCTGCGGAGATCTTCACTGTGGTCCCACGGCTGCTCTGCTAGTATTTGACTCCTGGGTGTCCATACAGCCAGATGCTCACCTTTAGGGGCTTTACCATCTCCAGGTCTTGCCTGAAAGTGAAACGCCTGCTCCACCATTCACAGAGCCTGCTCTACCTCAGTCTTTCTAGTCACAGGGAGGCCAGCACTTGCCCTGGGGGTGGTAGTTACTTATCTCTTCCCCACCACGACAGCTCTGCTTGATCCTCCTAGTTGGATCTGAAACACAAATACCCCAAATACAGAACTCAAAGATGTGACTGGTATTTTCAGAAAAAGGAACTGGGAAATTACTGTTTTATTGTTTCATTCTTTAGTCAACAAGAACACAAGGGCAAGAAAACAGAAGTTACCCTGTCGCCAGTTAATTTCACAATAACTCACCTTATAACATACACGTAAACAAACACACAGACTTTTAATTTTTAAGTGAGCCATGCTATAAAATCTTATATACTTTGCATTTTTGTAATTGTTTTAAATTAAGCAAGTAATAACAATACTCACCTGTATATAGAAGTTAACCATATATCAATCATGTGGAAACTCCTTGAATACACCTGAGAGTGGATGGGAGAAGTACTATTCCATCCTTAGATGAAAAAACTGAAGCAAAGGTCACACAGCTACTGTGACCATTTTCTGCCATCCTCTTTCATCCTCTGCACCTCTCCCCCTTTATTCGGTAACAGATACCTGTTATATAATAAATAGTTCACTCTGGGTTTTTAAATAACTTTCATTTATTAAATTAGATCTTTCCTTTTGTTCTCTATTGATTCTATTTGCTTCTGTGACAAGTTGTCGTTTATAACTTGTAGATTTTTATTTTTTCCTATTATTGTCATGTTAAAGATTTTTACATTTACTTTTTTTTTTTTGAGATGGATTCTCACTCTGTCACCAGGCTGGAGTGCAGTGGTGCAATCTTAGCTCACTGCAACCTCCCCCTCCTGAGTTCAAGTGATTCTCCTGCCTCAGCCTCCCGAGTAGCTGGGACTACAGGTGCAGGCTACCACGCCCAGCTGATTTTTGTGTTTTTAGTAGAGGCGGGGTTTCACCATGTTGGCCAGGATGGTCTCGATCTCTCGCCCTCATGATCCGCTCGCCTCGGCCTCCCAATACATTTACTTCTTACATTAGATTGATTAGCATCCATTTCTGTGTGGTATATGCTTAATGTTTGACAGATGTTGAGTGTATTTTTGGCTTTATAAAACAAAGCTGAGAAGTTTACAGAACAGATTTTAGTAGCTGATACTTAGTTTAAGTGAGACCAAGTAAGTGGTTTTACTGTGTACCTAATTATACCTAAAGTATTATTTTAGGTGGGACATACCTTATCCTATGCTAGCTGCTTTTCTCACAACTCCTGGGGGTTAAATAATGTATTAAATTCAGAGTCATGGTTTATACTGGCAAAATAAAGAATTATTTAGATCAGTGACTCTCAACTTTGGAAGACACACGTTTTTCTGAGGAGCATTTCAGATGACCCACAGAGGTTTTCCAGGCTACTCAGGTTCTCTCCATTCCTGTTCTTCCCTCAAGACTCTGCTAATTCCCATGGTTGAGATTCACTGCCAAAAGGAGCTACTGCTGCCAGCGTGAAAATGCCATGTCCCTCATGAGCATAGCATGGGAAGGGCTCAGTGTCATTGCTATTATTACTTTAAGTTTAGTCATCCTAACATCTGAATGTTTCAGTAATTAAGGGTAAAACTGAGTTTTCAGGATTGTGATAGCAATTTTTATGTTTATTAGCATTTTGTCTAACTGAAACACTTGATATAATTGTTAAAATACCAAAACTGATGTAAAGATGGGGTATTTTAAAAATTATATATAGGGAAAATATTGCTTTCTGCTCATAGAATCATTACCATTAAGGAATGAAAGTGGTTTTAGAGGTTACCTGGTGTAACTGCATCCTATATGAGGAAACTAAGGACTTATAAACATTAAATGACTTGTCCTCAGTCACCAATTAGCCACGGGTTCAGAATTTTGGAGGTAGTACCTGGTTTCTGGTTGCTGTATTTACAATTAAATATTTGTCCACAGTTTTTCAAAATCCTTGGTTATAATTCTTTTTTTTTCTTTTTTTTAACAATGACACAAAATATAAGCTCATTTTCATAATGGTAAGTATTCACCCTCTGTTATCTTTTCAGGTTGAACACGAGAAATATTGTGACCAATATCGCTTTGCTATGGAGCAGCGAAAGATCCTGATATCAAATTGGAATAAAAATAGGAAAGACTTTATACAGAAGGCTGTGCTGACACTCATCGAGGCTTGTGCAACTCATGAAATGGAGAGCACATTGGCTAAGGACAAGAAAAAGCAACAGGAATTGTGTGCTGATCTGAAAGCCAAGGTAAGATGCTGCACAGGTGTTTCAGTATTTGTCTGGATATTTAAGAATCCATTTTTCCCTTTTGTTCAAACTCAACCTAAAGTTCAGTTTCTCTTAAAAAAAAAGCCTACCTTTAATAAAATTGTTAGTTTGAACTGTATAAAATTGCATTTTTTAGGTCAAAAACAATGAATAATCAATAATTTCATATGGTTCAACCAAAAAGTTACTATAACAGGATGTTAATATTAAAGTTTTGATTGAGATATCCAATACCAACCATAGATGTGCACATCAGACTGAGGTGCTAGACAAAAATGCAAGTGTAATGATAAAGTAACTGTCTAATGCTGATCTAAAGATTCTTGGACTTCTCATTCACATCAAAGATAGCAAAAAGTCCAAATGAGGAGGAGAAGAGAGGCTTCATGATGAAATACGCTGGGGCAAGCTTGCTGGGCTGTATGTGAGTCCTCAGCGAAGTGTTAGGGAATGGATGGGGTTTTCCTCCTCCTCAGACCCAGAAATATCTAGCGGGGCTGGATTAAGGATGGCTTGGGGAGTTGGTAGGTAACCCTAACCCTCACTGTTAGAAGGATTGAGGACTGGAGCAATGCTCAGAGGGAAGTAGAGGAGCTGCTTCAGTGGCAGAACTGTAAGTAAGAGTGGCTGTTGTGCTGGGAACAATTGCATTCCACAGGAGGGTCACAGTGCATGAGTCCCGGAGGCCTGATGTGGATATGGCCTCCCCAGGAGTGTTGGCCAGGGCCATTAAAAACAAATTGTATTGAGGCATAACATACTCGAAGTGCACAAATCTTGAGTTGATAAATGATACGGTAGGAAGATGATGGTGCAACAAAAAATTTTATTCTCCTGATAGAAAACAACTGGCAGACATTAAGCAATACAAATTAAGAGCATATAAAACAAATGTCTTTGTTTTAAAACATTAGAGGAAAAATGTTTCATCTGCATTTTTAAAAACAAAAAGATACTTCTTTTGACATTGCATAAGCTTGAGACCTAAAAGGAATAGAAGCTACATCAAGGCTGATCTATCATGGGCTGCAGGGCTAATACATGTTTCTTCTCCATCTTCAGACTGATAAGAAACACACAGGGGCCAGGGGCCATGACAAGTTATTGTATTCCTAGTTTGTTTATATTCATTTTGCACACATTATCATTAACTGTTGAGCTATGCTGAAATTGGTATTTTCTTTATATTGTATTGCACTGAGGTAAACATACATCTAGTAAAGTGCACAAGTGCACTTTAGGTCAAAAACAGTCAACAATCAATAATTTCATATGGTTCAACCAAAAAGTTACTATAACAGGATGCTAATATTGAAGTTTTGATTGAGATATCCAACACCAACCATAGACGTGCACATCAGACTGAGATGCTAGACGAAAATGCAAGTGTAATGATAAAGTAACTGTCTAATGCTAACTCAAAGACTCTTGGATGAAGCTTTACGACACACACACATACCCATGAAAAACCACTGAGATCAAAACCTAGAATGTTTCCTGCAGCTCAGAAGACCCCTTAATGCCTCTTCTCAGTAAGTACAATCCCCATCTGTAATCACTATTCTGACTTCATGACCATCAATTAGTTTTGTCTGTTCCTGAACTTCATATAAATCAAATGATATATATAGTATTTAGTCCTTTGTACTTCCTGCATTCATCGTATGTTTCATCTTTGTGGCATGTTACAGCTATTTGTTCTTCTTTATTGCTGTTTAGTATTTCATAGTATATGTATATATTTTCCTACTAACGGAAATTTGAGCCGTTTTCAGGTTTTTGCTATTATGATAATGGCACTATCAACATTCTTGAACATGTCTTTTGGTGGACATATACATTCATTTCTATTGGATAGATAGTATACTTAGGAGCAGAATCACTACATCATAAGGCTCAGATGTGTTTAGCTTTAGTAAATACTGCCAAATAGTTTTCCAAAGTGGTTATACAAATTTGCAACTGAATTCAGTTGCTTCACATCTTCTCCAACATTGGTATTGCTAATCTTTAATTTCATCTAATGTGGTGACTGAGTAGTGGTACCTCATTATGGTTTTTATTTGCACTTAGAATAAAGCTGTCCAAGTGTCTTTTCATATGTTTATTAGCCATTTGGATATCCTCTTTTGTGAGAAGCCCACTCAAGTCTTTTGCCTATTTTTCTATTGGGTTGTGTGCTTTTTTTTCTTACTTATTTGTATGTTCTTTATATATTCTGTATGCAAGAGCTATTTCTTTTTATTTTCTCACAATCAATGACTTGCCTCCTCACTTCTCTTAACAACATCTTTAAATGAACAAAACTTCTTAATTTTAATGAAGTCCTTTTTTTAATTTTTAAATGTCTTTGAGATATGTTATATATAGTAAAATAACTTTTTTTTTTTTTTTGAAACCGAGTCTTGCTCTGTCACCCAGACTGGATTGCAGTGGCGTGATCTCGGCTCACTGCAAGCTGCACCTTCCGGGTTCACACCATTCTCCTGCCTCAGCCTCCCGAGTAGCTGGGACTACAGGCACCTGCCACCACGCCCGGCTGATTTTTTTGTATTTTTTTTTTTTTTTGTGTTTTTTTTTTTTTTTTATACTTTAAGTTCTAGGGTACATGTGCACAACCTGCAGGTTTGTTACATATGTATACGTGTGCCATGCTGGTGTGCTGCACCTATTAACTCATCATTTACATTAGGTTTATCTCCTAATGCTTTCCCTCCCCCCTTCCTCCACCCTGCAACAGGCCCCGTTGTGTGATGTTCCCCTTTCTGTGTCCAAGTGTTCTCATTGTTCAATTCTCACCTATGAGTGAGAACATGCGGTGTTTGGTTTTTTGTTCTTGTGATAGTTTGCTGAGAATGATGGTTTCCAGCTTCATCCATGTCCCTACAAAGGACATGAACTCATCCTTTTTTATGGCTGCATAGTATTCCCTGGTTTATATGTGCCACATTTTCTTAATCCAGTCTATCATTGTTGGACATTTGGGTTGGTTCCAAGTCTTTGCTATTGTGAACAATGCTGCAATAAAAATAGGTTTTTTGAATTTTTTTTTTTAGTAGAGATGGGGTTTCACTTTGTTAGCCAGGATGGTCTTGATCTCCTGACCTCATGATCCGCCCGTCTCGGCCTCCCAAAGTGCTGGGATTACAGGCGTGAGCTACCGCGCCTGGCCAAAATCACTATTTTTAATGTATAGTTCTATGAATTTTGAAAATGCATGATGTATAACTACCACCATAATCAAGATATAGAACAGTTCCACCACCACTCAAAAATTCTTCACACCCTTTTGTAGTCAACCCTTCATCTACCTCCAGCTTTTGGCAATCACTGATTTGTTCTCTATCCCTATAGTTTTGCCTATTATAGAAGGTCATGTAAGTGTAACTCAACAGTATGTAGCCTTTGAGTCTGGCTTTGTTCACTTAGCATAATCCATTTTAGATTCACCCATGTTGTTTGTATCAATAGTTTTTTCTTTTTTGTTGCTAAGTAGTATTCCATGACATGGCTATGTTACAGTTTTTCCATTCATCAGTTGTTTCAAGTTATTGGCGATTAATGTTACCTTGCTTATAGTGGGAGTAGACTTTAAGCTTCCTTGTGAGCCTGTGCCTCAGAGAGTGTTCCTCCTTTTTTATTTTTTTTAAGAGACAGGGTTTCATTCTGTTGCCCAGGCTGGAATGTGGTGATGCGATCATAGCTCATTGCAGCCTAGATGTCCCAGGCTCAAGTGATCTTCCTGCCTCCATCTTCTAAATAGCTGAGACCATAGGCATGCACCACTATGCCTGGCTAATTTTTCAGTTTTTCAATATTTTGTAGAGACAGGGTCTTGCTATGTTGCCCAGGCTGGTCTTGAGCTTCTGGCCTCAAGCGATCTTCCTGCCTTGGCTTTCCAAAGCACAGAGATTGCAGGTGAGCCACTGTGCCTAGCCCTGCCACACTCTTGTTCCTTCCCCTGCACTAGATTGTTACTAGACACTTGCTAGCCAGGTAGGGGAAGGGGCATTCTGCAATACTGGTTCAGCCTCAGTCTCAGGCAGGGCCTGTGTCCCTGGGTCTTGGGGTTAAGGGCTTACTCAGCAATCCTGCTCTTTTCCCCATGGCAGACAAATTCTGCCTCATGAATTTGATGTTCTTGTGGGGGAGACAGTTTCCTGCACCTCCCCCAGGAGAAGAAGGTTCCTTCATTTCCTTCTCCAAGTTGTGATGGGTCCACACTTGTACCCTAGTGGGTTTGTGGCTTTTCCTCCAGCAGTGATAGGTGTTCATTCTGTAGGGCTTTGGATCCTCTCTGGCAGATCTGCACTGTCATAGGATGCTTTCTCTGCTCCCCTACCTTGACTCTGATATTTTTTTGTGAGAACTCTGTGAGATCTATGGAGAAAAGCCTGAGAGTGGGTGCAAATTCCTCTTGTGTTTGTAGCTTCCACAGGTTCTATATTCTCATGCTCTGCAAAGTCATTAAAACTTGTAAATCATTAAAATTTATCAATTTATTACAGCATTTTAGCTGCAGTCTTCTTACCCGCTTCCATAGTGGCCTCATCTCCCCAGGTGCTCTGCTGCAAGTAAGCCAGTTGTCACATCCTGGCTCTCCTTGGAGGCATCTGCCTTTCCTTAAATTTCAGGCTAATTTATTGCCTTGTGATCTCTGCTCTCTGATGAGTTCAGGAAAAGTCATGATGTAAGTTATTCAGCTTTTTCTTCTGGTTAAAGTGAGAACAATATTCTATCTAACTTTCTACACCTAAATGGAAGCTCACAGGTCCTAATGAAATATAATTCATCAATCTTTTTTGTGCCCTATTTAAGAAATCACTGGCTAATGGTAAAGGGCCATTGTTAAAGATACTCTGCCCAAGAGTTTTCTGCCTAACAGGGTTCCTGCCAGAGGTAAGGGGACCCCAAAAACAGTGGGATGGAACAACAATAAATGGGAACCTGATGGATAGAAAAGAAATGGCTAGTCAAAGGTAAATGAGCATGACCCACATCAGGAGCATCTTTCCTGGAAAGCCCAGCTAGCAATCAAGGCAACAGCACTGCTTGGAGGGCAAGGGTCAGCATAAACCTCCTGCCTAGCTTACTTAGGACAGTGTCAGTCACCCATCAACTGAGAACTTGCTTTCCTTTTCTTTAGCCCTCCTCTTCTTTTCTTTCTCCCACCTCTGGGCCCTGATGGTTTAAGCATCTAGGGAATGAAAGAAGAAGCCATCTTCTGCATGAAGAGGGAAGTGCTAACTAATCTCTTGGAACCAGGCACTGATTTTGAACCAAGACTGTGTTTTGTGACTTAAAGTTACCATGGACCTCTCTGTAACCCAGGAGTGAGCCATGCATTCTGCTGAGTTTTCAACTGGTGGTTGGAGAAACATCTGAATGGAGGACAAAAACAATGCCACATTTAGATGATGTCTCACACATCATGCTGTACCATATACTAAGCTTACTTTGCTGAGTGTCTATCCACCAGGCATCCTAACAGATGCTTTCTGTGCATATCCTGATATTCTCTTCAATGACGAATCTAAGCTGAGATTGCTGCAGAGCATCTAGCTACTGAATGAAGGCTGCAGCTCTAAGAGAAAACATAACATGTAGCCTCCTCAGAAAGATATGGTCACATGAGGGTAAACAAATATCTGAACTTTCAGGGATGAAACCTGAGAAGTGTAAATGCAGGCAGATAGTGGGGGAAATCAGAACATAAAGTACACTGTAGTAAAATGGATTCTGTTTTTTCTAGAGAGGGTGTTATCATTGGAATTTGTATTCCTGATGAGGGACTGAGCTCAGTAAATTATAGCTGGGATCAAAATGATATCATAAAAGAAAATAAGTAAATCTACAAATTCTGCAGTAATTTAAAGTATTAAACTATGCTTATAATTTTTTTTACCTGGAAGGAAACTTGGCAATTTATCCCTGCCCTTCATTTTATAAGCCTGAAAGCTGAGCCCTGAAAGATGAAGTGACTTGCCTGAGGTTCACACCAGCTCATTCAACTTGTAATTCAATAGTATCTTGGCCCCACAAAGGTTTGCATACAAGAGTTCTACAAAATAATAGAAGATATTTATTATACTGTAGGCTCCAGTGTGCTATAAAGTAGGCCCACAGAGTGTGAAAAATATTACTTCATTGTATCATAAATTTGACCTTTGTAAAACTAATATGCCCGCTATAATAAACATCAATTAAACATTTAACCATAATTTTGTTCTCAGCCTTGGAATTTAAAAGGGCTTTTGGGGGGTAATTTAGATGATTTGTGTCTTTTAAGAGAAGTGTTAAAGGAATTTTGAAATAATGCTCTCGTGCTCTTTCTCTGTCTCTGTTTTGTTTTATTTTGGTTTCTGTCGTAACAGTTGCTGTAGCAAGCAGAGGCATTTAGGCCTCTCACCAGAGGATGAGAGTAAAGGGAGGAAGTAGAGCTCTCAATCTCCTGCTCCCATGAAACCTGCTCTTTGATCCCCCCAAGTTTTCCCTGACTACAGCCTGAACCAGTCTGTTAGCCGTGCACTCAATTCCGCAGCATCCTTGTCTTTCCACGGCATGCCTAGGAACATCCTCCCCAGAGCCACCTCATAATTTTTTTTTTTTTTTTTATGGAGTCTCACCCTGTCACCAGGCTGGAGTGCAGTGGCACAATCTCGGCTCACTGCAACCTCCAACTCCTGGGTTCAAGTGATTCTCCTGCCTCAGCCTCCTGAGTAGCTGGGATTACAGGCATGTGCCACCACACCCAGCTAATTTTTGTATTTTTAGTAGAGACAGGGTTTCACCATGTTGGCCAGGATGGTCTTGATCTCCTGACCTTGTGATCTGCTCACCTCAGCCTCCCAAAGTGCTTGGATTACAGGCGTGAGCCACCCCTCCCGGATTTCATAATTGTCTTTCTTTGCTTCCATGCTGGGTGGCTGAGTGCTGCCTGGTGGCCAAAGGGGAAGAGTTAACTTCATCTGGAGGCTGAATGCCACATGAGAGGCTTTCATCCTGTCCTTAGTTTGCCCACTCTCCCCATTCCTTTTATGACTGTTTCCCATGGTCGCCACTCCATAGGACCCTTACCTGACACCATACACCCTCATTCTCAGACTCCCAGGAGACAAGCCACTTCCTACTTTAGCAAGAAAATTAAGTCATTGAGGAGTGAAACAACCCCTAATTTCTTCCTCCCCACCCTATGCCTTTCTGTCTCTTGCCAGGCGCTGGCCTTCCTCTAGATGAAGGGTGTGATGCTTCCTGTATATTCAAGTTAGGTCCTACTCCCTAAAGTCTGGAACTGTGACCCTCCTAACTACTTTAGAAATGTGATGCTAGTGGTTATCGCCTTTCTTTATTTTTGTCTCTCTTTTTTTTTTTTTTGAGACGGAGTCTCGCTCTGTCACCCAGGCTGCAGTGCAGTGGCACAATCTCGGCTCACTGCAAGCTCTGCCTCCCAGGTTCATGCCATTCTCCTGCCTCAGCCTCTTCGAGTAGCTGGGACTACAGGCGCCTGCCACCACGCCCGGCTAATTTTTTGTATTTTTAGTAGAGACGGGGTTTCACCGTGGTCTCGATCTCCTGACCTCGTGATCCGCCCACCTCGGCCTCCCAAAGTGCTGGGATTACAAGCGTGAGCCACCGTGCCTGGCCGTCTCTCTTATTCTTTGTAGTGTTTCCTTCAGCCTATAAACATGACTAAGTCAAAAGACTATCCAAAGAAGCCTTCTCTTGTCATCCTCAAGGTTTGGGCAGTCCCTAGCTCTACTCTTTTATTTGAAATCAATCCTTTGAAAGAATAGTCTACATTATGGTCCCAAGAACTTCTGACTTCTCAGTCTACCGAAATCTTCTCCACCCCTTAAGGTGTCCAGTGACCACTGTATTACCTAATCCAGCAAGGCTCTTCCATCCTGATCCTCCTGGACCTCTCCCCTTCACTTCCCTGTTGATGATCCATTCTTTGACATTCTTTACTCTCTCAGCTTCTGTAAAACCTATCTTGCCATATCTTACAGTGGTTCTTAGTCTTCCTGTGTATTTCCCATTGTCTGCCCACTTCTAAAACCCTGGAGCCTTCCAGTTTTCTGTCCTTGCTCTTTGCTCTTATTTCTTTACTTCATTGGCCACTAAGCCTCCTCGTGATTCCGCCTACCCTGATGTGCTATAACTGCTCTCAGATCTCTATTCCCATTTCTGCATAGTTCTCTCTTCAGCTTCATGTATCCAGCTACATGCTGATTATATCAACTTAGAAGGCTGAATGCCTCAAATTCAGTGTCCAAAATAGAAATCCTAATTTTCCTGTGGTAAATTTGCACTTCTTTCTTGAAACTTAGCTTCCTCTTTTCTCTTACCTTCATAGCTATTAACCAACTTTTGAAAACTTTATCTTTCTGCCCCTTCTTTTCTATCATAAAGCCCTGGCCATTGTTCCTGAGCTATTGCACCTCTCATGACTATGTTTCACATTCTGCCCTTGAGAAACCCTTTCTCTAAATTGCAGGCAGAATGCTCTATCTAAAATTCAATTCAAGCCAGGCACAGTGGCTCATATCTGTAATCCCAGTGCTTTGGAAGGTTAAGGTGGGAGGATTGCTTGAAACCAGGAGTTCAAGACCAACCTGGGCAACATAACAAGACCCTGTCTCTACAAAAAAGTGTTTAAAAAACAGCCAGGAGTAGTGGTGCATGCATGTAGTTCTAGCTACTCAGGAGGTTGAGGCAGGAGGATTTCTTGAGGCCAGGAGTTCAAGGTTACAGTGAGCTATGATTGCATCACTGCATTTCAGTTCAGCCTGGGTGACAGAGTGAGTCCCTGTCTCTTAAAAAAAACTGCAATTCAGGTATGCCATTCCCTAATGATACCATCTCATTTGCTTACAGTAATGGCCCAACTTTCTGGCATGGCTGTCCAAGTTGTCAATAATTTGGGCCCCAGCTTTCTTTCCAGGCTCCTTTCTTGACACACTCCATTTTACACCTTACAATTTAGAAATACCAAACTCCTTGTAATTCACTCTCGCTCTACCTCTGCCACTGCACAGTACAACATTCTATTTCCTGTCTCTGTGCCTTTGTTCTTGCTATTGTTGGCTTTGCCTGGAATGCCTCTCTTACCTTCCTTTGTCTGAATAAATCTCATTCATCTTCAAAATTCAGCTCAAATGTCTGATACAGGAAGACTTTGTTGAATCCCTGACTAGAGTCAATACACTCTTTGTTCTCCTTAACTCCTGGTACATAACTCTGGCTCACCTGTGATTATGATTATGTCACACTAAAAACTCTATTTCCCCAACAGAAGTGCAAGCAGGAACACCATCTTATTCATCTTGGTGTAAGCCTCCCCCTACACCTGCCCTAGATTTTCAGTGTTTGGGACCTGATAGGTGCTCAGTAACTTTCGTTGAAGTGAAGTGGATAAGCCTTAGGCATTTTGTTTCTTCTTCTCAATACCTCCTGATACGGTACTCTCCTCACTACCTTATTTCTAATGTATTTCTCAGGAAACTTGCTGTTGAAACAAGTATATGATGTGCAGTCATCAAGAAGTGAAGTATAAGACTGAATTGTCAACATTGAATATTCTGAGATGCCAAATGTAGTTTTAAAAATAAAACCTGACTACCCATAAAATTGAGGTATATTTTAGGCATGAACAAAGTCACCAGGCACTTAGTTTTCTTCTTCTCTTCATCTTGTTTTTGTGCTCCTTGTTGTCTCTCTAGCTGATTGTATAACCCAGTCAAGAAGCCACAAGTAGTTAAGAAAATCAGATAATGTTGAGATAGAAGATACCTTTTTGAATAAATATCACTTGAACTCTCTCTCCACCTTTGGTAGTTCTCCACAGTATCGATTCCTTCCATAACCCCCCTTCTCCACAGATTTCAGTCTCCTTTGCTGTTGGAGAGCAGACTTGGATTTAGATTTCACAAATCAGATGTGAGCAGTACTTTAATTCAAATAGAGTTTTCTGTGTTCCAATTCCAAGGATGATGAATGGCTGATGTCGTACTCAGACTCACCCTCACACAGTAAGCAACTATAGAAACTTGACAAAATGATTTAAAAATGTTTGCAGGCATTGGATAACCAGTGTATGGATGAGATTTTTGAAATAAGAGAAGTTTTAAAAGTGAGCCTCATATTCACCCTGGATTTCTTCTTGAGGTCATCTTTCAATATGAGGTGGATAGAAACAGCCTAAGCAGAAAATGGTAGTCTTCATAGGGAAAAGAAGCAGAGATTGGAGTTTGGGCTGCAAAGGCAAATACAATTTGGGGGCAGGATACTAGAGATGAAGGACTGGCAGATAAAGAGCCTCCAAAATGTATATGAAAATATTCCTTGGGTCCTTTGACAGCTTCTAAGTTCTGAATGCGCAGGATGAGATACTAAAAGACAAACAGAGAACAACCACTAGAAGGCTGAGAACCAAATAGAGATTTCAGAGGTCACAGGACACAGGCCTGGGGAGGTGTAGGTCTTGGAGTTCTAGTTTAGTCAAAATAGAGAAATCTTGTTGAAACCCTAGAAAGGCCATGCCATAGGGGTAAGGGCTGTATTCTAGGATTATAAAGCAAATAGAAACAGACTTACCCTCTAAAAGGCCAAGACAAAGCATCAGTAAAATTCAGGAGATTTTCTGGCAACTTAAGTGCCTTCCTGACTAAGGCTCAACACTTGTTTAGAGAAATATAGCAGAACCCAGAGGCCCTACAAATATCATTCACAATGTCCAAAATATGATAAAAATTACCAAATACTCAAAGAAACAGGAAAAGTGACAGATAATCAAGGAAACAAACTGTCTCAGAGATGATCCAGATATTTGTAGTTAAAAGACAAGAACCTCAAGATAATTATGATTAATTTGTTAAAGAAAATAGAAGTCAACATGGAAAAAATGAATGAAAATATGTATTTCAGCAGAGAATTTGCATATATAAAAATGGGTCAAATAGAAATTCTAGAAATGTAAAATATAGTACCTTAAATTAAGAATCTATTGAATTGGCTTTATCAGCAGACTGGGCATAGCAGAAGACAGAATTAGTGACCTTGAAGACAAGCCAATAGAAAATATTCCAACTGAAGCACATAAAGAAAAAATAATAAAGTGAAAGTCAGAATAGAGCAGAGAACATAAGAGAGATGTGGAACATGGTAAAAAGTTGTATTATATATGTAATTAAAGTTCCAGAAAAAGGAGAGAGAGAATAGAATAGAGGCAGTATTGAAGAAATAAAATCTAAGAACTTACCAAATCCAGTGAAAGACATCAACCTATATTTTTAAGAAGCTCAACAAACCCCAAAGTAGACAAACACACCAAAAAAAACCACACCTAGGCACTTGATAGTCAAACTCCTGAAAACAATGGTGATACAGTTTGGCTGTATCCCTACCCAAATCTCATCTTGAATTGTAATTCCCATAATCCCCATGTGTTGTGGGAGGGACCAGGTGGAGATAATTGAATCACAGGGGTGGTTTCCCCCATCTTGTTCTCGTGTTACTGAGTGAGTTCTCACCAGATCTGATGGTTTTATACGGTGGTTCCCCCTTTGCCGGGCACTCATTCTCTCTCCTGCTACCATGTGAAGAAGGACATGTTTGCTTACCCTTCTGCCATGACTGTAAATTTCCTGAGGACTCCCAGCCATGCTAAACTGTGAGTCAATTAAACCTTTTTCCTTTATTAATTACCTGATCTCGGGTATATCTTTATTAGCAGCATGAGAACAGACTAATTCAGATGGATAAAGAGAAAGGGAGTTATATGAACAGACAGACATGGCATGGCCATCATTTTGCTGGTGTGGTCACACACAAAGGCAGTCTGTTCTGAGTCACTGGTGATGCAACAACGTCCCAATTGTGCCAGAGGCAGTGTGGCTTCTACCAGACCAGCTCTGTGGTACGTGATTCTGGATGTTATTTCTGGAAACTTAGTCTAGAGCTTGCTTATCTGCCCCCTCCACAGATTCTATGAGCTTTCTAAAATTCCATAATTAATACATTCTGCTAAACTAGGATTCTGCTGTGTGCAACTAAAAACTCTGACACAGAGGGTATCTGGGTCCTGCTATGCTATTTTGACTGGCTTTCTTGCTGGCTGCAGGTTGAAGATGAACAGCAGACAGAATCAGTAATGATTCATCATTCTCCTGGTCCAAGCTGAAATAGATCTTGCAGGCACACATTATGTTGGATCACCTTTGAAACAGAGATAATCAGAGATAATCACAAAAAGCTCATCCATCAGTCACATGGCCCAAGTGAAAAGGTATAGGGAAGGAGATGCATATAATAATGATATATCAACATCTATAGATGTAATTTACTTTCATTTGTACTCTGACATCATTTAGGGGGTATTTGCTCAGGAGATATAGCAAGTTGCTTCTTTTAGAGCATTAGGGATCTCCACACAATATACTTCATTGATTAGAGAAGAAAAAACAACATAATTGGAGGAACTTGGGTGTCCAGTTTACTATGAGAACTGGCAAAGATTCAATAGTTTCTGCCAATTTAAGGCAGTTGTTCATGAGTATTTTGGTGTGGTCAATTGTGCTATGCATCATTAGCATAATCAGTGCTAGTGATGAATTCCTTGCATTATCGGCTTCCCTATAGTCACAGCAGTTGGGGGCATTTATGGAGAATTTCCCTGTGGTTAACCATGGATACAATATTGGCAGAAGAAGGAGAGCTCTGAGGAACCATAGGCATCAATGCCAGAGTGATTTTTGGTCACAGCAGCAGATGGCATTTCCTCTATACAGCTATATTGCACTATCTGTGGCTCTTGGCAGGTAGCTAATTGAAATTCCCAGGGTTTGAGGACTTGATGAATCTACATATTAGTTCCAAGTAAAATATTCCAAGTAGCCCTACTCTTAAAATGTCTTAGTTTTTAAAATATATCTGTCTGCATTGGGGTCTATTTTATAAAGTTTAAAAGAGGTTGTACTTTTTTAATGTTCTTTATAATGACAGCCTTATATTTCTGTGGCAAGTCATAACAACATCTCACAAGATGTTTTGCAAATGAGGATACTTGGTCTGGAATATAGATGTTTGCATTTTACAATGACTTTATGCAACAAAATTTCAGGCAACCATAATCTCAAGTACTGCGTAATTTAGGAGGGGAAGTTACAACTTGCAGTTGGAAAGCCAATATTCTTAAAATATCTGTTAAAAATAAATACATAGCTATTAAAAAAATTTAAATGTGTCTAGTGGAACAGAATAGAGTGTCCAGAAATAGATCCACACATCTCAAGTCAGTTGATTTTCAACAAAGGTATGCAGTCAGTTCAATGAAGAAAGTGTAGTCCTACGAAAAAAATGGTGTGAACCATTGAATATCCATATGCAAAAATAAGTGAGCCTTAATACATACTTCTACCCTATGTAAAATGAACTCAAAATGGTTCATAAACCCACATGTAAAACTGAAAACTACAAAACATCGGGGAAGAAAACTTGGGGGGAATTTTTATGATCTTGGTTTTGGCAAAGATTTCTGAGATACGGCACCAAATGCACTATCCCTAAAAGATATAATTGATCAATTGGACATCTTCAAAATTGTTGAAAGACACTGCTAAGATAATAAAAAGACAGGCCATCCACTAGAAGAAAATATTTGCAAATTGCATGTCTAATGAAGAGTTGTATACAGAATTTATAAAAATTTCTTGAAACTTAATAAGAAACAACTCAATTTTTAAAAAGAGCAGAATATTCAATCACTTAACCAAGGAAGATATATGGCAAATAAAACAAGAAAAGATGTTCAATACCACTAATTAGTAGAAAAATACAGGTTAAAACCACAGGGGGCTATTAGTATTACCTATCAGAAAGTCTAAACTAAAAAATCTGATCATGTCAAATATTGTCAACTGGAATTCTCATACAGTGCTGGCAGGGAATGCAAAGTAACATGGTCACTTTGTGAAACATTTTGGCAGGTTTTTTTTGGTTTTGTTTTGTTTTTTGACAGAGTCTTGCTCTGTCGCCCAGGCTGGAGTGCAGTGGTGAGATCCCAGCTCACTGCAATCTCTGCCTCCTGGGTTCAAGCAATTCTCATGCCTCAGCCTCCTGCATGGCTGGGATTACAGGCACCAGCCACCACACCTGGCTAATTTTTGTGTTTTCAGTAGAGACGGGGTTTCACCATGTTGCCCAGATTGGTCTACAACTACTGACCTCAAGAGATCTGCCCATCTTGGCCTCCCAAAGTGCCGGGATTACAGGCATAATCTTGGCAGTTCTTTATACGATTTTGGCAGTTCTTTATACTATTTTGGCTGGTTTTGGCAATTCCTTATACTATTAAACACACACTTACCACATGACCCAGCAATCCTACTCATGGGTGTTTATTCATTTAAACTGGAAATCTATGTTGACACAAAAACTTGTAAGTGAACATTTATAGCAGCTTTATTTATAATTGCTAAAACTGGAAGCAACCCAAATGCCTTCAACCAGGGAAGGGATAAACAAGCTGTGATACTTCCATACAATGGAATATTACTCAGCAACAAAAAGTAACACACTACTGATACAAGCAACAACATGTACAAATCTCAAATGTATTATGCTAAACAAAATATGTCAGACACAAAAGGCTACATTCCATATGATTTCACTTACGTGATCTTTTGGCAAGACAAAACTATAGGAACATAAAATAAATCAGTCTTTGCAGGGGACTTGGCGGGGTGGGGGCGGGGAGGGATTTCCAAGGTGGAAGGAAGGAAGGAAGGAAGGAAAGAGGGAGGGAGGGAGGGAGCGGGGAAGAGGGGAAGGAAGACAGGAAGGCACATCCATGCCCCTCATTTGTTTTCCAGAAGTTGCACATTCTTTGTACTTGCCATGCCAGGCTGCAAGCTGAGCAATGCAGTCTATTTTAGGTAGTTGATGCCCAGCCAAAATTCAGAGATTAGTAATATGAATAAAGGTGAGAATAAAATAACAGGAACAACTAGCAGACTCCAGGGTTGAGAGTTGCCAGCAAGGAATTTGGGGGTACCTTCCTTTCTAAAACTCTACCTCTGCTTCAGGTGTTCTCACAAAGATTCTCTGTGGCTTATTATCTCTAAGGCCAACCACAGGGTCCTCTGATCAGCACAGTTCCCCTGAAGGGCTAAGTCTATGATATTGTTTCAGGGAAAATTTTAGGGGAAAAAAACATTTTGTTAAGTGGTGACCATAGTCCTTGGCTTCTCTTAGTCTCCATCTGCTCTACCTTCTCTTTATCCTCCCTACCTGCACTTGCTATGTAATTGCCAAATATTTGTGGAATAAATAAATGAAACTTTGCTTTAGAAACAAATAGGTTAAAACATGTCAATTTGCTGTTTCTATAGGTCAGGAATGGCATAGTATCAGCAATATCATATGGTGCAACCTAGTATGCAGATAAGTGTAAGGTGTGTTAGCTCCTATGAGGGTATATTACCAGTGCAACTTTCTCTGGAGATCTGTTGTTTACACTAATGCCATAGATATTGTGAATGTGCTCCTCCCCCACCCCCCATATTGTCTTCCTAGTGCTCATCCCCCATATTACATTTATTATATCTGATATACATATTTGTTTGTGTGTCTATTTCTGGACCCTAAACATGTGAAAGGAAGGGTACTTTTTTTTCAAATTTTACTTTAAGTTCTAGGGTACATGTGCAAAATGTGCAGGTTTGTTAGGAAGGGTACATTTTTTATTGAGCTTTGTATCACTAATGCCTAACACCAATCCTAATCTATAATGGGTACTCAATAAACACAGCATTAATTTACTATACTTTGAATATGCTGCATTTGTAACAAATTGACTTTATAAAAAAAGTGCTATAGGAGGAATCTTGTGTACTCCTTTATGTTTTCTGATAATTTACTTGTATTTCAAATAATTTACATCTGGCTTTTATATTCTTCATGGTGTTTTTAAAAATTGCATTGTAAAATCTGCCCGTGCCATTAATTCATCTGAGTCTATTTCAGGCAATCCCTATAGATTGCATAACACCAGAGCTCCTTCTGGTTTCTATATATACTTTTCTCCAGCAAGAAACTCAGAAGGCAGATCTAACTGCCTTTTGTAGTTTGCCCTTTACCCTGGCATTGTTTGATTAGGGAAACTTTAGGCAGTGAGTGAAGGAATAATTGGTTAGAAAGACTCAAGTCTTGATTTCTTGCTCTTATCTCCGGATGGCACAGGAAAGCTTTTATCAAGAGAATTTCAAGGTCAGAATGGAAAGTTTGCAAATGGACAGATGATACTTTTAAATGTATCATTTATTTTAATAGAATTATCTGTGTGATAATGGAGGAATTAAATGTATTAGTTGTTGAAGGAAATCTCTGTTTTGATATCTGTAGTATTCAAGTACATTTCCACCTAGTGGAGCATATCATTCTCTGAACCCGGTGCCTGCTTGGTATTCCTTGCCAAGCTGATTATAACCAAATGAATTCCCATCAGAGTGTTTACGCTGAAGACTATTTGAGAAAATCCCTATTTTGTAAATGTCTAAAATAATGTACATTGAGTTTCTCCAATATTGTTTTATTATAATAAATGTTTCATTTGGTTATAGTGGCTTGCTGGAAGTTCTTTTTGTGGATGAGAGAGGCAGACTAGCAAAGGGATAAAGTTGAACAAAAAAAAATGAAAAAAGTTATCTTTCAGGGCCTGAGGCATTTATAATAAACAGAATCAACTTTCTGGGCATGAAAAGACCATAAAAGACATGTTAAATGTGATTCTTCTGGGCTCTGTGCCTATTTCTTTACTTTCACAAGAGATGGAATTTATAAAAGACATATGTTGAATGCCTGGGTATTTGAAAGTGACACGAGTTGCTTATTAGTAATATACTTAGTGATTATTACAAAAATTATTTTTATATGGTGTAATTTATTCATTTACTCATTAAACAAATAGTTTTTGTGCACCTACCTTGTGCCAGACATTATGACAGGCACTGGGCATTCAGAGATGAGTAATTCATCCTCAGGGATCTCAGATTCCAGTAGAGGAGGCAGACACATAAGCATTTGGCTATTATGGAGTGCAGTATATACCGTGGGAGAGATATGTATAAGAATTACAGGAACACAGAGGACAGCCCATAGCCTAAGGAGGAAGGCAGCCGTATAAACACCGAGAGGCAACCCTTTCAACAAATTGCTCAAGGATGGGATTGTTAGCTTGGTAAATGAGAAGTGGGAGGACATTCTAGACATTGGGAAGAGATGAGTTGGTCTTCCTTAGATCAGAAACAGTGTTCCAGGATGCAAAAGCAGTTCAGTGGTTCTTATTTTTAAGGTGTGAATCAGAGTGTAATGAGAGAAGGGCTAGAGAACTAGGTGTGTGCTAGATCTTGCAGGGCCTTGTATGCAACATCAAGGAGCAGGAGTTTTTGTCTACCTATGTGATGAGGAGCCATTGGAAGCCTTTATTAGAAGAGGGAATGTTTTAAGATCAGCCTAGGAGCTGGGGACCATGGCACATCACAATATGGGGGGCGGGGGAGGAGCACATTCACAATATCTATGGCATTAGTGTAATGCCAGCCACTCAGGAGGCTGAGGCAGGAGGATCACTTGAGCCCAGAAGTTCCAGTCAAGCTTGGGTAATATAGCGAGACACCATCTCTTTAAAAAACAAAATATATATAAAAGAGGATCAGTCTTATAGCTGGGAAGTTAGGGGCAGCGATGGATTTTATGGAGAGAGGGCTAGAGGTGGGGAGTCAGGCTTCTATTGCCATCGTCTCAGTGACAGATGATGTGGTCTGAACTAGAGTGATGGTGATGGAGGTGGAGATAAAGGAGTAGAGGGATATTGAGAAAGTTGAATGGGCAGAACTGGGTGAAGGAGAAGAAAGAGCCAAAGAAATGAAAGGTTTCTACTTTCATTATGGGATGGATAGATTCATTAATCCAACAAATATTTAGTGAATGCTGAATATACACTAGCATTCTTCCAAATATTAGGGAATCAAATTGTGGAAAAGATTCCAAAATCCCAACCCTCATGGAGCTTCGTTTCTAATGCAAGTTAAGATGACTAACAAGATAAATCAACAAAATATATAATAAATACTACAAGAGAGCAAAAAGTGCTAGGGAGAAAAGTATTAAACAAAGAAAAGGATAGAACGTGGGGAAGGAGGGAAATTATAATTTAGATGGAACTATCTATGGAAAGCCTTATTGGGAAGACAGCAATTGAGTCAAATCCTGAGACTCAATTCTAGGGGAGGTATATTCTAAGCAAAGGGAACAGCAAGCATAAGTGCCATGCTGATGTATTCAAGGAACAGCAATTAGAACAGTGTGGCTGGAGTGAGCAGAGGATGATGTGCTCTGGCTAAACAGTCGAACTGTTGGCTTGATAATGGATGACAGGACAAGCAAAGAAGCTGGTAGATACATTAGGAAGCTTTTGCAGTAAGCTACGTTAGAGACCATGGGATGAAATGTGATTATATACTGACAACCTGTCCTGAGTGGTGGGGTATGCCTGTGCCCAGTCCTTCCCCACTGCCAGCCTCCTTTATTCCCCAGCTTGTCTTGGTCCTCACAGCTTGTGCCCTCCTCAGCCACCTGCCATCCTTCAGCTCCCTCTCCTCTGTGCCTCACCTCAACCTGCATATCTGCATCTCACATGTCTCCCAGGTCCATCTCTACCATGCTCTACCCTTTATTCAAATACTTGATGTAGCTCCACCCTACCCCAACCCCTCACCTTCCCATGTTATAAACAAACTTGTGTGTCAGTCATTTTCTTGGTTTCACCACTGGATATGCATCCCTGATAATATAATTTAGTTTTGCCTGTGTTTGAACTCCTGTGAATAGAATCAAGTAGTATGTTACCGTACTGTGTGTGGCATCTTTCCCCCAATATTTTGTTATGTGTGGCCATTGTGTGCCACAATTTATTGATCCGTTTTGCTGTTGGTAGACATTTGGGTTATCTCTACTTAGTGGTTATTAGAAACAATGTTGCAATAAACGTTTTTATATGTGTTCCCTGTTATACACACTTCTCCTGGGTCCATACCTAACAGTATAGAATATGTGTCTCTGCAACTTTGCAAGGTACCACCGCATTTTTTCCAAAAAAGCTTGTACCAGAACTTGTACCAGCTACATATAAAAGATCCTCTTGTTCCACATCCTTGTGAATGTTTCTGTCATCCTACTGTATTTTTTAAACCAATCTGGTTTTAAAAATGTATTGTGGTATTTCATTGTAGTTTTAACTTGTAGTTCTCTGATTTCTAATTAAATTCAGGGACTTTCAGCATGTTTAATGGCTATCGGGATTTTTTTCTTTGTGAAATTGTTTAAGTCTTTCATCCATTTTTTTCTATTGTGTGACTCCACTTTTTCTTATCGATTTGTACTTGTTCATTAAATATGTTGCATATTAGTTCTTTGTGGGTTATATATGTTCCAGGTATGTTTTCTAATCTTGTATCACTCATTTTCATTCTCTTAATAGTACCTTTCAATTAAGAAACATTTACAATTTTTATGTAATTGATTTATCAATTTTTGTCTTTTGTGGTTAGTTCCTTTATATTTTATGTAAGAAATAATTTCCTGACTTCAAAGTCATTGATATAGTTTGGCTGTGTCCCCACTGAAATCTCAAGTTGAATTGTATCTCTCAGAATTCCCACATGTTGTGGGAGGGACACAGTGGGAGGTAATTGAATTATGGGGGCTGATCTTTCCCGTGCTATTCTCATAATAGTGACTAAGTCTCATGAGGTATGATGGATTTATCAGGGGTTTCCGCTTTTGCTCCCTCCTCGTTTTTCTCTTGCTGCCATCATGTATGAAGTGCCTTTTGCCTCCTGACATGGTTCTGAGGCCTCCCCTGCATGTGGAACTGTAAGTCCAATTAAACCTCTTTTTCTTCCCAGTCTCAGATATGTCTTTATCAGCAGCATGAAAACGGACTAATACAGTAAATTGGTTCCAGTAGAGTGAAGTGTTGCCAAAAAGATACCCGAAAATGTGGAAGTGACTTTGGAACTGGTATCAGGCAGAGGTTGGAACAGTTTGGAGGGCTCAGAAGAAGACAGGAAAAATGTGGGAAAGTTTGGAACCTCCTAGAGACTTGTTGAATGGCTTTGACAAAAATGCTGATAGTGATATGAACAATGAGGTCCAGGGTGAGGTGCCCTCAGATGGAGATGAGGAACTTATTGGGAACTGGAGCAAAGGTGACTCTTTTTGCCCCTGCCCTAGAGACTTGTGGAACTTTGAGCTTGAGAGAGATGATTTAGAATATCTGGCAGAAGAAATTTCTAAGCAGCAAAACACTCAAGAGGTGACTTGGGTTCTGTTAAAGGCATTCAGTTTTAAAAGGAAACAGAACATAAAAGTTCAGAAAATTTTCATCCTGACAATGCAATAGAAAAGAAAATCCCATTTTCTGAGGAGAAATACAAGCTGGCTGCAGAAATTTGCATGAGTAACAAGGAGCTGAATGTTAATTCCCAAGACAATGAGGAAAATGTCTCCAGGGCTTGTCAGAGGTCTTCACAACAGCCCATTTCATCACAGGGCAGAGGTGTAGGAGGAAAACATGGTTTCATAGGCTGGGCCCAGGGTTCCTGTGCTAGGGACTTGGTGTCCTGCATCCCAGCCACTACAGCCATAACTAAAAGGGGCAAAGGTACAGGTCAGGCTGTGGCTTCAGAGGGTGCAAGCCCCAAACTCTGGCGGCTTCTATGTAATGTTTAAGCCTGTGGGTGCACAGAGGTCAAGAATTGAGGTTTGGAAACCTCTGCCTAGGTTTCAGAAGATGTATGGAAAGACCTGGATGTCCAGGCAAAAGTTTGCTGCAGGGATGAGGCCCTCATGGAGAACCTCTGCTAGGGCAGTGCAGAAGGGAAATGTGGGGTTGAAGCCCCCACACAGAGTCCCTACTGGGGTACTGCCTAATGGAACTGTGAGAAGAGGGTCAACATCCTCCAGACCCCAGAGTCGTAGATCAACCAACAGCTTGCACCTTGCACCTGGAAAAGCCGCAGACATTCAATGCCAGCCCGTGAAAGCAGCCGGAAGGAGGCTGTACCTTGCAAAGCCATAGGGGCAGAGCTGCCCAATATCATGGAAACCCATCTCTTGCATCAATGTGACCCGGATTTGAGACAGGGAGTCAAAGGAGATCATTTTGGAACTTTAAGATTTGACTGCCCTGCTGGATTTTGGACTTCTGCGGGGCCTATAGCCCCTTTGTTTTGGCCAATTTCTCCCACTGGAATGGCTCTATTTACCCAATGCCTGTACCACCATTGTATCTAGTAAGTAACTAACTTGCTTTTGATTTTCTAGGCTCATAGGTAGAAGGGACTTGCCTTGTCCAAGATGAGACTTTGGACTTGGACTTTTGGGTTAATGCTGAAATGAGTTGAGACTTTGGGGAACTGTTGAAAAGGCATGATTGGTTTTGAAATGTGAGTATATGAGATTTTGGAGGGGCCAGGGGTGGCATGATATGGTGTGGCTGTGTCCCCATCCAAATCTCAACTTTAATTGTATCTCTCAGCATTCCCATGTGTTATGGGAGGGGCCCAGTGGGAGGTAATTTAATCATGGGTCAGGTCTTTCCTGTGCTATTCTCGTTATAGTGAATAAGTCTTACATGATCTGATGGGCTTATAGGGGTTTCTGCTTTTGCTTCTTCCTGATTTTTCTCCTGCCACCACCACGTAAGAAGTGCCTTTTACCTCCCACTATGATTCTAAAGCCTCCCCAGCCGTGTGGAACTGTAAGTCCAATTAAACATCTTTTTCTTCCCAGTCTCAGGTATGTCTTTATCAGCATCATGAAAATGGACTAATACAGTCATGAATCCATTTTCCTTTTAATCTTCTAAAGGCTTTATTATTTTGCCTCTAATACTCAGACCCATAATCCTAGACTTGTTTTTTTTTAATGGTATGAGGTAAATGTCTAATATTACTTTTTATCGTAAGGATAGCCAGTTGTCCCAGTACCTTTTATTGTAAGCTCTGTCCTTTCCACTGTTTTGCAATTCCATCTGTGCCATAGGCAAGTGTCTCTAAATCTACTTCTGAACCCTCCATTCCATTTTATTTGTCTATGTCCATGGGCAAATACTATTCTACCTTAGATATTATAGCTTTGTAATGAGTGTTGTTATAGAAAATGTCCTCCTCCCTTGTTGTTCTTCTTCATAAGTGTCTTTTTAACTCTCGAACCTTTGCATTACATTTTAGAAACTATTTAACAAACCCTATTGAGGGTTGTTTAATATTGTAATGAATATATGAATAAATTTGGCAAGAATAGAGAGCTTTGCAAAATAAAGAACATAGTATACATTTTCACTTACTTAGGTCTTCTTTAATTTTAATTTCTCTCATAAAGTTGTTTTGTCTTTTTTTCATTAAGAAAGTAAAAGAATAAAGAATGGCTACTCCACAGGCAGAGCAGCCTCTTATAAAGTTTTATTGTTTCTTTGCAGAGGTCCTATACAATCTTTTGCCAGATTCATTTCTACATATTTGGTGTCTTTGTTATTGAAAATAGTATCTTTAAAAAAATTGTGTCTTATTTTTTCTGGAACATAAAAATATAATTTATATTGATTTTATAAGCAACCTTGGTATACTAACATTAATACATATTAATATGAGTACTATCAATTCTAATAATTTTTGTGTACATTATGTTAGGTTGTCCATGTATAGGATATTGCTACCTATGAATGACAATTTTGCTTCCTTTTACCAGTGCTTATACCTTTTACTTATTTTTCTTGCCTTGCTGCACTGGTTAGAACCTCCATTACAGTATTGAATAGAAGCATTGTAAGGGCCATTTTTGTCTTGTTCCTGACCTGAAAGAGAACATTCTCAGATTAAATAAGTTAACTTTTGGCTGGGCGCGGTGGCTCATGCGTGTAATCCCAGCACTTTGAGAGGCTGAGGCGGGTGGATCATGAGGTCAGGAGATCAAGACCATCCTGGCTAACATGCTGAAACCCCATCTCTACTAAAAATACAAAAAAAAAAAATTTAGCCAGGCATGGTGGCAGGCGCCTGTAGTCCCAGCTACTGGGGAGGCTGAGGTAGGAGAATGGTGTGAACCTGGGAGGCGGAGCTTGCAGTGAGCCAAGATTGCGCCACTGCACTCCAGCCTGGGTGACAGAGCGAGACTCCATCTCAAAAAAAAAAAAAAGTAGTTACCTTTTAGTTTTAGTTTGCCAGAAGTATATGTATGTATGAATGTATGTGTGTATATATATATATGTATATTACTATTATTGAATACTTTTTCTGATTCTATGTTTACCTTCTTTTTCTATTTCCTATTTCATATGGTATGCTTTATTCTGGAGAGTTTCTTCTAATCTAGCTTTCAGATGATCAATTATTTAGCTATTTCTCATCTGCCATTAATCTCATATACTGATTTTTTTTTTTTTTTTTTTTTTGAGACGGAGTTTTACTCCTGCTGCCCAGCCTAGAGTGCAATGGCGTGATCTCAGCTCACTGCAACCTCTGTCTCCCAAGTTCAAGCGATTCTCCTGCTTCAGTCTCCTGAGTTGCTGGGATTACAGGCACCCACCACCATACCTGGCTAATTTTTGTATTTTTAGCAGAGACAGGGTTTCACCATGTTGACCAGGCTGGTCTCGAACTCCTGACCTCAGGTGATCCAGCCACCTTGGCCTCCCAAAGTGCTGAGATTACAAGTATGAGCCACCACGCCCAGCCTAATGCACTGAATTCTTAATACCAGTTTTCAGTTTTGGAATTGATATTTGCTTATTTTTCAAAATTTTAAATGTCAATGTTCATAATTTAAAATTCCTTGATTAAAATTTTAAGCTCAGCTTTCATCTCCATGAACACAGTAAGTACTGTTATTTTACAATCTGTTTGTGATAATTTCTACAGATGCCTTTTGTTTTCGCTGGTTCTGGCTCAGGTTCTTTCTCTTCATGTACCTTGCACTTTGGTTATTTACTAGACATTGAATTAAAAATGCTTACAGAAATAACTTGATATGTAAGTAATATTAGCCTCTTCCAATGAACACAATGCATCCTTCTGCCATATTCCTGAAAGCATTAAAAGTCCAGGACCAAAGCTTGAAGCCTTTTTAATTGCTCCAGTTATCAAGGATCCCAGCTGACTGCTGAAATTTTTCACTTGGATTCCTTTATGATCTTTCCAAAGCCCTGTCCTCCTCCCTGAGTTGGTGAATGCCCCAGTGCTTACCCTCAATTTTTCACAACAGAATCTCTGATTTGGAGTAGCTATCCAAATTTCCAAAAGGAGATCTTCACTTGCCACATTCATTCCTCACCATCTTGTTAAGTTCTTTAAGAGGTTGTTATTATTAATTATAAAAAATACTGAATAGTTATTTTTTAGTTTAGCAGAAAGTTTGGTCTGAAATACTAATCTGTCGTTATTGGTTTTATTTTCAAATAGACTTATGTTTTAAAAAATGAGTCAATTTAAGGAAAGATGTTAATAACATAGATTATTTGTGGATCTGGTTAGAAGGGGACAGTCTAATGACTGAGGTTTACCAAACACAGTGTAGTGGCTAGAACCACAGGTGCTAGTCAAATTGACTTGGTCATGTCTTATCTAGATCAATTGTGAGTTTGTTAACATTGAACATGTTACTAACACCTCTAAGCCTCAGTTTCTTTGTATATAAAATAATGAAAATTAAAAAACAACTCCTTTGGGAGGCCGAAGCGGGCGGATCACAAGGTCAGGAGATCGAGACCATCCTAGCTAACATGGTGAAACCCCGTCTCTACTAAAAATACAAAAAATTAGCCAGGCATGATGGCGGGTGCCTGTAGTCCAGCTACTCGGGAGGCTGAGGCAGGAGAATGGTGTGAACCCGGGAGGCGGAGCTTGCAGTGAGCTGAGATCGCGCCACTACACTCCAGCCTGGGTGACAGAGCAAGACTCTGTCTCAAAAAAAAAAAAAAATAACTCACTGTGTTGTTGTCAGTATTGAAAGAGGCCATGCCTGTAAATGACATGGCATAGTCCCTGGCATTTAGAATAGTAAACACTTCATAGCATTTAGCTATTATTTCCCCTATTTGTGAGTCAGACAGAAAAATGACAATAGTATATATTTAGATCAATCATTATTCTCCTTGACTATGACAAAACATTAGCCTAATTTGGAACATTCTCAGTAGGTGTGAACGGTAAGTATCAGGAATGGTCATTATCACCTCAAAGAAATGTAAGCCAAATCCTTTAAAGGACTTTTTGCATGAAATAGCCAACCCTGCTGTGAATAGCCATTGAAGTTGTATATTGTACTGCCCAATTTTATGCAAATGTTATCATCCCCTCGAGTTGTGATGTGCGTTTATTCAACTTGCACAACTAACTACATGCAATGGCACTGGGAAAATTCTTCAATAATGGTATAGTCTCCATACATTTGCAATATTAATTTGCAAACCACCATTGGACTTAAGGTACCTGAATTTCTGCATCTGTCAAAGGAGGGTTGAGCTACATTATCTCCAGCTCTAAACTTCTATGATTTGCATGTAAAATGCAATTTCAGTATCTCTGTAGGAGATTTACATCTTTTAGTAAATTTCTAGTATTAGCTGGGCAGTTTCGAATTTGTAGGCTGATAATTAGCATGAAAACATCATACTTTTTCTATTTGTCATATTAACAAAGCATACGTATTCTAGAACAAATGTGTGACATTTAAAATCACAGGGCTTAGTCTGACCTAAGTGGCCTTTTCAAAGTCTGTTTCAGCACCATAATTATCTGTGTATAAAGGACCATATCAAATGCCTTCTTCACAATATTTCGAATGGCTGAAAGAAAAATCCTCATCAGTGATAATAGAAATGCTGTCTTGTGTGTCTGAATGCAGTTTCAGCTCACTTAATGCGATAACTTCATGCCCAGTCTTAAAGGCAGCTCATGAGTATAATGAGGCAGTTTTTTTGTTTTGTTTTGTTTTGTTTTGAGACCAAGTCTCACTCTGTCACCCAGGCTGGAGTGCAGTGGCGTGATCTCGGCTCACTGCAACCTTCGCCTCCCATAACGTGGCACTTTTTTTGTTAGTTTTTTGTTTTTGTTTTTGTTTTGAGACCGAGTCTCACTTTGTCACCCAGGCTGGAGTGCAGTGGGATGATCTCGGCTCACTGCAACCTCCACTTCCCAGGTTCAAGAGATTCTCGTGCCTCAGCCTCCCAAGTAGCTGGGATTACAGGCACATGCCACCAGGCCTGGCTAAATTTTTTTGTATTTTTAGTAGAGACAGGGTTTCACCATATTGGCCAGGCTGGTCTTGAACTTCTGAACTCGAGTGATCAACTCGCCTCTGCCTCCCAAAGTGCTGGGATTACAGGCGTGAGCCACTGAGGCAAGGCAGTTTTTAATGCAAACCCAGTAAACTCCCAGTGCCTCATCCTGACCTGAGAAGACTCTTGAAAAGCTCCAAATCATATAACTAACTTAGAACTACATATCACCGTTTTACATGTTAATCCTTTTACTTAACCAAATCCATTTACTTCTTTTTTTTTCAATAAATTAGACATTTTTTAAAGCCTTTCAGGAATCTATAGATATAATGATAATTCTTTGATTTTAAAGTGAATAGATGCTCAGGCCATAAATTTCTGTGGGTACAGAGAAGTACTGCTGATGATGTGCATAGAAGAGTCTGTCTGGAACTTCCATTGTAAGAGAAACCCTCATCATAGGATATACTTTTTCAGAGTCATCATGACTACTTACACTCTTCCAAAGCAATAGTAATTTCTCCAGAGATTTTTTTTTCTCAATTTAAATTTTTCCCATCAAGAATCTTTTAGAAAATACTTTGCATAAATATAACCAACTGCAACTCTGACTTCCAGCTGTCACCAAAGGTCTCTAAAGAATATACTTTGATTATAAAACTAGATTGACTGGGATTTGATAAAGAAAGAGACTCCAAAAAGCCACAGAACCATTAGGCCTCTTTGTTCATATAAATTCCCTAGTATAAAGCCATAGAGAAGTGCTAATATCAAAAAGTTCTTTCTTTTTTGAGAAAGGAAAAACCAAATTATTACCTAGAAGCAAATGGCGTGGCTCCCACTCGTGCATCCAGATGCTATGAATGGAAACCTATTATATTGTCTAAACCTAAACAATATAACAATCACAATTAGTTCTCTTCCTTAATTTTGCAAAATACTTTGACATATATTTTTCTGTCATCAGAGCTATCTTATAAGAGAAGACAAATTATTATCCCTAAGCCACAGGTAAGGACATTGAGTCACAGAAAATTGGCCAGCCAGAAGTTACACAGCTCATCGGCATTTGATTTGGGACTAGAATTTATTCTACAGATTCTTAGCAATGGCATTTCCCAAAGACTACAGAATCACTTATGAGGAAGTAGAGATGAAGGGGAGAATGCTGCTCAGAGAAAAGAGAGCAAGTGTTTTTTCTTCCTCCTTCTCTTTTTCCTGGTTCCTTGCCCTCCAACACTCCTGCCAAGGCAAAGTGAGTTGGCCTTGTCCCCATATTTTGTGGCCAATTTATAGAATTCATATAAATCCATTTGACTATGTTGACTTGCTCCTTTCATCTTGAAATCCTTTTATCTTTGCTTCTGAGAATCTTCACTGGCCAGTTTTTTTTCTAGTCCCTAGCCACCTGTCAGACTCACTTGGACTATAGTAGTATTCTCCCACATTGACTTCTCTACCACCAGCCTTGTGATCCTAAATCCATCTTCCAAATAGCCACCAGAATAATCTACTTGAAACAAATCTGACCATGTTACTTTCCTGCTATAAACTTGTTTGATGGCTTCTCATGATCCTTGGTTGTCAATTCTCTTAGACCCAATGCTCCCTTTTTGTAACAAATACTCTATAATATTTCATTTACTCTCCCCAAATGAAATCCATAGGAAATATAGTTGGCTGACTTACATAGCTTGAAAATAAAATTAATGCCTGAACAATAATGTAAAAGAGAAATAAAAATAAAATAACTGAGCATAAAATAATATATATTTTAATGTGTAAATATTTGGATGTGACATCACCAGGAGACACATTGGCCAGTTGCTTGCACCTATGTTTAACACAGTGACTATGACAGCTGCAGGTGTCGACGGATCTAGATGTTTGTATTCATGACTCAAACCCATGAACGGTGTTGCTGTCATTAATTTTCTAAAATGGAAAAATTCAGGGACATAGTCTATAACAACTTTTCATACTTTAATGTAAACCTGAATCACCTGAAAATCTCTTTAAACTGCAGATTTTGGGGTGAAGCCAGGACTGCATTTCTAACAAGCTCCTAGATGATACCTGTGCTACTAGTTCACAAACTACATGTTGAATAGCCAGAGCCTAAACTTGGGAAACTTCATTTGTATTCAGAGGCTAATGACATCTAGGGACATTCTAGTAAGATCTGAAGTCCCATGCTAAACTTCATGAATTCTCACTTCTAGTATGGGGTCATCTATATGTTGGAGTAACTGCTATCCTGGAACATAGCCCTGGAGGCCAGTAACCCTTGTCTCTGAGCCCAGAGGAAGGGCCAGGAAGTTGCAAAGAAAACACTATGCTCTTTTCTGGGGAATCAGTGGCTGATGTTGGAATCCTTTCCTAAGCACTTGCAGTATTTTTTTTTGGTTGGGTGGGGGAGGCACAGTGTAGCAAGGTAGATCATGCTGAACCTAAATGTTCATGTCATAAATCTATGCAGGTGCCTGAGACAGATGCATGAGAGCTAGTGATGGAGGGGTGGCACAGTGAATGAGTCCATCAAATCAGCAAGTAATAAGCATGATTCATTTCTGTAAGGAACCCAGAATCACTGTGGCGCAGAAATACTAGAGGGAATGCAGGGTCAGCTAGCATCTCTAGGGTGTGGCATCTTTGTGAGCATCGGGAGATGGCATTCAAAGAGAGCTTCTGTAAGAGCAGCTGCAGATTTAGTGGATGCATAGCAGGAGATGGCAGATCTTCCCCTGAGGTCTGCAAACAAAGAGGCACGTGCCCATCAGGTACATTCTTGTTAGTGTATCTTCTGTTACAACCCAGAAGTACTTTGGGGGGGCATTTTATAGTGGAAGGAGGTGAGCATGAGGAGGCAATAACATTTGTACACAAATGCAAATAGGATTTCATGTGTAATCACTGGTCAAAGAAATCTTGGGACATTGGGGATATATTGTTATTATGTTTACTACTAATCAGGTCCTTCACTGTTGTTCCCTATATATCATGCCTGCAATCACCAAAATATACACTTTTAACCCATCTTCATCTTCTTTTAGCTTGATTCCTTCTGTATCAGGTCTGTATGACTCCTATCAAAATTTTCCTCTGATTGTTATAAAATGTTCTTCTAAATTGTAATTTGTAGCACAGAAAGAAAATCCTTTCTTGGTTCTTTTTTCATAGCCAGTCATTCACTTCTCACATCCTCCAGCCTCTTCCAAAGTCATGATCTCATATTAGAAGAAAAAGTGAATCCACCTCTTATGTTTCCAAGGCTTTAAATCCTTTTTAAATTGACAAACAAAAATTGCATATATTTATGGAGTACAATGTGGTGTTTTGCTATATGTATACGTTGTGGGATGATTAAGTCAAGCTAATTAATATATCCATCACCTCACCTACTTATCACAAGACTTCAAATTCTGAGAGGAGTTTTTATGGTGGATGAGATACATTCTGGATTTCATTGTTTCATGCTTTCCCAGTGAATGAGCAGAAGTATAGGAGTTGGTATGCTTGACTCAAGGCCAGTTCTTCTTGAATGTTGACTGGATACTCCAAGAAGATAGATTCCCCACATCAGGCCTGCATTTGGCTGCCCCATCCTCTGCAATAAGCTACTATACATCCATCTCGGCACAGCACTGTGCATCCTACTCTCAGGGGCTGGGGATTCTGCAGCTTCATCAAAAGGTCTGAGTCTGCCTTGCCTGGAGACAGCTTCATATTTAACCTATAGTTAAGGCATTATAGAGTTTCCTCTTTTTCTCATCTATGTCAAAGATAAGAATTACCAAAGAATTGGCAGTAGTTGTGTACTTTTTCTTTTTGACTTTTATTCAAGAATACTTTATTCCATTCATCCAAGAACTATACTTCACCTTCCATAAACCAGAGGTATAGAGAAATATTACCAAACCCTTCTCCTCCATCAATGAGACCGGTGTGCATTTAGGACTCATATACTGTGTTGGTCTCTACCTCTAGCACATGATCTGCTTGTTCCTGAGATTGTTTCAAGATGATTCTTAAGTCTGAAATTGAGCTAAAGTTCTTTGTGCTTTCCCCAGAATTTCCCACTATAAATCTTCTTATGAAACCTCTTGGAATGCTGTCTTGAAGCTTGTTAGACAATTTTCCTGTCATCTAAGAGCTAACTTATATTTTGTCCTGATATTAACCAACTGAACATCAGCCCTGCCTTTTGAACTTGGATTGGAGGAGTGGAAATGGAAAAGAAGGATCAAATAAAACAAAGAATTAATTAATGCAACTTGTCATATGGAAGCAAAGGATGTAGGATGCCTGAGATTTCTAAGCTAAAGTAGTTAGGGAAATAGAGAAACAGGAAGAGCAATTTACTTTTGTGACAAAATCAGTAAGCTTGGTTTTAAGGCATGTTGTTTAAATGACAGTAGTAACCCTAAATAAAAATACTTAGTAGTCACATATTATCTGATTTCCGTACTATAATAGTCCCCACTTATCCATGAGGGATACATTCCAAGACCCCTGGTAGATGCCTGAAACCACAGATAGTACCAAATTCTGTATTTATATTCTTTTCCTATGATAAAGTTTAATTTATAAATTAGGCACAGTAAGAGCTGAACAAGAATAATAAAACAATTATAGCAACATATTGCAATAAAAGTTATATGAACGTGGTCTCTCGCTCTCAAAATACTTTACTGTACTGTGCTCACCTTTCTACTTCTGATCTGTTGGTTTGATAACCAAGATGGCCACAAAGTGACTAATGGGCAGGTAGTGCATACAGCATGGATGTGCTAAACAAGGGAATGATTCATCTCCTGGCCAGGACACAACAGGACAGCATGAAATTTCATCATACTACTCAGAACGGCATGCAACTTAAAATTTATGAATGTTTTATTTTTGAAATTTTCCATTTAATGTGTTTCTAACCATGGCTGACCTTGGGTAACTGAAACTGTGGAAAGTGAAACCATAGGTAAAGGGGGACTACTGTATAAGACACATAGATATATTGCAAGGTATTCATTTAGTGGTGAACTAGTAATTGAGAGATTTAGAAAAGTATATATAAAAGCCTCAAAGTAGCTTATTAACCCCCCAAAAATCTTCTTCATTAAGTCTATTAGATGATGAAAGTGAAGGTGATGATGATTATGCTGAAACAGTGAATGGATCAATTTCACAAAGGCACTATGTTACAAATGTTTGCAATGCTTGGTTATAAATACTAAGCAATTATTTGTATAATTTTCCCTTATACATTTTTATCTGAAATCACATCCAATGTAGATTTTCCATTTGTCTTAGGAGCTATTTTCCAGCATTTATCTATGAAGTTATGAAACATTGAATGAAATTCAGGAGCTGTCCTCTGATAGGGTGCGCATATGTGGCTTCTGTCTACCACTATATCAGCTTTTACCATTTTGAAAATACTAAGAGTGCTTTCTATAATTGGAAAAGTACTCCCCCCTGGTAACAGTGCCTGTGGATATAATCAACATGTATATGTAATATGCATGTGCCAGAAAGCTGTGCCAAAAAGAGTTGAGCTATATTTGTATCATCATCAAGGAACTTGAGAAATCTATCCTTCGGAATAGACTAGCTTTCTCATGCTTGCTAACAAAAGCTACTTTTGTATGGACAGCCATGGGAAGTGGTGTCAGTTGTCAAAAGTGATAACAATCCAATCCTTTACAAGATCCCAGGTTTGCCTATGAATTGCTCTCTATATGGACATTTCTTAGGTGTAGGATTCATCTGAATCACTTGAGTATAGCTTTAGTGGTTGGTTATCAGAATCAAGGACTCTTTTCCTCATACAAAGTAAAGTAACCCTATCCTTTGCTGTTTGCTTGTGTCCTAAATGATACGATGATTAGTACACTTGTGTCGTCTCTCCAGCCCTGGCATGAATCCTTGTACAGAGTAATACCCCACTTCTGTATGAGACCAAACCTATACAAGCCACCTCACTTGTTTTTCATATTATTCTCATGAGGCTATGTCACAAAATGTGCAGGTAAAATAAAACAATGCCAATTTACAAATGACTTTAGTGAAGAATAAATGTTAATGTTTAGCAAGTTTGACATTACTATTTTATTGCTTTTCAATAAGTCTAAAATACTGTGTTCATATATCTCCTTATGATTCTAATTGAAGAGACATACTTAAGTATTAAAAATCCAACAGTTTAGCCATGTAACTTTGCAATCTTATATCTCATGCATGAAGACATGCCTAAAAATATTACTCACCAAAGAAGGAAAAAATGCATACTTGTGTTCCTTACAGAGAATATTAGTGTAGGTTCTACTTTGTTCTGTTGTTAACTTCCCTTTTGAACTGAAATACTTTCTATTTTGTTCTGTTATTTACTTCCTTTAGACTTAGCAGGGATAGCACCTAAAGTGGAGCCCAAGACAAGGGCTTATGTGCAGGTAATTTATTTCAGAAAATGACATACATCAAGGAAGAAAAGTAGAGGCTTTGAAAGAGTCAAACAAGGAAGGAGGAAAAGCCATTCCAAGGATGCATTATTTTGTTGGTCACCACTATGGGCACTACAGTGTTCATCTGTGTTCATTCCAATTAGGTATCCTGTGAGGAGCCACAGAGAGTGTGCCTTATAACTATTCTTCCAAGGGGTAGAATAGAGAAACATGTACTCATCAGCTTCCCTCCACCAGTGGTCAAGAGTTGACCAATAGGGTATAAACTTTCTTGCATTTCTAGGTTTACACACACTTCAGAATGAATAAGTTTTTGCAAACACTTTACATGGGGGTTGGAGGGCAGAGAAACCCTGGAGCGGAGAGTGAGATACATGGCGCAAGTCAGATGAGGTTGAGTTGCTGCCACGTCCTACCTATGAGCAGCTGGTTGCCACGACAATAGCTGCAGTTAAGACGTTGGCCAAGAGCCAACAGGTGCATGAACATGTACTAAAACATGAGTGAACTGCAGGTTAAAACCACCATGAGATACCGTCTGACACCTGAAAGAATGGCATGACCAAAAAGACGAGAGAACGAGCGTCAGCGAGATGTAGAGAAAAAGGAATCCTTCTGTACTGTTGGTGGGCATGTAAATTGGTACAGCCATTATGAAAAAAATGGTATAGGTGTTCCTCACAAAATTAAAAGTAGAACTACCATATGCCCAGCAATTTGTCTTCTGAATATATACCCAAAGAAAATGAAATCATCACCAATCAAAGATAGCTGCACTTCTGTGTTCATTATTCACAATAGTCAAGATATGAAAACAACCTAAGTGTCCATCAAGGGATGAAAGGATCAAGCAATTGTGGCATGTATACATCCAACAGAATATTATTCAGCCATAAAAAGAAGGCAATTCTGCCATTTGCAGCAACACGGATGAACCTGTGCTAAGTAAAATAAGTTAGAGAAAATGAAATACTGCATGATCTCACTTACATGTGGAATCTAAAAATGTTGAACTCATAGAAGCAGAGAGTAGAATGATGATTGCCAGGGGCAAGGGCATGGGAGGAAAGGGGAGATTTTAGTCAAAGGGTACATACTTTCGTTTATAAGATAAATAAGTTCAGGGGATCTAATATACAGCATGGTGACTATAGTTAACAGTCCTGAGTTGTATATTTGAAATGCGCTTGAATATTCTCACCACAAAACAAAACAAAACAAAAAGGGTTACTAGGTGAGGTGATAAATGTGTTAACTAACTTGATTGTGGTAGTCATGTCACAAAATTCATAGATATAGAATCATCATGTTGTATGCCTTAATATAATTTTGTTTGTCAATTATACCTCAATAAATCTGGAAAATTTTAAAAATTTGGTGTAGAGGACGTGAGATGGTTCACAGATGTTTGATTTATCAGCTAATAAAGAATAGTGAAGGAGGAGTTTAAAGGAGGTCAGGCAAATGCTTTAAAGGAGGTGTAAGATATTACCACACCCTATAAGAGGGCGTAAATCAGCCCCTCTCCCCCACAAAACTGGCCCTCCAAACTCTGACAATATCATGTGCTAGTGAAGAAGCGCAGTAACTGGAACCCTTATGCATTGCTGATGGACAGACAGAAAAAAGTACAGCCATTTTGGAAAAACAGTTTGGCAGTTTTTTATAAAGTTAAACATATACGACTCAGCAATGCTACTGATTATTTATCCAAATGAAATAAAAACTTATGTTCACACAAAACCTGCACATGAATGTGTATAGCAGCTTAATTTGTGATCACCAAAAACTGGAAACAACCCAAATGTCCTACAACTAATGAATGTATAAACAATCCGTGGTGCTTCCATACAATGGAATACTTCTCAAAGTATTCAGAGGAATCAACCACTCATACATGGAACAACATGGATGAGCATCAGATACATTATGCTAAGTGGAAGAAGCCAACCGCAAGGACTCCATACTGTGTAATTCCTTTTATATAACGTTCTAGAAAAGGCAAAACTATAGGGACAGAAAATAGGGCTGAAGCCACTGTATCGTGAGTGAAGGACTGACCAGTCCAGGAGAAAAGGCAGAGAGATAATGGACACTTTTTCAGTTAAGGCTGAGGTTTTATATTTATATGAAAGCAGAGTTAAATTCTTTTAGAGATCAATGACAATCTCTAATTTATATGCTTTTCTATTGTTAAAATGACATAGTTACTTATCTCCTGTTTAGTTCTAATACTATTATATGTCTGCTAATAGGTTATGACCTAGAGGTAGATGTAAAACGCTGAATAACAACAGTCCTTGCCCTTAAAAACCTGTATTTTCTGATAGGGAAGGCAACTGTAAAATAAAAATTTTCAATTCAGTGTGACTAATTATGTAAGAAGTACATGTCCTCGATATGGTGATAATGCCAAGAGTGAAATGATTGCCTTGTCCCCTCCTGGGTCTGGGAAGGCATTACAGAGGAAGAGATGCTTGAGCTGAGTCTAAGCAAGCAAATAACATTTTATTATTATAACAAGAGGTGTGTAGGTGTGGCAGGGCATTCCAGAAGTGGAGAAGAATATCCAAAGCCATGGGGGCTGAAAACAGCACGGCGAGTTTGATGTTTGGTGTGGGTGGAACACAGGTTGCATGTGGGGAGAAGAAAGGAATGAATGTTCTTTGACAGATAATAGAGGGCCTGGCATGTCATGCTAAGATTCGGAGTTTTATCTAGTTCAGGAGAGGTTGAAATTTGATAGCCTGAATATTAAGCTAGGGCTTCATATGTTTGTTTTTAAGAATGTGGGTATATTTTCATGCCCATCAATGCCACACACATATATATATGCTGGAATACTAGTACTCAGCCATAGAAAGGAATGAAGTAATGGCATTTGTAGCAACCTGGATGGGATTGGAGACTATTATTCTAAGTGAGGTAACTCAGGAATGGAAAACCAAACACTTTATGTTCTCACACATAAGTGGGAGCTAAGCTATGAGGATGCAAAGGCATAAGAATGAACAATGGACTTTGGGGCTCAGGGAGAAAGGATGGGAAGAAAGTGAGGGATAAAGGACTACAAACTGGGTTCACTGTATACTGCTCAGGAAGTGGGTGCACCAAAATCTCACAAATCACCACTAAAGAACTTATTCACGTAGCCAAATACCACCTGTTCCCCCCAAAAAAACTATGGAAATAGATTTAAAAAGAATGTGGGTGTATATTCAACATGAACATTATGGAAAATGTGCATACAAATCCAGGCTTCCAGCTTCTCTTGAAAAATTGGAACATCTGGTGACCGCGGGCCTACACTCATTCCTATGTGGCAGCAACTGGCTGGAGTCAAAAGCAGCTGCCTCCCTTAAGTGCCTTGAGGCGGAGCATGTGCCTCTTCCTCTGGGTGTAGTCCCAACCACCACCTGTCATTTTACACCCAGCCCTCTTTACTCACTTTTGTACCTGCCTGCCCCTGGCAGATATTTGAGCTTGTGCCTCTGCTGGAGACAGTGGGGAGCCAATGAAAGGCTTGAGGCAGGGGAATCATGTGATCAGACTTTTCACTATAAAAGGATTAGTCAGGCATGGCTATGGAAGGTGGATTGACATGGGATAAATCTGAAAATGGAGAATCAGTTAGGAAATAATTGCCAGTCTAGGAAAGAGATGAACGCTTAACTGAACTTAGTAGGGGGCTGGAGGTGAGATAACAGAGTCTAGATGTATTAAGGATGATTTGGTGACAGGATGTGAAGGGTAGTGGAGAAAAAGAAGTCTAGAGTGGCTCTTGGCTTAGGCAACCAACTGGGTGATCTGTGATGCCATTAACCTAGATATGGAATACAGATTCTCAGGGGAAGATAGTGATTCTGTTTTGAATGTGCCGCAGTTGGAGATATGTTGGCTACCCAACAGAGAGCTGAACATATGGATCTGGAGTCAAGGATTTGGGAGCTGTGAGCACATTTGTGGTACTGAGGCCCCAGTGGGTTGAGTGAAAAGGAAAGAACCAAAAAGGAAGCACGAGAGGAAGTGGACCTAGCTAGCCAAGGGAGATGCACAATTGGTGTTATTGATTCCGACATGCTACTAACTCTTTAAAATATACTTATAAATTATAAGTTAGAAACATTTTCTTCTTAATTCAATAGAATATACTTTATATACTAATGACACTGGTATTCGAAGATTAAAGTTTCCCCTTGTGTGAAGATTAAAGCTTCCATGGGATGTATATGATGCAGAGGAGTCACACACGTGAAAAAACTGACTCTTATGCAGAGACAAAGTAATTTTAAATGTAAAAAAACAAAAACCCAAGACATTTGCACATAATGATGTATAGGATTATTGGTTGGTTGCATTAGTTCTGTTATGACAGATAGCATCTTTTTCTAGCTGAGAGTAATTATCTGTAAGCAGGAAATGTTCAATAGAACATAGACTTGAAAGAGCAAATTCAAATTTCTAAACCTCCTAGCATAAGTGGCAATTAGATTCACACCATCATGCTTTATATGTTCTATTTAATACATTTTTATGGATTAGGACAGAGCTGTATCCTTGGGTGAATAGTATAGAATTTTATATGAGGAATAGTATAGAATTTTATATGAGGGGTCATAGCTATTCCTTTAAGAAACATATGCAGAATAAGTAATTGGAAGATTGGGGAAGCTGGAGGAATGTATAAATGAGCTATGGTGGAGCTGTCATTTAGAAGTAAAACTGGCTAAATCTTGAACACAAATGAATTCAGAATAATGCACATTATTCTAGTGTTTATCTACTCAGAACATTAATTTCAGAGGTTAACTAAGACTTTATGGAAAAGAATAAGATTTCCCATTTCCATGAACATACTGTAATATCAGTATAGCATCCTGCTTTTTAGTATCTATTTGGAAAAAATCAAGATGACTGGATTTATCATCTTGTGAGTACTCAGAGAATTGATTTGTAACTTCCATTTAGCATTTTGGGGGATAATCTGGGTGAGGCCTCTGTGCATGGATATAATAGCCCCTTAATTTTACATTTTATCCTTTGCCTCCCCTCCCCACTTCTTTTTCTGTCTTGAAGATGTTGCTTCCTTTTCCCCCAGGTATATTCTGACTATGCTTTCTAGAAGATGGAATTCAGAAAATGCACACATATCAACATGCACTATATTTAGTTTGAAATATTCGTTGCTGAATAACATCCCACGTGAAGGGGGTTCTGCTGATGATAATGGAAGTCTCTTTCTTTTATGATTTTTTCCCAGTTAATAATCTTGTGATTCTTGTTTAAGAATCACATTCCATTCTTGGTCTCCTGTATAGCTAAGATGTAACAAGTGAAGAGATTAATAGTACTATTAATCAGTTGTTGATTCTGTGCTATATCTAGAAAGGAATGAGCTGATGACGGAAGAAGTATTCTCATTGAAGGTTTCCTATTTGGGTCCTGTAAGCTAGTAAATCCATATATTGTAATCACTTTTATCATACTCTATAATCACTTTCCTTAATTTTTGTTCTCAGCAGTGGCCTCCATTTTGTAGCTCCAAAATGGTCTTATTCTCATTAAAAGAAAAGTTACAGTGGTTACTGATCTATGAGCAGTTCTCTTGAGGGTTCTGTTCATTAAAATAATAACTCTAAAGGAAATATCAGACCTTTGAGGAGTATGGTTATGTTAATGTAAACCTGTACATTTAAGAATAGTTTACTAATGCTTTTTTACATTATATAATATATAATGTAAATATGTATATTTACATTATGTAATATACATCTTTCACCTTCCCCTGCTAGGCATCGTAATCCCCTAATTACAGGAAAGGATTTTAGATAACTACTTTTCTTCTTTGTAATCCATTTAACTTGCATTAATTAGGCAAATGCCTTGTTAGGTAAATGTACTAGATATTTTATTTTTAACCACAGCCCAAGATAAGAAAGCCCAGAATTGCAGAATCAAAAGAGGAGTCATTTCTGGGGTTTGGTAGATTTATGGAAAATCTCTGATATTAAAATTAAACTTAAGACTCAGCAGAAAGCTGTCTCAACTTTTTAAAGGGATGTTTGTAAGATCACAAGTATCTTGAAGAATGAGTTTTATTGAATATCTCCTTTGAATTTAGTATGTGGTAGATTTTATGGATTATAAAATTGGCATACACCTTGTCCCCAGAATACAGGGAGTATATAATCTAGTTGGGAAGTGGGATACACATATGAAGTGGTTAATAAGCTTTTTAATATAAGATAATAAAGTGCTAAATATATTTAATACACCTTAATAAGTATTTACTGTGCCAGCCATTGCAATAGTTTCCATGGGAGGTAAAAAGAACAGGTAGGTGCCCTCTACCCACTGCAGAAAATTATACACATACATAAGCCTAACTTTCTCAAGGCCTCCATTCATAGAGTATATGCCCTAAAGTAGAGTCTTATTGTATTCTAAACTTGACTGTTCCCTTACAGTCTAAATCCTCCTTTGTGAATCGTTCAAAGCTGAATCCAGGTCCTACCAGCTGTGTGAAACCTTCATGACTTTAGCTTGCCTCCTTGATAAAAGACTAGAGAGACAGAGAGGGCAAGGGGATAGGTGGAAGGAAGTGTGTTCTGTGTAAGAAATTTGTCAGGCTAAAGTTTGCTATTGAAATCACATAATCACGTAGTGACATGCTAGATGGTACTCATCTGGCCCTGTGGTTTAGATACTAGACAAGTATATGATTGCCAATCCGAGTTTTCTTTTTCCTTTTATTACTATTATTTTTAAACTTTTAGGTTCATATGGTTTGTCTCTGTTTCCCCACCCAAATATCATGTTGAATTGTAATCTCCATGTTTCAAGGGAGGGACCTGGTGGAAGGTGATTGGATCATGGGGGCGGCTTTCTCCATACTGTTCTCATGATAGTGAGTGAGTTCTCATGAGATCTGATGGTTTAAAAGTGTGACACGTCCCCCCTTGCTCTCTCCTGCCACTATGTAAGACATGCCTTTCTTCCCCTTCACCTTCTGCCATGATTTTAAGTTTCCTGAGGCCTCCCTAGGCATGCAGAACTCTGAGTCAATGAAACCTCTTTTCTTTATAAATTACCCAGTCTCAGGTAGTTCTTTATATCAGTGTGAAAACAAGACTAATACAGGGGTATATATGAAGGTTTGTTACATAGGTAAACTCATGTCATGGGGGCTTATTGTACAGATTATTTCGTCACCCAGGTATTAAGCCTAGTACCCTATAGTTATTTTTCTGCTCCTCTCCCTCCTCCCACACTCCACTCTCAAATAGACTCCATTGTCTGTTGTTCCCTTTTTTGTGTTCATGATTTCTGCAAAATCCATGTTTCTGCAAAAGATATGATCTTGTTCTTTTTTATGGCTGCATAGTATTCCATGGTGTATATGTACCACATTTTCTTTATCTAATCTGTCGTTGGTGGGCATTTAGGTTGATTCCACATCTTTGCTATTGTAAATAGTGCTGCAATGAACATTCGCATGCACGTCTTTTTTATGGTAGAATGATTTATATTCCCCTATATACCCAGTAATGGGATTGCTGGGTCAAATGGTAGTTCTGCTTTTAGCTCTCTGAGGAATCACCATACTGCTTTCCATAATGGTTGAACTAATTTACACTTCCACCAACAGTGTTTAAGGGTTCTCTTTTCTCCACAACCTTGCCAGCATCTGTTATTTTTTGACTTTTTAATAATGGCCATTGTGACTGGTGTGAGATGGTATCTCATTGTGGTTTTGACTTGCATTTCTCTAATGATCAGGGATATTGAACTTTATTTCATATGCTTGTTGAAGACATATATATGTATTCTTTTGAAAAGTATCTGTTCATGTCCTTTGCCTGCTTTTTAATGGGATTGTTTTTCTCTTGTAAATTTAAGTTCCTTATAGATGCTAGATATTAGACCTTTGTCAGATGCATAGCTTGCAAATATTTTCTCCCATTCTGTAGGTTGTCTGTTTACTCTGTTGATAGTTTCTTTTGCTGTCTAGAAGCTCTTAAGTTTAATTAGATGCTGTTTGTCAATTTTCAATTTTGTTGTGATTAGTTTTGGTGTCATTGTAATGAAATCTTTGCCCATTCCTGTGTGCAGGATGGTATTGCCTAGGTTTTCTTCCAGGGATTTTAATGGTTTAGGGTTTTATATTGCAGTCTTTAGTCCATCTCGAGTTGATTTTTATATATGATGTAAGGAAGGGGTCCAGCTTCAATCTTCTGCATATGGCTAGCCAGTTGTCCCAGCACTGTTTATTGAATAGGGAGTCTTTTCCCCATTACTTGTTTTTGTCAGCTTTGTTGAAGATCAGATGGTCTTAGGTGTGCATCCTTGTTTCTGGGCTCTCTATTCTGTTCTGTTGGTTTATGTGCCTGTTTTTGTACTAGTACCATGTTGTTTTGGTTACTGTAGCCCTGTAGTATAGTTTGAAGTCAGGTAATGTAATGCCTCCAGCTTTGTTTGTTCTTTTTGCTTATGATTGTCTTGGCTATTTGGGCTCTTTTTTGGTTTCATATAAATTTTAAAATAGTTTTTTCTAGTTCTGTGAAGCATATCATTGGTAGTTTGATAGGAATAAGATGGAATCTGTAAATTGCTTTGGGCAGTATGACTATTTTAATAATATTGATTCTTCCTATCCATGAGCATGGTATGCTTTTCTATTTGTTTATGTCTACTCTGATTTCCTTGAGCAATGTTTTGTAATTCTCATTGTAGAGATCTTTCACTTCCCTGGTTAGCTGTATTCCTAGGTATTTTATTCTTTTTGTGACAATTGTGAATCAGATTGCATTCGTGTTTTGGCTCTCAGCTTGACTGTAGTTGGTGTATAAGAATGCTAGTGATTTTTGTACATTGATTTTGTATCGTAAAACTTTGCTGAAGTTGTTTATCAGCTGAAGGAGCTTTTGGGCTAAGACTATGGGTTTTTCTAGATATAGAATTGTCATGTCATCTGCAAACAGGGGTAATTCGACTTCCTCTCTTTCTAGTTGGTTGCCCTTTATTTCTTTCTGTTGCCTCATTGGTCTGGCTAGGACTTTTAATACTATGTTGCATAGTAGAGGTGAGAGAAGGCATCCCTGTCTTGTGCCAGTTTTCAAGGGCGAATGATTCCAGCTTTTGCCCACTCAGTATGATGTTGCTGTGGGTTTGTCATAGACAGTTCTTATTATTTTGAGTTATGCTCATTCAATACCTAGTTTATTGAGAGTTTTTAGCCTGAAGGGATGTTGAATTTTATTGAAAGCCTTTTCTGCATCTATTGAGATAATCATGTGGTTTTTGTCTTTAGTTCTGTTTATGTTAATCTGAGTTTTAGATACTTATTCATCCACCCTAGAAATATTCATTGAGTATTTGCTTTGGGTGAGGCATTATTCCAGGAGTAGGAATAGAATAGTGAATAAGGCAAGTCCCTGCTATCATGGAGCTTACTGTCTAAAGAGAAGAACAGACAAGAAAATGAATCAATTGATTAATAAAACAATTTATATAGTAGCAAATATAAGTGAACTGAAAATAAAGTAGGTAGTTAAAAAGTCACTAGGAGGGGTGTATTTTAGACAGTACTCACAGACACAGGTAAGAGATGGGATAGACAAATGTTAGATGAAATCATTAGGATGGGGCACTGAATGACCTTGAAGGGTAAGAAGCAGGAATGAGAGCTTTCCAGGCAAGGCCTGGGATGGAGATAAGCAAGGATGTGTAGGAGTGGGGAGGAAAGGAAGAGGCAGAGAAGGACAAAAGCCTGGGGAGTCATAGGAAATAAAGTCATGTGTACAGGGTCACATCCAAATACGCCTTGAAAGATTGAGTCTTCCTTTTGGACAAGATGGTATACAAATAAATGAATAAATAAATAGCTGTAAGGCCACTTGAACTGGTGGCCAAAAAGCCACTGCTATTAGAGGCTTGAGCAGGGAAGCAAAAATGTGTGAATATTTATCAAATAAATATATGTGTACACAATGGTTTGAACCAAAGTGACATTGAAGTCAGGAATGTCAGCTAGAATGCAACTGCAGCAATCCAGGCACATAAATAGCATTTGTATATCACATTTGCTTTCTTACCTCATTTCATATTCATTTAAACGTATCTATTGAGCATCTATCAGGTGCCGGGTGGTATGTAAAGCACTGGAGATACATTGATTAGTCAATCAGTTATGGTCCCTGTTCTCATGGAGATCACAGTCAAGTGGGGAAACAGGAACCAGTCAAGTAATTACAAGACTGAATGTCTAATTTCGAATTATGAGAATTACCTTGAAGAAAAAGTAAACAGTGTTATGGGAGCACATAACTAAGAGGCTTGGTATCATGTCCTGGTGGGCAAGGCTTCCCTGACAGAAATTGCAGCAGAAATTTGGGATTGAATAAATATTGATTAGAAAGGGGAGTGTGGGGCAGGGAGGGGGAAAGAACACTCCAAGAAAAAAAAAATGGCATATGCAATATCTATATAGCTGGAAGGCATGTGGCCTGTTCAGGGATCTATCTGTAAGGTGCATCTGGAACACAGAGGGTAAATTGGTAATTGGTGTGGATTATGAGTTAGGGTTGCAGACATAGGCTGGGCCAAATACTGGGAGCCATGTAATCTATACCTGGGAGTTTACACATTACCCTATGAGCAGTAGAAACCATTGAAAGATGTTAGGCAGGGAGATGGGAGTGTAGACAGGGAATGAGATGGATCAGACATCTGTTTTGAAAATACTCAATGGAGTATTTTCTCTACTGAGTCTGGCCTCAGTAGAGAGAGAGGAGCAACAGTGGATGCAGGGAGGCTCTTATGGAATTAGGGTGGTGGTTATGGAGATAGAGAGAACTGAATGGGTTTAAGAGATAGTGGGAAGTACAATCAGGAGTAATAGGCAACAGAACTTGGATACATGGAGTGTCAGGGACAGGCAGTGTTAGGATGATTCCTGAGTTTCTGGTTTGTTCAAATGGTTGGTGTTTGCATAGCAACCCTGTCAAGTGTGCATCATTATTATCTCATTTTACACTTACCTGAGGTTCTAAGTGGTTAAACAGTGTGCCCAGGGACACCTTTAATAGGTCACAGAGGTAGGACTCAAACTCTGGTTTATGATTTCAAAACCTGGGTTGTCTCATCTATGCTGTGCTTCTGAGTTGATTGCAGAAGGAAGAAAGACTGTAGCTCAATGATGGTGACATAAAAACATTGGTCTTTATTATCACAGAGCCATAGAATCTTAGCATTGGGAAGGATTATAGAGAGCTTTCTGATGTGTTTTTCAAGCTTCTTTGACTGTGACTTACAGTGGGAAATGTATTTTACATCACAAATGAACACACACAGAATGGAAATAATTTCTTGACACAGCATTAATACATTGACATGATCTCTGTTATTTTCCATTCTATTATCTTGCATAAAAAATGCTAGTTGCTATCCACAAAATTGATTTCATGATCCAATTAATGAATTGTTTAGACAATACTGATCTAGTCCTCTTAATTTTTAAAAGAGGATTTGAGGCCCAGAACTGGGAAGTGACTTCCCAAGATCTCACAGCCAAGAAGCAAGTGAATTCCTTACCCTTAGTCCAGTTTTTTTGTTACTTTCATAAATAAAATTGACTGATAGGTTTGTAAATTTTATCCTTTCAGAAAAAGTAGCTGTTGATAAATTTCTGCTTATTGGCATTTAGTTTGTTTCTTCCTCTAAAAGTTTTGTTTTACGCTAAGGTTAGACCCTCCAGGTCTAACCAATTAAATGAAACATTGCAAGATTTTATTTGAAAAGTAAAGGACATGGAACAGTCAAGATAATAATAGTGCATTATCTTTGAGAATCTGAGAAAGACTAATAAAAGGCCACAGAAAATGAAAAGCAGTTATCAAAGAGAGGTGATAAAAAAATGAACTTATGAAGTCACCTAAGAAACCAAGGAATAATTGTGAAGCCAAAAATAAAGACAAAATTTTTCTGCTAAGCAGAAATGCCAAATGGAGAATAGAAAGCTTTAATAACATCCAAAATCACAGGTACTGTATTTCATGAGCAAAGTTTAAGCATAAATGAAATACATAAGATTAAAAAGCTTAGGTAGGTAATATTGAAAAACATTGGTACATTGGAAAAATATTTAATGGAGCTATCAGACTGTTAAAGATTTAATAAAATGAAAATTTAAAGTTTACTCAGCTGAACTGAATTAGAAGCTTATAGTAACATTAAGGGAGAAGACAGAGAAAGGGATTTGTTTGCTAGTTTTTATACATGTCCTCTAATCCTGATGGAAATGTAAATTAGTTGCTGAAAATCCTGACAAGTTTTCTGATTATTTTCCCCATCAGATAAGCACAGATGAAGCTCAGGAAGCAGTGAAACAGCTAGGACTGAGGAAAGCAGGGATCAGGAGTCCCACGGTGGGGGAGTTGGAAAATGGTAGCATGTCTGGTGGGAGACTTTTTCTTTTTAAAGATCAATGCAAGAGGCAGAAGAGAAAATACTGTCAATCTAACTTCAGAGCATTATCCATGCAGTCACCCAAGAAGTACTTATTGAACCCTTACTGAGTAGCAGATGCTGTGCTAATCTTTGGAGACAGCCTATGAATAAGACAGATCTGGTCCCTGCCCTTATGAAGTTTGCAGTCCCTTGGGTCATTCCAAACACTTGATACATGCGGTAATAGAATAGGGACAATGTGCTAGAGAAGTAGAGAGGTATCTGATCTGGGCATGGTAGGTTAGGAAAGGCTTCCTGGAGCAAATGGCATCTGAGCCAAGACTTGAGTAGGGTAAGTAGAAGTTAGGCAGATGAAGTGTGAAGTAGACAGGCTTGCTTGTTTCAAGGATTACATCATACCATGTGTTTAACATCTTAATAAAACGTTAGCCTGGCACAAAATAATCTCTCATAAATGGCAATTTTTCATATTTCATTATTGTCAGTTATAGGTACTGCTCAGATGGTACCTTTCTTTTGATTTTCCATATAAAACAACCACATCACACTCTGTTTCCATAAATATGGCCAATAGAATATAATATTAATGTTTAATTATTATTATTTAAAAGGTTTACAAAATACTGATGTTTTTTCATTGAAGTCAGCTTTGCTTGGAGAAGAAAATTGCGAGAATATCATATATTATGATATCTCTAAGGAAAATATGGTATCAGAATAATAGAACTTAAATGAACTATAGTGGTAACCTGATCCAGTCCCTCCCTTTAACACATGAAAGAACTGCATGAGCCATTTGCTCAAAGTAACAATATTGTTGTTGGTGGCAAAGATGGGTCTCAAAAGCAGATGTTCAATATTCATTTCCTTTATGTCATACTGACACTTAAATGGTTTTCAAAGCTCTCAACTTTGATGTAAAATTGTGTTAATATTGTTTCATTGATGTTAATTTCAATCATTACCTTTGAAGTTTTCATGGGCTTCATATTTGTTTTTCTATTACTTTGTTCTTTCTGTGAATGTGTGCTTATTAATTTCAGTTGAACCACTTTACTGTACATTAAGAGTGAGGGGTACATGTAATGCTACTAACCATTTTCATTTTAAACCATTAATTTATTATTTGCAGTAGACGAATGTATTTTAAATGTCATTTATCCTCTGTTAGGTTAAGGTCTCATTCAAAGACAACCCTTGGTAGGCATATTAAGCAAAGTATTAATTAAAACCTGGAAAAATGCCCTGTAGTTAGTAGTCTAAATAATGCTTTCCTATAACACACACTCCTGGCTGCCACTGTGGTAATGTTCTTTTGTGATTATTATTGTTACATGGTTATATGTTCACATACTCTCTTTAAAGCTATATAATTAGCAAAGCCTTTAAAATAAAACTACTAAAATGTTCTTCTGTGCCATTCTTCCTTTTGCTTACTGTTCACTTAGAGTCTTCTGTGCTTTAGTCTATTGTACTAATATTGATTCCTTTGCCCACCTGCCAGCTTTCTTATCCTTAGGTGTCTTGAAAATACCATAATTGTTTGTCATTCTCTCCACATGGAAGCCATTCACATCCCTTGAGTATCTCTGTGAGGATCCATTGGATAAGGATTATTTCAATGGCCACCAGATTCTTCATCTTATCCAGTGTGCATTCTGAAAAGTTGTTTTGCCTTATTGCTTAGATACCAATTGCTGCTGAGCCTGTTTCTCATTATCAAGATCTCACCACTCTAGCTTCCAACAACCTTCTTTCCTTTACCCCCCCCCCCTTTTTTTTCCTGATAGCATTATAATTAGAAATAATCCTGTGAATTATTGCCTTCAGGTAAAATTCTACAGGTCCCTGACCATCCCCATGATTCCAATATTAAGTAGAAGCAATTTAGTTTCTGAAGGCTGAAGCTTTGCTCTAGGGTTTTTTTTTTGTTTTTTTTTTTTTTGTTTTTTACAGCATTTCTTTCCTTTTCTTTTTTTCTTGTATTACTTAAGATCTACAAACTATTGGCTTTTGGTTGTTGAATTTGCAGCTGTTTCAGGATTTTCTGGTGGGTAAATCACTGTTTAAAAATCAACATAACTTTATCATTTTTTTTTTTTTGGAGAAAAGAAGCATCATTTAGACTTGCCAAAGACAGGGAAGGGTAAATTAAATAAACTGGTGAGTAAACTGGTTATACTAGTTTTATTGGTCTGATTATTATCTTGCCTTAGGAAACCGAAATCTTTCCCATTTATAGATTTTGATTTATGCTTTTGCTTCTTTAAATCACAGGACATCATATAAAGGTCATTCAATGATGGTTCCCCTCAGTTTTAAATAAAAAAAATGTGAAGAGTAGTTCTAAAACCCTAACTTGTTTCCATTAAAATTTATAAAAATAGTCTCTGTGCTCAGAAAGGCTGAATTTTTCTTTTCACTGTTTCAGTGTATTACAGATCTTCCTTCCTACTGCCTCAGAACCTTGAGACTACAGTATTTTATTATATAAATCTCTTTGCATATGCATTATATTTTATAGTTTATTTTGTTTTTCAATACATTTTTTAGTATGGAAAAATTTTAAAACCTATAAAAGTCTATCATCACCTAACTTCAACAATTATCCATTCACTAGTCAAATATGTTTTATCTGTATTCTTACTTACTCCCTCCTGCCCCTTGAAATAATAGTAAGAATCACAAGCACCATATAATCTGTTAGTATTAAGTATCTAGCTTTAAAATTAAAGTGTATATCTCTAAAGTTATAGAACATAACCGTAGTATTACCATACCTAAAAACTTTAACAGTATTTCCTTAATAGCATCAACTAACCAACGGCATCAACTTAATAGCATCAACTAACTAATCAGTATTGAAATAGCTCTAATTATCTCATAATTTCTTTTCACATTGGTTTATTTACATCAGAATCCAAATATAAACCACATATTGCATTTGGTTAAGATGTTTCATAAATCTCTATCAATTTATCTCTCTTTTTTTTCTTGTAATTTGTTAAAGTTCTTTGAGTGTTCACAAATTTTAGTTTTGTGGATTGTGTTCCCATATACTATTGCATAATGTGTTTCTCTGTTGGCTGAATTTCCTGTAACCTGATAGGTAGGTCTAGAGCTTTGATCAGATTCAATTTTATTTTTTGGCAAGAATAATTCATGGGAATGCTGTATGCTTCCATCAGAAGGAACAATGTCTGGTTGTTCCTCTGTGATGTTAAGATTATTCCGTGTGTTTGTTTCCAGCTTGATCCATTCATTATAAAGTTTCCCATTAATTGTTAATATGACGTTTTTAGCAGCCATTGATGATCATTAACTAGGATCCATTATTTCAGCAGTTGTTGCAAAGTGATGTATTCTAATATTAACATTTTTTCTTATTTATCAGGCTTCATTTAAAATATTCATTTGATGGATTAAATAAAAGTTATTTTTTGAGCACCTACGATGTACCAGTACTCTGCTAGGCGGTATAAGGGGAAGGCAAATGCATGGACTGTACTCTAAGTGGAAACTAACAATATATTCAACATACTCAGAGAGCAGTTGTGGTATGGTCAGTGAAATAAGACAAGAGAGATAAAAATGGGCAGTAGAATGTTTCAAGGAAGATGTAGACCATGAATATTTTATGATTAATAAAGAATAGAACAAGAATAGGAATGGCCATATAAGGGAAGGCAGAGGAAGAACGCTACTTAGAGATTACGTGTTAGCGTGTTAGCTACATCAAAGGGGGGCATTTGTTGGTAGTGAGAAAACTAAATTATTTAGATTCTGTATTGATCAGTTGACATCATCCTTTTGAACTTTCTGATCTTGTTCTAAATACTTTTGGCAGAAAGACTTTGGATGGACCAGGGAACTACAACCAAGCTCAATGGTTTAGAAATTAGTTTGTCATAAATAAAAATTCATCTGAGCTTAAGAAATTTATGGGCTTCCAAGTCAGATGTAAAATGTAAAGAGACGACAGTCATGTTGATGTGTATATATAGTAATAAAAAAATCCAAACTACCTGGTGACTTGTGGTTCCACAGACCAAACCAGGATATTTGGAAAGGAGAAGCAGGTGCACAGGGTTTGATGTGAAGCTGTGGCAAAGTTAAAGATGTTGAATTTAATTTAGGAAATGTTGGATTTTAAGTGTACATACAAATAGCTAAGTCTTAAGGAATTTGTTAACATAGGATTGAATTGCAGACAAAAAGATAGAGCGGATAATATAAATTTTGTGGTCAGAGACAGAATGAACTCCTAGAAGAGGATAAGCACATCATATAATGAACATAGATAGAGAGGTTGGAGGTTAATGAGAGGATAATGTAGGGTTGGGATTATAGGGTAGACACAGGAAACAGGAAGAAGAGAGCAGTATCTGTTGGTAGAGAAACAGAGAGAAATGTCATGACCTGGGCAGGAGAGAGTTTTAAGCATAAAGTGATGGTCAGCAGTGTCAACTATCACCATGAGGTCAAGGAATGGAGAACAGAGAACTATCTTTTGGGTATTCAGGGGTAGATCACTGGTAATAAGTGATAGGATGACAGGACACTGATTTGAATTGTAGCAAGTGAAAGATGGAAGATAAATTACAGAAAGGAAAGGTTTGAAAGCAGGTCAGGACAGAAGGCAGGGGATGATCTATTCTAGGAATGAGGTTCCCAAGAAAAAGGTCAATATGATGGACAGGATAAGCAGTAGGTGGGCTAAACTGAACTGTATTTAAAGAGTGGGAGTAGAAATTTCATGGGTTATTTTGATAAACAAGGCAAGTATTACTTTAGAAAATGAAATTTTCGCAAAATGAACTTGTTTAGAGTCACTTTAATTAATTGTATTGGTTTGACATTTTATTTATTTAATTTTCATCATATATATTACCATTAATAAATAATGCTTACATTAAATGTGTAAGAAATGAAGTATTTAATTGGGAATGCTAATATAAAAAGAATTTTGCATGCCTCTACATTTCCCTGCTATCCACTTCCTTAGCCAGATGTATGCATGGATCAGTTAAGTATTTGTTTTTATTTCATTAGTTTCATTGTTTTCCTGCTTACAAGGATAATAAATACTTATTGAAAAAATGTCACCCAGCACAGAAAGATTTAAAGAATAATTTTTTTAAATCCCAGGAAATGATTCTATTCAGAGATAACCAATATCATTATTTGGTAAGTCCCCTTCCAAATCTCTTTCTATGCATAGATACATAGTTGATATTTTACATCAATGAGATCATACTGCAAATGTGGCTTTTATCTGCTTTTCTGCATCTAATAATATGTCGTGGATATTTTCTGTTTCAGTGAATATAGAGTTATGGCATCCTCTTTCAACAGCAGTCATTGTATAAAAGAACCATAATTGATTTAAGCCATCTCTTACTGCCAGACTTTAGACTTTTTCGATTTTTCTGTTTTAAACAGCACTGTAGTGCACATTCCTGTGGGTACATTTTTGTGCACTTGTCCAGTTAATTGTCTTCTCTTTAAATAATATTCTGGAAATAGGGTTGTGAATCAAGGCTATGCATTTTTTATATTGTGACACATATTTACATATTACCTAATACCCAGTAGAAAAGCTGTAGCAAGTATACTTCTGCCAATAACACATACTGGTACCCAGAAAGTTGTTTTAAGTGTCTTACAATGATTTTTCATCTTAATTCAGGCCTGTTTTCCATTCTTATAAAATAAGAAGGCTGAAATATAGCAGAGATTCTTAAACGTTTAAGAATTTTAGGATTATTTGAGAATTTTTGAAAGTTGTTTAACCTCCGGGAAAAAAAAACATAGGCAAAACCAGAAATTTTTACTTACTATTTGTGGGAATATACAGATTCTTTGGAGTTAAATCATAGACTCTTTAGGAACCCCACTCCATGAATCCAGGTGAAGAATTCCTTAATGACATGATTTTAAAGTTGCTTTTTCCTTTTAACCCTAACACACACATACGTTTCACAGATACATCACACAGTCATGCGCACATAGAATTTAAACATTTATTTGGAAAAAAAAGTGACATCTGCTTGATATAGAGCCTAGTCTTATTATGACCTATGAAATAACTTCCGTGTGCGTAGTTACTGGAATGAAGTTTTTCTATTTATTTCAGGTTCTTCAATGGCGAACCCACCAGGAAGAGGTAGCAAGACTGGAAATGGAAATTTCTGCCAGAAGAAGAGAAAGGGAAGAGGAGAAAGAGAAACTGTGGAAGAAGAAGGAATTTTTGCAAAGAGCAGAGAAGAAAAAAAAAGTATAAAATCTATTGTCAATATGAATGTGTGAATGAATGCTTAATGGCCTGACTGAGCTTTTTGATCTTGGTGTTTGGCATGAAATTCTCATAAGCAGTTCTGAGAACATTCGTAAAGATCTAGTGGAATGTTTTTTCTAATGAAAAGTTTATTTGAGCTTCAAAGATTTGTTGATATGGAGGAGAACCCAGATTGTTGATTTGTGTGAGCATAGGTACCTGTGATTAGAAGAGGTGCTGTAGGTTAAAAAAAAAAGACAAGGTTGTGGTGGTTGTTAAATCCCGTAATAAATAGGGATGTGGCAAAAAATGAGAGGGTGCTGTGCTGGGATAGTGTCTTGGTTGACGGCACTGTGGTAAATAATTGCCAAAAACATCCTTGTTGATAGAATATATTATACTAGAGACAGTGCAATTCATGGAAAGTCAAAACGCCCTTTAGAGTTTACTTCTTGGCTGTTTATTAGATGGTTTTGTTTTTCGTTTACTAACACAAATTCATCATTCCTCTTTTGAGTAAATATTTGTTGCACAATCTTAAAACTATACACCAAAAGAAGTGGTTGTTGATAATCCATGGAAGATAGAATACACTTAAGGGTTGTTTTGTTTTAAATATATACATGAGATACTTATTTAGGCATTTATGTTTTTTCCCACCACAAAAATTATGAAATTTGCCATAAAAATATTTTTGTTAGCGATTTAATCAGATATATTAACCATTTTTTAAATGGAGTGTCTAAGCTCTGTAGAAATAATTCACAGAAAGTCAATTAATTTGTGATCAGCAGAATGAAAGGAAATGTCTTTAACCTATACACCTGTTTTGACTTGATCTATATGGTGTAAAAAAAATCTTTTCTTTGGAAAAGCTGCTTATAGTGCTAAGAATGATTAATTAATTCATGGTCATCGGTGGACAAACTTTTCATTTTTGTGAACATGGTTGACGTTTTGCACTATGTGACCAACTAAGTCAAAGAATCTCATGCCTAGGAGTTGTTCCTTCCAAGTTGAATATGTGGGGGTAAAGGAACTATGTATTTTAAAGCTATAAGCCAGTTTTTCCACATTTTATTATACTTCAGTTGTCATTGTTATTGATTTGTTTTGTGACTTTAAATCAGCAAATTGGTGTAGAGGCAGCATGTGTGGAAAACAACATACATAGAAGTTATATGATCATTTGACAAAGTCAGCTGCTAAGAAGATATACTTCACAGTGCTTATTTTAATTCAAAGACGAATTTGATTTCTGCTTCTAAGGAAGTAAATAGGGTGGTTTTATCAAGTCCCTATCAAGAGTTGATGATTAAAGGGAATAATTACATGTACCTCCAAAACTCATAAATATTGATCACGTTTCAAATAATGTAAGTGAGCTATATATCTCTGGAATGGGGGAACTTACCAATTATTTAGTGTTATGAAAGTACAGTATGTGAAAAGCATATCCCTCTACTTGGGCCCTCGAAGCATTTCCTCACTGTGAATTAGCGTGACCACAAAAAGTATTATATTTGTAGGCACCTTTTTACATGCAGTGTCAACTTAAATGTCATATGAAGAGATTTGGAAACAGTTTCATTTACTGGGAGTTTACAAAGACAGGTAAAGCCATACCAATTAAATAACTCAAGTATTGAGAATGGGAGTCGGTACAATTAATTGTGCGAATTAAGTTTGGGTTGAGGAACTGGCATGGCTACACAGGAGAGGATGGAGGGACATCACTAGTTTGTAAGATTTCTGGAAGTGAGAGAAAGGCATTTAAAAGATGAGAGAGAGAGAGCTTCCTGAGCTTGCAGATGGGGCTGACAATTGCCTCATAAACACTATAACAAAAACTGAACAGAGTAATGGAAGGAAGAATTAAGCTATTTTAATGGCTGAGGCACCCAAAGGGCTAACCTAAATGCAGCTTAAAACAAGGACACTTAGGCCTGAAAAGATGAAGGCTGAGGAGAATTTCAGTATCGCTAATTGTGTATGTAAATTAAATATCCTCTCCTCATCTTAGAATGCAAGATGGGATCTATACCTATGAGCATTAAAGTAGCACATGTTGAAAAAACATGAAAACCTCCATGCCTAGAATGCATTTTCATCCCTGGTTGCATTTTGCTAAGCTTCATGCAGGGTGTTACATGTATAAAGTGTCCTGCACTTTATAATAAAAGATATTATAAGAAGTGCCCTATCAAATTTGTTGTCCTATTTATATAGAGTATAGAGGACATTACAATGTTTTGGGAAACTAAGCCAAATTTGTGGTCAAACCCTAGCAGTTGTGTAGGACCAAGGCATATAACTTATTTTATTTTTAAAATGCTTTTTCATTTATAAAATTTTTTAAAAATAGAGATTAATATGATATAGACATTAGTACACATTGGCTAGCATTAAAATGTTAACATTTTTCATTTTGTTTCAGATTTTTAAAATTTAAATAAAGGAGAGAATATTATAGATAAAGTTGAAATCCTCTTCTGAGAACTTCCTCAGTACCATTTCCCTTCTTTCCTCCCAAGAGACAATCATGATCAGGAATTTTACTTCTATCTTTCCAGGCCATATATAGATTTTAAGATATTTTGACGTATAATTTGTGACTAATTTTTTCATGAACACTCTCATGCTATGTCATTCTGCAGTGTTTTAAAAATATGTCTGTGTTTCGGGGGTGGGGGACAAGGGGAGGGAGAGCATTAGGACAAATACCTAATGCATGCAGGGCTTAAAACCTAGATGATGGGTTGATGGGTGCTGCAAACCACCATGGCACATGTATACCTATGTAACAAACCTGCATGTCCTGCACGTGTATCCCAGAACTTAAAGTAAAATAAATATATATATATACCTATGTTAGTAATACACATAGACCTAGTTCACTCTTTTTTTTTGAGACGGAGTCTCGCTCTGTCGCCCAGGCTGGAGTGCAATGATCTTGGCTCACTGCAACCTCTGCCTCCAAGGTTCAAGTGATTCTCTTGCCTCAGCCTCCTGAGTAGCTGGGATTACAGGTGCCTGCCACTATACCTGGCTAATTTTTATATTTTCAGTAGAGACGGGGATTCACTATGTTGGTCAGGCTGGTCTCAAACTCCCGACCTCAGATGATCCGCCTACCTCAGCCTCCCAAAGTGCTGGGATTACAGGCGTGAGCTACCATGCCCGGCCTTTTAATTGCTACATAGTGTTCCATAGTAGAAGTGAGCTAGCATTTATCCATTCTCTTTGGTGGTTGACATTTAAGTTTCCAAAGTTTTGTTCTTATAGGCTGTGCTGTAGCAGCCAGCTTGTACTGATGCATGTGTTCAGGCTTTCACTAGGGTGTACCTAGAAGGAGAATAACTATGTTGTAGATTCATATACTTTCAACTTTATAAGATTTTGGGGGGTGGTTTATAAGATACTACAACTTTGCTTTTTGACTTTTGTCAATTTGATAAATTTGAAAAGTATCTTATAAATATTTTAATTTGTATTTCCATGATCATTTGTGAGGTTGAAAATCTTTCATGTTTACTGGAGAGTTTTCTTTCTCTGTAACTCACTTATTCATACTTTTAAAATCCATTTTTAAATTAATATGTAAAAGCTCTTTATAAATTCTAGATACTATTTCTTTTTATAGTTATATGGGTTACACATGTATTTTCACCCGTTGGTCATTTGCCTTTTAGATTTGCCTGTAGTATCTATATTATCATGGAAATTTAAAACGCTCAAGTAATCGAGGTTATTAAACTGTTTCTTATGAATTATGCTTCTCTTCATGAACTGTGACCTGGTAGCAAGAGCATCTCTACAGGTGGCTCTTACGTGTGTCTCTGTTGAAGGTCATATGCATTTTACCCTTTGGCCTGGGAATAATTTTCGTATCAGTTTCTAGACTTGGGACACTATGCCATGAGCCTAGAGTGCATCAGATTTAGGGCTAGTGCACAGCACTGGTCTGGGGTTCTGCACTTGACCCCTTTTCTTCTCTGGTCTCCCTGGAACTTTTGCAGAGAGTGATTATGGTGTATCTAGTCCCTATTTTGTATCTGGACGAGTCCTATGTGACTTTGTGCTATTTTTAAGTAGCTTGATTCCAGCTCCCATTAGCACAGGTCCCATGACAAATGTTAGACCTCCGGCCACCAGCTATGCAGACCTATACTGGGTCCCAGTTTTCCTCAAGTCCTTTGGCTTCAGCTGTCTCTGACTGCTCTGACTTTAGGTTCCATGTTTATTTTTGGCACTGGGGCAGTGCGTGTGTGTGTGTGTGTGTGTGTGGGTGTGGGTGTGTGTGTGTGTAGTTGTGTTATAGTTTGTCCAGCATTTCTATGTGTTTGAGGTAGGAAAGGAGATTTCCATGTCAACTCAGAGATACTGACCAGAAGTTCTAGCTGTCTTTACATACACTCACCACAAACCTAGATTATCTTTGTTTTAACTATTTTACTGTTGGAGACACATTTTGGTTCTTCAGCATTTAACAGTAGCTTGGCAGAAAATTCTACCAGCAGCTCTCTGCTGTCATGAGAGGTGTTGCTTTGGTAGCTGGTGCTCTGTTTTCCCCCCATCTGCTGTCTCATTTACCTGGCTTTCCCTTCTCCTAAGAGACTGGCAGTAGAGGCAGAGAAACTGTACCATGTGCAAAACTCCACCATACAATTTCTGAACAAGAGGTAATCTTCCTCCTAATTCTTCTTTCCAGCAATTTATCTGTTATGACCAATTTACTGGAATAATATTTTGGTTTGTATTCGATGCTAATTTTACCCTTGCAGATGCCCAGCTCCTTAAATCAGTTTTTCTTCTATGCTTTAAAACTCAAGTTGAATATAATAGTTATAGTTTTCATAGTTTTAAGACTCAAAGAAAGTTTTGATTCCTAAGTTGTTAGATGATATTGATGTTTTTCAGGAGCATCTCTCTATTTCTGAAATTGTTGTCATGATAAAATCAAAAGATAATGCCTCTCTATAAATGATCTCTGGGAGCTATTGTAAGAAACAAAATTTCCATGCTAGCTGGACCTTATGTAATATTGGTTCCCATACCACCCTTTCTCTAGATGTGGCTCTTTGCGTAGCTTAAATCACAGAAAAATTTCTCTGCATTATTGAGGTTTAGGAGATGTTGTTGCTGCATGATGCCTAGTTTAGAGTTCCACAGAATCCATCACAAGGATGGTTCTAGCCTCACTTCCAAAATGGAGATTTTAGCAAGACTCACATAAAAAGAAGACATATCTCTCCCCTCGTCTAGCATTTCAAAATTCTCTCTAATTTAGCCAACTCCTAATCTGCACACCAGACACTTTGTGCAATTGAGGGGTGGGGAGTATTTTCAAGGATATCAGGATACCTCTGCTGTGACCTTCAGCCTTGCCTTAGAGATCTTTCTGGGGAGGGATCTGCCACTTTGTGAATTCTTAGCTTCTTGTAACATCATACCAGTAAATACCAAAAGACATGGCTTTGGCAGAACATTGGCACTTGGGTGTTCCCCCACGCCCTCAGGGGATCTCATAATACCCAAATTACATGCTTCCTGCAGAGAACCAAGAAGAGGAGAAATAGTCTAAAACAAAAACCAGTAGACTGTCATAAACAGAATGCAGGTTAAAGGACTGTAACCATTCTTATTTCAGAAGACTCCAGAAGCTCTTGCACAGGAGGGAATTCAGAGTACCTCCCCATTTCAGATCTGAACCATTCTCCCAGTGTGGGAATTTGTAGGTTCTTATCAGGGCAATGAATCATGACATTATAAAATCTCTTCTCCAGCGTCTTTTAATCTAATAGTATACTGATCTAAAGAGCTAAGAGTAGAAAAAATGGTGAGCATAGACGAATGATTTTTAAAAAAATTCCCAGGCTTTAAACTCTGCTTTTTCAGGATTGTTGAACTTAAAGTGGTCAATGAATAACACCAAAATAAGTAGGCTTCTAAGGTGGGCTATAGGATCCCCTACCCACCCTCCAGACGTGCCCCGTATAATCACCCAGACTATAAATACTGTGGATTTTACTCCCATGATTGGGTCAGATTATATGGCACAGAAGACCTTAAAATTATCTGAGTGGTCCTGACCTAATCACATGAGCCCTTTAAAGGCACAGTGATCGCAGACTGGGGTGGTCAGAGATTTGAAACATGAGAAGGATGTGACCACCATCGATGGATAAAAGACTGAGGGAGTCACATGGCAAGGAATGTGGTGGCCTCAAGGAGCTGAGGGTGGCCCGGGCTGATGGCCAGCAAGGAAATGGGACCTATAGCCTACAGGCCCATATCCATAAAGAACTGGATTTTTATGAATGGGATTGGAAGCAGATTTTTTCTCCAGATGAGAACTCAGTTTTGTCAATACCTTGATTTCAGCCTGGTGATACCATAAGCAGAGAGCCCAACCACACCATGCTAGACTTCTGGTTTACAGAATTGTGAGCTAGCAAGTGAGTGTTGTTTTAAGCTGCTAAATTTGAGGCAATTTTTATATAGCAATGATTTAAAAAAAACTAATACAGATTTTAGTATCTGGAAGTGAAATGCTGCCATAATGAATACCTAAAAATGCAGAAGTGGCTTTGGAATTTATAAGTGGGAAGAAGCTGGAAGAATTTTGAGGATATCATCTTGAGGATGATAGAAAAAACTAGAATACCTTGAATCAACCGTTAGTAGAAATATGGATGTTAACAACGTGACTGGTGAGGGCTGAGGAGGAAGTAATGAATGTATTATTGGAAACTGGAAAAAGGAGGATCACTGTTAATGTGGTGACAGAAAGCCTAGGGCAGTCATGTCCTGCAGTTAGATGGAAAACAAATTAACCAGAAATAAACTTCCTAGTTGATGAACTAAGATATCAAAAAAAAAAATGTTGAAGGTGCCACATGGATTCTTTTTGCTGCCTATAGTAAAAAGAAAAGAGATAAATAGAGGGAAGAAATTTAAGTGAAAAGGATCAAGACTTGATGCTTTGGGAACTTCTTGACCTATCTAGATTGGAAAAGATCTTAGAGTTAACAAATAACTGCCAACAGTATGGCATGAAGAACAGACTGAGGTGTGAATATACAGTCCTTTGTTTTAGTCTTGAAAAGATCAAAAAGTCAGAGTAGTTAGTCATATAAAAGACCCTTCTGGGAGACCAATGGTGCTTCTCATGGATCTTTTCAAACTAGCGGGCCTCCAGGAAGCTTAAGAGTAGTATCCCTTAGCCATCTCGGCAGGAGACCGAGAGAGAGACGAGATTATTTCAAAAAGATTGTGGTATAGCTTTTGTCTGTTGTAGTGAATTCCCAAAAATCCACAGAGGTCCTGCTGGGTTCTTGGGAAAATTTTATTAGAAACACTGCCAGCTCGGACTGAAAGGTACAGACAGAGTATGATGTGGAAAAGGCTAATAGTCCCCCAAAATTTGATTATAGTGGTGGGAGGCAGGCTGATAAAACGACTCAACTGCAAGTACCTACTACCATTCAAGAAGAAGGACGAATGACCCTTGAACCAAGAGGGCAGAATTTAATAGCCCAGGTGTTAGAGACTGTGGCTGGCCCCGGTGGCCCCTTGCATTTTTTTGATACTTCCATCATTGAACAAACCCACCTCTCTAGGCTCAGAAAGAGCTGTGACTATCCAGATCTTCCTGTAAAAGCACAGGCTGCTTACTGCAAGGCAGAGAAGGGGGAAAGTGCTGCCTGAAGACGGATGGCATTTTAAGAGAGAGACAGGGCTGAGCTGAACTTGTTCAGTCATTTCTCCCACATTTGCCAATCAGAATGACAGACCATACTGTGAACCCTCCTGGGGAGAGGAAGTTCCCAGCTATGTGAGGAGTGGAAGATGAGCATTCCCCCTAAGAAGAGTATAGGGTAGTTTCCATATCCCCTGGTACATCCATGATGTTGAAATGATATTTCACTAAAGGCTCAAAAGAAGGCGAGCAGTGGCCGGGCGCGGTGGCTCACGCTTGTAATCCCAGCACTTTGGGAGGCCGAGGCGGGCAGATCACGAGGTCAGGAGATCGAGACCACGGTGAAACCCCGTCTCTACTAAAAATACAAAAAATTAGCCGGGCGTGGTGGCGGGCGCCTGTAGTCCCAGCTACTCGGAGAGGCTGAGGCAGGAGAATGGCGTGAACCCGGGAGGCGGAGCCTGCAGTGAGCCGAGATTGCGCCACTGCACTCCAGCCTGGGCGACAGAGCGAGACTCCGTCTCAAAAAAAATAAAATAAAATAAAAGAAGGCGAGCAGTCCAAAGACACCTTTATTCAACTATATGTTGGCCTTAAACCTATAACTAAATGGTTCACTAACAACCTCATTAAGACCTGAGCCAAGAAGTTCCTACATGTGGAGGTACTGGAGCTGATCTAAGAGGTTGTATTTACCAGAATAAAGATGAAGAAGAGCCATGGTGGAAGGAGAGAAAAAAAAAAAAAAAAACTACAGAGTGGGTAGCAAATGTGGAAGGCCATGTATTCAGTGAGCCCACTGCAAGTGAGGAATGGCTCAGGATGGTATTGAGCATGGGGCTTTTTGCATTCCCTCAGACCTGAGCTGGAGTTCCAGCACTGCCACTTCTTAACTGCGGGGCCTTGAGGGAAATTACTTTCTCTCCATTTCAGTGTTTGTGTCTGGGTGCTATTTGCATTTGTATGATAAGAAAATGCATGTGAAGCAGTTCGCACATGCCTGGCACTTAGAAAGGCCTCAGTAAATGATGTTCTAATTGTTACTTTTATTACTGTTACCCCAGTGGAATGGTAGAGCAGAAGGCAGTTAGAAAAATCATGAGAACCAAATAGAAAAGGTAGAAACGAGATAAAGATAATAATAATGAGAGGCAGTGGTTTTAATGCTGGTTCAGAAACTAATGTCATGAATACAGTTCTTTTTCTCTTTGCCTGGTTACTCTTCACCTGGTAACAGAATGTCTCTAGAATGGCAGAACTCTACCAACACTAGTGACTGTGGAATCCCTTGAAAGGTCAAGTAAGAAGAAATGTTCTAATTACAGCATAGGGTATGCAGAAATAGTTATCTTTAGTTATCCACTTTAAACCAAAGAATCTTTGACTCATTAGTACATCCTATGGTTCTAAGTGGCAGTCATCAACAAAATATACTGATTAGCACCTAAATAGTTCAAACAAATAAAACATATACTAACTTCATAAGTTTCATGACTTGCTGATCTTATTGTAAACTATATATATAAGTCTTCTAATCTGTGTTTTATTTTAAAATCCCGAAGTCACCTTTCAGAAAATACTATGGCTCAACATATTTCATTTACTGTTATATTCAGTGTTGGTACGAACGTCCTCCAGCACATAGTACCGTGTGGCATTTGTCTCATTTCCAATAGCCTCCCCACCCTTTAACATAGGATAATGGTATCAACTCCTAGTAAGATACATTCACAGTAAGATTGTGTATAATTCCAAAGGGGGCATTAAGAGTCCAAACAAAATGATCATTCATTCATTTGCTTGTTCAATAAGTACATACCAAGTGCCTTTATTGTGACAGGTATTATACCCAGTCCTCCATTCTCCATACCTCAAATTATAAGAGATCATCCACTCAAGAAATTGCCCCCTTTCTGGTCTCTGTTTAAAGGGAGGTGTTTACCTGCTCTGCCACAAAATGATATACAATTCTTAGGTCAATGGAAGCTCTTATTAATAATACAGAAGGATATCTTTTAGCTTCAGACTTTATAAGCACAACAAAAAGAGTTAATAGAGAAAAACTAAAAATATAAAATGAAATGAACTATATAGAGTTTGTTACTGGTTAAATTAAGCATGCCCATATATAGCAAATTAGATACATTTGTGCATATACATACATACATATATGCATATGCAAATATATGTATATGCATGTGTACACACACATGTAGAGTGTGACTTTGAGATTTACTTCCTGCCTTTCTCAGGGAGTATCAACAAAGCCTTAACCTAACCTAACCTAACATTAATCTAAGTTGGGGTGGTTAGGAGAGTGCCTTTGTTCTCATCCATGCCTAGACCTCCTTTTATTTCCTGTTCCAGTATCATCAAACTGTAATTTGGGCATCTGTCTTCACACTCGCCCATGCTGGTCTGACTGCTTCCTAGTGTGAATACTCTTATGCTAACAGAAGTTATTAGTTTTGCTATAGCTAATCAAAGTTCAGGACTTAGAGTATAGACTTTTTGCCCTAATGGACTCCAATAGGGTTTATTAACTCTCTTTCTATTAATTTATCTGTTTCCATTAAGGCCTTTAATTGTTGCAGGCATGTGTGTACTGTAGGAACTGCAGCATATGGGACTGTCCGCTGCAGTTTTCTTTGAATGCCTGTGACTGAATGCCTTTCATCTCCATCGAATGCTCTGCTGTTGAGGAGGTAGAGTGATACAGATCTCAGGGCTTCAGGCGGTGGGAAAATCAGAGTGCTGCCTGGAAGCCAGCACATAGCAGAGAGGTCCCTGTGAGATGGTACCTGCTGATCCTGGCCCAGGTCATCCATTTCTTCCAGGTCCTTTTCCCTCATGACTCTCCTTGTTAACCTTGTGTAACAGAGAGGCTGAGACTTCTTTTAAAGAGGGGTGTGTGTGTGTGTGTGTGTGTGTGAGAGAGAGAGAGAGAGAGAGAGAAAGAAAGAGTGATCTAACGGGATCCCAGTTAGACAAACATGACTTAAACTGTAAATATTGTCAGTTTATATAATATGTTACTAGGGCCACCTGAAATGTGAACACAAATAAAAACACCATGGCAGGACTCAATAGTACAGTGCCATTCAGATGATCTAAAGTTGGCTTATAGCACTTTTTTTACATGTTTGTAAAACTGAGAATATGGAATATAAGAACTCTCATAGACTTCTTAGACCCCGGAAACATGTCTTTGAACCACCTAAACACCAACTTGAGCTTGGCTCTAACATCCATCCACTGAGATCTCTCACAGCAAGCATCCTCACTGCAAAAGAACTTGCTGCCAGTAGAGCTGAAGTGTCCCCACTTGGCTGAGGGCCACTCTGATGAACTGCTTCCTACCCTCCCTTTTGTGATTCTTTCAATTAATAACTCCTAGACATGTGATCTTGCAAAGTTTAAGGAAGTATTTTTTATTTAGTTTTTAGTTTTTTTCTTTGGGAATCTGATGGAGTACTGCAAACATGGGAACTAAAAAAAAAAAAAAA